>NC_059326.1:53039166-53347500 GCF_018350155.1 Leopardus geoffroyi | reverse complement strand
CCATTATTTAACTTGGACTTCCTGGGATCCATTTGGCTCATGTGCAGAGTGGAAATTATATTTGTTTAAAGGCCGTTTCAACTTAAACGTTGTGATTAGTGGTATCCCAAAGGTTAGTTACTAAGCATCAGTCATGCCCTCAGGCCTATAGTAATTGCTCTGGAGATATGTAGGAAATAACCAGTTCTTTACCTTCCAAGGATTTTATATATATTATTTTAACACAGATGAGTTAAAGTAAATTATAAACATAATTTATGGCATAATCAAGTTACATTTATTAAAAACTGTAAATAGTAACTTAGAGAAGTATCTTTTACACAGGCATATGATCGAAAAAGGATAGTAGAAAATTTCGTAAGGCAGTAAAACTGGAACTTAGATCTTGAAGGATCAGTAAGCTTACAGAAAAGATTAAATCTTTTTGGAAATTCAGATTTATATGTTTGACAGTCACATTCTAAGCTGTTAACAGAAGTTACAAAGGTGAAATTATACTTTGTTGGGACATAGAGAGTTACTGAAAAAAGTGGTATATGTTTATGAAATTACTAAAATTAATATTTAAGGAAGAGGAGTCTGGAAAGTCCAAATTTAGTAGTGGTAATGCACGTTTAAAAATGATCAGTCTTTAAGAATGCAGGTTTAAAGCGTAGTTCTCTGTCTCAACCTGGAATTTGAACCTGTGGCAAGTAACAGAAAAGAACCTACATTTTCATAGGACTGTTGACTGTTACAAATTGTGATTAACGAAATGCTTTCTTTAATTTACCCACTGGGCCCGGTGGTGGTGGTGGTGGTAGTAGTAGTGGTAGTAGTAGTAATAAAAATCATAGAGCATTTATTTCGTGTCAGATATTATTCTGAGTGCCTTATATAATTCAATATATTATGAATTATTTCAACAACTCTGTGAGGTAGGTGCCTTTATTATGCCCACTTTAGAGATGAAGATGAAGCATGAAGAGATTATGTAACTTGTTCAAGTTCACACAGCTAGTACCTGACAGAACAGATTCTAGAGTCCATTATCTTTATAGAAATTTTCGATACAGAGTGTGTGTGTGTGTATTTAATGAGATTATAATTATAATTTTATTTTGGGGTAAAAAAGAAGAAAGGTATTAGTGACGATATATAAAGGACTAGAAATTTATATGATAAAAGGTTGTTTGTAGAAAAATCTACAAAAATCTATTTATATGATAAAGGTTGTTTGTAGAAAAATCTTTCTACATATGGAAAAAATAAAATCCAGCAAACCAGAAGCAAGCATTGTTTAACCTGTTTAACTCTTTATAAGAGTGTGGTGTACAGGAGTATGTGTTAAGAGTGAAAGCAGGGTCAGTTTGAATGTTAAACTTAAATCAAAAGACCTGGACTCTCCTGGTATTTAACTAAATTACTTTGGGAAAATTATTTAAATTCTGACTCTTTTTATTTGCACCATCTTTAAATTGAGAACGGCACACACAAAAATATGAATTCTGAGGATTAAATATTCTGTTTTAGAAAGAAGGTAGCACGTTATGGGATTGGAATAACGAGTGTACACGGAAGGGCAATAAGGAAACCCAGTGTTTGACACTCTTTCGTTGATTTAAAGCACAGTTCAATCAAGTATAAGTTTCCCTAATTCTAAAAAGTGTAGAATTGTAAACAGGACCACTGTTTATCTTGTAACATCAAGTACTAAATGAATTATTCATCTTTTTTTCTGTTAATCACCATGAATTGTTATATATTCTGGGTTACATTTATTGGTGTTTTAAAAACCATTAGGATTTTGGATGTTTCAAAATATTTATTTGGAGAAAATACTTCTTTTTAATTTAAAGCAATATGGTGAAATTGAAGATTGTCAGATTGATGACTCTTCACTTCATGCAGTAATTACATTCAAGACAAGAGCAGAAGCTGAAGCAGTAAGTATTAGAAATCTAATTTATTGAAAATTCAGATTTAAATGTTTTATAAATATTTCTTTTAAGTTTTAATATAAAGGAAAACATTTTAACTTACTAGATAACTGCACTTTGACAGTAGATAGGTCATATGAATTGGAATTCATGGCCACAAAGAATGTCCTAAAGCAGTTAGGCAATTCTGTTTATAACATGATAGAATAGTTACCAAGTTGAATGTTAAGTTGTATTGTCTTGAGACACCAGCGTTTCTCCTTCCTTTCTCTTTCACCTGGGATAGGGCCATCCCACTTTCCATTACCCTTTTTCTCAGCTGGCCCAGAACAAAGTCTGCTTTGGGAGAATGAGTGATGAGAAATAAGGTAGAAGCTAAGATACAATCCTGATGGCAGTCCTTCTAAGCCATCTCTCATCCGCCACTTACTAGTCCCAGTAAGCTGAACTCTAAAGAAGTGTCCCTAGCTTAGCATACCCCCCAGCTAGGCCTCTACAACTTTTTGCAATGTATGATATATAGCTCTAGCTTTTAGGGTCTTTATAGTAATCTTAAACTATGTATCTTGAATTGTCTTTTACAAAGAATGGCCAAGTATATGCAACCTTGTCTTTCATCTGGGTTTAAAAGATTAAAAAAAAGGAAAATGGATATGAGGTGTGGGAGATTTATAGGAAATGTTTTTAGCCTTGTGTGTTCTTTCTTCAGGATTATAGAGAGATACATGTACCATTTTGTCCTTGGAAAAATGCTGTAAGAGTTCCAAACAGTTAACCTAATGTGAATGGAAGAGTGGTATGCCTTTCAGAAGTTTTAACTTGATTGTGGTCTAAATTAAAGTTTAAAAACACTTTCTAAATTGATTTATCTTCTTTATAGTGAATACTCCCTGACAACACAATTATACCTTATTGGGGACCTAACCTCGTAGGAGTTGCTCTTGGGGCATTATAACCAGTAAAAGAGTGTGGGTCTGAAAAATCTTAGTTAAGCATTCAGCTGGGGCCCTGGAATAACCAGTTTTAAGATCAGTGATGTAGGAGGTGGATCATTTTATAGAATAGGAATGGATCCTAGAGTTATGTTTTTTTAAATCTCGTTTGGGTAATCTTTTCACTTAAAGATCGTTTGTGAGAGTATTATTGATGAGAGTTTAAAACTTCTTAAAACTTGTATGTATATATGTTACATTAAAAACTAAACCCTTTTTAAAATACTTTATAAATTTTTTTTTTTTTTTTGAGAGAGAGAGGAAGGAGTCAGGTACTTAACCAAAGTAAATCTTTGATCAGGTTTTTTCAAAAAGTATTATTGAGTATAAGTTAAGAATAAGCTTCCTTTAATTGATGCTTTAGTGACAATTTTCAGTGTAATGTTAGGTAGCTTCAGTATGTCTCTTTATGTTCTATTTTCTAGGCAGTAGTCATAAAACAATGGTAGCTGTCATTGTTAGAACTTCTCCTTGCTTATGTGACTGAGGAATAAAAACCTCTTACCCCTGAAATCCTGAAATAAGTATTGGAAGTTTTGCTCTTAGAAGATTTATTGACATATACCTTTTTTCTTGGGTGTTGCTTTTTCCACCTCACACGTGTGTGTGTGTGTGTGTGTGTGTGTGTGTGTGTGTGTGTGTGTGTAAAATACAATTCATGTTTTCCAAATGAATAGCAATCAATTCAAAAGACTAGGGATTAATGCATAAACAAGACTTTAACGCTGAATTATATGGAGTTTGAATATGTGACAAAATAAGTTAGATATAATAAAGAATTACCTTTTCAGAGTAAATACCATTTTAGTTGGAATTATTCAATAGGCTGAAACGAAGAACTACCATTGCCATGATACACATTTGAAATTAAGTTATGCAAATTGTTAAATCATAATCAGTTGCTTAAACCAAAAAATTCTTAAAATTTTGTAACCTTCCTATTGTAGAAGAGAATAGAAAATTAAGTTGAAGCTGATCTTCTACCAGCAGGATATATAGGCTAAGGCATTGGTTTTCAAACTTCTGGATATCCGGGATCATTAACGTTTAGGAATTTAAAAATTAATGTGTTGACATAGAGGTATCAGTTTTTAATTTTATCAAGGAAAATGCGTTAAAAGTACAAACCAAATTTCATGCACCATCATCATCATTTTATAAAATAAATAAAATTTTAACACCAAAAATATAAGAGGATGTAAACTCAAGGTAAGTGATAAGTCTTCCCAAGGGGGGAAAAAAAAATTGTCAACCTTTTTCAGGTTTATTTCCAAATATATATCATTGTTCTTACTGAACCATTGTCCTAGATGAGTGAATGAATGTCTCTGTATTTTCTTTAATCAGTAGATGCACAATATTTCAAAGTGAAAGTACAAAATAAGGTACATGAGACATTCAAATATGACTGAAAAGTGAGAGATTGTCCCCAAATGGATATACCAAACATAATCAACCATGTTAATGGACTTTAAGTTGTTTTTATTCTTTTACAGTGTAGCAGTGAATATTCTAGGTGAATATTTCTCTATGTATGTATGTGAATATGACTATAAGATATATTCTTGATAACGTTATTGCTGGATGAAAGGATATATGCATTTAAAAGTTCTGAAATTGCCCACCACCCACCACCCATATAGGTTGTACCACATTTGCTTGCCCACCAAAGATGTATGAGAGTGTCTTTTCGCCATACACTTGCCATATGTGTGTACTCTGCATGGTGGTTTGCTTATGTAAAATACATGGGTACATAAGCCATCGTGAGATATCAGACAATTTTATTTTGGTAAAAATAGCAACTCATTTTTAATACACTTTTATGATTGAAGTCGAACATTTTCGTGTTTAAATACTCTTTATTTCTGTTTCTGTCAACTATTTGTGTCATTTGCCTATTATCTTGCTGAGTTGTCTGTTCTACTGATTTTTTTTTCTGAACGAATTATGGGAATTCTTTATATACTAGAAAACTAGCTCATGAGTTCTAAACATTTTTATTAAAATTCATAAGAATTTTATTTGATGTAAGGGATAAACTAGGTGTCTACTTGATTTCATTGAGTAAAGCTAGTTTTCCCATAATTTCACCCGTAGGATGTAAGGGTACTCTTACTTAGTAGTGTTCTCTTCCATTGATCAGTTTTCTTTCCATGTGCTTCTTCCTCACCTTTAATTAAGCTAAACTTTATAATATATTTTAATAGCTTTTCAAGGCTGTTGTTTGAATTCCCTCTTATTATGCCCAGCTATTATTATTCATTTTCAGAATCTTCGTGGTAGATGTTTATGTGTTTATTTTTCATATAAACTTTAGAAATTACTTACCTGGTTCTAAAAAGAAGAATACTTTATAGTAGAATTAACATCTTTATGATACTAAATACTCCTCTAGCATATCATTGTATTTCAATCCTTTTTTATCCTCTGAGAGCATTTAAAGATTTTCTTTATATAGATTAGATATATATATATATTTGTATGTATTTTATTTATATATAAGATATAGGTAATATACATGTGTTGCAGATTATATAATATAAAATATATATAAACAATATGTATAATTTCTTTGTATAGGTAAATATATTAGTAGTTCTCCCCTGTCATTTAAAGTTACTTTAAACGAGGTATTTTTTCCATTGTATTTTCTCTTGATTGTTTGTATGTAGAAAAACTGTTTGTTTTTATTAAATATGTAACTGTCATTTTACCAAATTATCTTTTGATAGTTTTATATTTTGTTCTTTTGGGTTTGTCAAGTATTCATTCAATCATAACACTAAGTAATGGTAGTTTTACCTTCGTCTTTCATGTTTATAACTTCTTACTTTGTGTTGTTTAATTGTTAGTACCTTCAGAAAAATGTTATTCAATAGGGCCACCTGGGTGGCTCAGTTGGTTAAGTGTCTGACTTTAGGTCATAATCTCACAGTTCGTGAGTTTGAGCCCTGCGTTGGGCTCTGTGCTGACAGCTCAGAGCCTGGAGCCTGCTTCGGATTTTGTGTCTTCTCTCTCTCTCTGTCCCTCTCCTGCTCTCTCTCTCTCTCAAAAATAAATAAACATTAAAAAAAAAAACCTTAAAAAAATAAAAAGAGAAAAATGTTAAATAACAGTAGTAGTAGTTGTGTATTTACTCATTTACTCACTCATGAAATGTCATTCGTTGTCTTGTTCATGAAATGAATGAAAATGGTAAATGAATGAAAACATTTTTAATACTTTTAGTAATATATATGATGCTGACTTTTTAGGTGAAGGTAGCATGCAAATGATTCCCATTTTTGAATGCTGTAGAGATTTTTGGGTTTTTATCAAAAACAGATTTTATATCATAACTTTTGTGTATTTGTTAGAAATTTGAGGGTTTTTGTTTTCTTTCATCTATTTATATTGTTTCCTAAAATTGAACTATTTGCTTCTGGTATAAATTCCCACAGTATTGTATTTCTTTGATAAATCCTGAAATCTGAAGTCTGTTCTTTGGTTTTTTGTTTTTTGTTTTTGTTTTTGGTTTTGTTTCACTTTTTAAAAAAAATTATTGAGATATAGTTGACATACAGTGTTATATTAGTTCCAGGTGTACAGCATAGTGATTTGATAATTCTCTACATTATTCAGTACTCACCACAAGTGTAGTCACCATCTATCACCATGTACATTATTACAGTTTTAATATTTCCTGTATTATACTGTTCATTTTTGTGACTTTTTATTTTTAACCAGAAGTTTACCTTTTAATCTCCTATGTGTATTTCGCCATTCCCCTACCCTTTTCCCGGACTCTGGCAACTACCAGTTTGTTCTCTGAATTTAAGAGTGTTTGTTTTTGTTTTTTTAGATTCTGTATGTAAGTGAAGTCATGTGGTATTTGTCTTTTTCTGACTTGACTTAGCATAATAGTCTCCAGATTCATCCATGATTTTGCAAATGACAAGGTGTTATTCCTGTATTTATTTTTACTTTTAGTTCAGTTTTCAAAAGTAAAATTGGTTTGTAGGTTGGGGGAGCAGATATTATTTTTTATCAGTTATCCGTTTTACCTGACTTCATAGAAACTACTTGAAAAGTTTCCATCTTTTGCTTTGAGTTAATTTTAAGTAGCATTGGAGATATATTTTCTCAAAAGTTTAATAGAATTTATCTGTGAAATTATCAGGGTTTACTGATTTTAGACCATGTAATCTTTTTTTTTTTTTTTTTAACGTTTATTCATTTTTAAGAGACGGAGGAAGACTGCGTGAGTGGGGGAGGGGCAGAGAGAGGGAGACACAGAATCTGAAGCAGGCTCCAAACTCTGAGCTGTTAGCACAGGGCTCCAACTCACAGACTGCGAGATCACCACCTGAGCTGAAGTCGGACGCTTAACTGAGCCACCCAGTGCCCCCTAGACCATGTATCTTTTTAAAACCCTTTTCTTTAGAAAAGATTTGTTTATATATATATTTTCCTTTTCTGGCTTTACTTTGGTACTTTGGTAATTTTTCATTTGGATTATCAACTGTTTACATTGAGATGAGCAAATTTAATTTCTTCCTCTGAATCTTCCTCATATCTTTCTCTGAAGTTACTTGCTCCCACTTTCCTTTCTTATTTTGTATATTTTTATGTTGAGCCCCACTTCCACCTTTATGACCACTGCCACCTTGCTCAGATAAGCATTCCCTGGAATATATTTAAACATGTTTTTTTATTAACATTTTATAAGTAGTTAAATTCATTTTTTAATGTACATTTTAATAAAATGGTGGCAGAACTCTTGAAGCAGATGCCACAGAAATGAAAAGCACTGATCTAGCTGATACTATATTATTAAGCATCAGTAACACAGTATGATACTGGACTTGGCCAAAAGATTCCACAGGTCATAGGACAAATTAATGTCAGAGTAACCAAAAATATTCTGAAAAGCATACCAAATTCATTATGAAATAAAGAATATAGTAATGGTATGGATAGAGACTAGGACAAAATTGATCTAGAAAAGACATAATAAGTATATATAAAAATTATAGAGGATTACAAGGAAATGCTTTATTTAAGTCAGGGAATTTAAATTTACTGAATAATCTGTAAAGAGTGTTAGGACAATGGACTGTTAGGAAAAAAATAGTACATTATTATGTCTTTATTTTTGGTATCAAAATCAAGATGAATAAAAGTTATTTTTCTTTTTTTAATACATGTGACTAGTAAAAAGCTAGGGGATCTCTGAAAATAATCCTAGTGTGGAAAAGGCTTTTTGAAGGACTGGCACAACATAGATAAATTACAGAACATGAAAATTTAAGCTTCTTTATGACAAATACAACAGCAGTAAAAACATGCATTATAAACAAAAATCCAGATCCATTTGAGAAAAGAGTATTTTGCCAAATATGACAAAATTCCATTCAAGAAATTAGTTTAAATACGATGTAAAGTATGTTCCCATGTGCATATCATACATACGTATATACACAAACCCTTTTAGTATGTGTACAGGACTTTTTTTAGTGTATTGCAGAGCTTTTTCCCAAATTCTTCATGGAATGGTGGTTATCTCTTTGGGAAGGATTAATCATGAATTACAATTTTTTATATTATGTGACCTGAAATTTTTGAATTTTTTAAATAATAAAATGGGTGGGTTGCAGAACTTTTTTTTTTTAACTTTAAAGATTTTATGTCGCAGATTATCTAAAATAAATTTGCCTCTTCACAAAGCAAGGACTCCGTTATCTCAAAAATTTATACAGCCAAATAGTCAAAAGTTTCTATTGGAGAACATTGATAAAATGTTGAGTACATCTAACTTTGAAAATCATCCTGTAAAATGTTAAAATTAAAACTTTAGAGAGTTGTAGACTCACCTTATAAATTTGAAGATGTATGTGCTAAATATAGAGATTTATAATACTAGGTCATCAGAAATGTTTGTCAAGAACCTATAGAAAATGTCAGTGAAATTTTTGGCCTTTTTTAACTAGATGAAAAGATGGACTTTCTGAGTAGACATTTTGCATGAGTCTATTCGAATTCCTTACGGTAATATATGTATATATATGTACATATATTACTGTAGTATATTTTTATGTAATAGTTACAGGTTTAAAAACTTGCAAGTTGTTAAGTGGAATATCATATATAAGTACTTAAAAATTCTTTCAGTTACGTGACACTGTGATGAAGCCATGGACTAAAAACTCCTGAGCTGCATTTTAATAGGCACAGAATCTTTTAAATTTATCATAGATTTTTATGTGCAGATTTAAAATTTATACCTAGAGACTTTAATGTCATACAACTTATGATCAGTTGTCATTGAACATGTAATTGTTTCTAGATTTCACATTATGCTATACTTTGAGGTTGTACTATAAATCTTTTGTGACTATGAGTTATTTCAGTATGTTGCTAACATTGATTTATATTATTAGTTCATGTTACTTTAATTTGAATGGACGATTTCTTCACCAGCCACTTAATGTAACAAATACTGAGTTTAACTTATATCCTATGCAGTTCTGAAAGCTTTGTAGGAAGTACTTTAGTTTCAATAGAAACTTTCAGGGTTTCTTTTCTCATGGAGATACTTACGTTTTGTAACAGTGATATGTCATATATCGTAAATTTAAAAATAATGTGATACTTTAAACTACTGATGTAATTTTAAAATAATATGATACTTTACGCATGCAAAATTATTATATTTGTTAAAGGTTTCCAGTTTGTAGTTACTACATATGTCATTTGTAAATTAACAAGAATTAAAATGCATTAAGATACATTTAGCCTTGTATTCTCATTGAGACTTCAGTTCAGAACCTATAGCCAAGATCTTGAAATGGTTTGAGATTGTTGCTTGAATAGCAGTTATCATTGTATTATAAACATGTAGACATAGTTCTCTAGTCAGATACCGGCCAGTAGTAAAGTAGTTCCGTTGAAGTATGAGAAAGTGTTCTTGTTTCCTGTTTAAAGGTATTTCCAATCACAACACTGATTTTAGAAGTAAATAACCATAAAAAGTAAATTATAAATATAATAATAAATAGTAAATGGAGAAATAACCACAAAGTAAACGGATAGCTGTCTTCACTTTTGTTTTACTGATTTAAATACTAAGTACTGTAACATTTCATTGTTTTCTTCAGAAATTATTAATGTTCTACATTCTAATGTTCTTAATTGTTTTAGGCTGCAGTTCATGGAGCTCGTTTCAAAGGGCAGGATCTAAAACTGGCATGGAATAAACCAATAACTAATATTTCAGCTGTTGAAACAGAAGAAGTTGAACCTGATGAAGAGGAAGTATGTTTTTTTTTTTAATTTGTCTTTTCCCTCAAATGTTCACATTTTTTATGAAATGTGATTTTATGGCTGTGATTTTAACATAAAACTTTTATTCCTGAGCCATATTCCAGGCAGGGAATGTCAGATAAATACAGACAACTTTAAATTTTCTGGATTAATGAGAACTGTGGATTGCTAATCCAAAAAAAGAAAAGAAAAAGAAAATCATATATATATATATATATATGTGTATATGTATATACACATATATATATACATATATATATATATATATATATATATACATATACACACACATACTCAGTTTTCATTTACTCTTAGAAAACAATAATTATTCATTAGATTTTTATCCACAGGAAATCTTGTAATATTTTAAGTTTAGAGTATATATCCTACTCATTTGCTTTATTAACATTTCAGGTTTCCTTTATTTTAATTCATATTGTTTTAGTTCATTAGAGTGAATGCCTGCTAAATGGTAGATACTGTGATAGGCACAAAAATGAATAAGACACGGTCCCTATCCTCAAGGAGCTTATAATCTGGAAAGGGGGGTGGTGACAGACACATAAAAAATTAATTCTAATGAAAGGCAGAGTGATATGCTCAATAAAGATTTGAACAATACGCTGTGGGAACCCACGGGAAGGAGTGATTATTTCTGTCCAGAAGAATCTTGAAGAAGGTGGTGACAGTGGAGCTGAACCCTGAAGGATAAGAAAGCTTTCCATAACCAAGAGCTGGGACTGGGAATATAGTTGAGAGAGGCATTTTAGGTGTGGAAGAGGAATAGGT
This sequence comes from Leopardus geoffroyi, assembly GCF_018350155.1. NCBI lineage: Eukaryota > Metazoa > Chordata > Mammalia > Carnivora > Felidae > Leopardus > Leopardus geoffroyi. Next base: position 53,336,495 of record NC_059326.1, on the reverse strand, counting down.
ATGGAAGAGTCCCTTTTTCTTGGGTACAGCAATCAGTATGGTGGCTTAGAGGTGTAAGCACAAGGAACAATGAAATGGGAGAGCACTTTGAAACCATACACTTAAAAATAAGCAACTCTATTTTAATCATGAAATAAGCTGTAGGAAAAAGTTGAGGAAGTTAATAAATAAAGGTAAGGTGGGGAACTGATTCCATGTTTTACCTTTGTTAGATTCTTGTAATGGCACTTCATTTTGTTTGAAGAGCATTCAAGGCTGTTATACATATCCGTAGTCAAATGCAAGAATAAAATGTGTATTTTGAAACTCATATACATGATTTGTCATTTTATATTTTAGATTATACCTTTGTCCTTCCATGAGTTTGAATTGAATGGGGAGAAAAGCAGGAGAGCTCCTGGTATTAGGTATTTTGAAAAGTTTGAAAAGCAGTCTGAGAAGCTTTTATGAAGGGAATGGGGAAAAGCAAGGAATTCTATAAAAGAAATGTTTGTTACATATAGCAGAAAAGAAATATAAATCTTGATAGACTTTTCTACAAGTTAATTGGTTGATTTAGTGTCCAGGGTTAGGGTAAGTCAGAGAAGATTTATTGATGTTTTCTTTCTTTCTTTTTTTTTTTCTTTTTTCTTTTTTCTTTTTTTTTTTTTTCCAACAAAAGGTATTGAGCAATGTTTTGTAGGTGTAGAAGATGGCATAATTTGATTGAGTGAGGCAGGAGAAATGGCATGTACAAAAAGTTTACTTAGATATTTTTTTAGTGCCTGTTTGATAGAAGCAATAGAATAGATACTGTAGAGAAACCATTGAGTGGATAAAGGTTGCTTTTCTTTGTTTCTTGAATATTGTAGCTATAGAAATACCTTTTGTATTCGACTCTGTTGAGAGAAATCAGTATTTAAAAGTGTCACCTTTTTTCTTTTCTTTTTTTTTTTGGGTAAATTCCTAAATGCATTTTAACCTAAAGTTTCAGGAAGAGTCTTTGGTGGATGACTCATTACTTCAAGATGATGATGAAGAAGAAGAGGACAATGAATCTCGTTCTTGGAGAAGATGATTTGACTGATCATTGATCTGCATATGCTAGAACTCTACCTGTGTTTCATTAGTATTATCTAATGTACTTTTACATATTTGTAAAAACAATTTTTTGGTAAAATGTGATGAAGATGGATTTCACAAATAGACAAAAGAGAAGAAAACTACCTTCTGATCCTGTATTTTGAAAGATTGATGTTTGCATTTTATTTCAGTAAACAATTGCTAAAGACATCACACTAGAAACATATGCAATGTTTTTATTACATACTTCTACTGAACATTACAGAATTCTTTGGGTTCTTTGTAATTTAATGAATAGGTCTAAAAACTTATGACCAATACTTGTTATAACTTAGAGGATTTTGTTTTACTCCAAATAAGGAATGAATTTGCATTTAAAATCTTAATGAATGTTTTCAAAAATGAATAGATAACATAGTACTCTAACTAAAGTCTCCAAGTTATGTATTCATAATATTACATAGTAGTATGCTTAGGCTTTACTATGTATTAGCCTTTTGTTGGACTTGTGTATGTATTTTACCATATGGGTTTTAATGATAACGGTGTATGACTGCTTTGCATATGAGTCCTTATACATTCAGATGTTAAAAATAAAGCGGAATGGTCTCTTGAAAAGAACAGAAAAGAGAAGAAAAGAAAATGACAAAAAAAAAAAAAAAAACCCCACAAAGACCAAGACAATGTTCCTTGATTTTAAAAAAGAAAAAAAAAAAAAAAAGAAAGAAAGAAAAGAAAAAAAATTAAAATAAATAGACCATTCCAGATGGTGATCTACCCTTCCCCCCAATTATCACAAAAGGAGCTATAATCACTAACTTATTAATAATGATTACTGGTACCTTTACAAATAATGTACAATCCAATGTTAAAAATTTATACCACTTCAGTTTGGTTTGATCCTATAAATTTTCAACAGCTGTCTTAAAATTTAAAAGCAGGCTGATTAGTTTGGAACCAGACTTCAAGTAGAGCTAACATTTGGTGAATAAGAAAACATCACATTACATTTTGGATGTATGAAAGAAAACTTGACCATTTGAAGATGTATGAATAAAGAAATGTACTATAGATACTACTTTAGGAAAACACTGTTTGGTAAGTGTTCCAGTCTGATATTTTAAGTGTGCATTTCCTATACTTTGTATAAAAATCTTTGACATTTGACACAATATTGTGATTTTTAAGTGGATTTCTCTGGCAAATGAACGTGATCATTGAACGTTGATAAAACAGCAGTTTCAGGAAATAAATGCATTCTTTGTAGATTGAGGGGGTGGGAGATTACCTATTTATCTTTTAAAATTCATCATTTCAGTTGCAAGTGTTCCTGCCCCTCCTGAGATGATAGTGATTATATTAAATGTCACATTAAAAAAAAAAAAAAAAATCACTTTCTTCCCATACTGGGATCCTCACAGTCACAACTGTAATTCCAAACACCATAATCTTCTGTCAGTGGGGTAAATAATGGATGCTTTTCCTCTTTTTTTTTTTTTTTTTTCCTCCCACACTTAGGGTTAAAGTTGTATATATGTTCCTGATGATAATGCTATTTCATAGGAATGTTTGGGCTTGCAGTTGGTACACGTGTTAATATTTAAAATTTCAAAATCAATTTCTTTTGTCAAAATAGTGACTTTACTCAAAAACTTCTTTACTTAGATCTGTGATATATTTTTATGTAGTCTCTTGTATGTTGACTATGTGCTATTCTGATTCATTAGGTAAGTTTGTTTTCTTTTCTTTTTAGTAGTCGTGAAAGGTGCCAAATTGGCAGAGGCTCACGTTTCTTCTCTTTACACCAAACAGGTATTATAAAGAAAGAAAATCTTTCAAAGGCCAGTTAAATCTCCATGCTGATTTTTGGCTTTATAATTTGATTAATACATTTTAGCCTGATATTTTAAAAATTATTGTAGAATAATTACTTCCTACTTATTTAAATCCATAAATAGCTTATCAGTTTCCCTAGTCTTAAATTCTCTAGTAACCCCAAATTAAAATGTTTTCTTAAGCCATATCGCTTTGAATGAATCAGAAAACAAGCGTTTCAGTTTGGTCCCAAAGTATGGGGATTAAACATTACACACATTCATTAGGGTCACAATTATTCTCATTAATAAGATCTTAGCTATAAATATTACTTAGTATTTAATGATTGGATTTTTTAAATTAATGTTTATAAATACTAGTACTCTGTATGTACTATCATGTTTCTGATTTAAAACTTAAGATATCCCTTTGAAGTAGTTGCTGATTCCCATTTTACAGATAAGGAAACTTAGGCTAATAGAGTTGGAGTGACTTGCCCAAAGTCACAGCTAGTGAGTGAAAGGACTAGATTTAAATGCCGGCATTCTGATTTCAGTGCCAATTTTTTTTTTTTTTTTTTTTTTTTTTTTTTACTTCTACATTGTTACTCCTTCCTAATTATTGATTGAGCATGAGATTGTGTTTGCAGTAAATGTGGTAGTTCTTGCACAAAATTAGTAGACTTCCTGGTCATTAGTTAGTTCATACCTTTACACTCCCTTCTAATACAGCAGTTTGTTCATATCTCTGTTACAGTACTTATGTTGTAATATAATTTATCTGGTTTATATGTCTGTCTTCCCCACTAAATTACAAGCTCCTCTAGGAAGGGGACCATGTCTTATTCATCTTTTTATCTCTAGTGATTATCACAAAGCCTGGCTCATAGTGGGCACTCAGATGTTTGTTGGATGAATTAACGAATGAATGCATATTTAAATCTCCAATAATGGAGTGACAATTACCACCCTTGTTAATTCTTATCAATTTTTCAAAAGTCTCTCCTGAAGGTCTTCTCCGTTATTGAGACTATTTTGCTAAACAAGTGATACAGTTAAGTATTGCAACAGTGGGGTTACAAATACTGTTGGAGGAATGTACATGTAGTCTTAGTGGAATTTCCACAGCAATTAAGTAAGACATTAATAATTTGGAGTATTAAATGTTGTCAGTTTCAGGAGTAAAACAGCTTTTGGTTTCTGTCAGTGTATAAGAATAGAAATACCAAGAGCCACCAATCTAGTCCATCCCACTAATTTTCTTTATATCCAAAGATGACCTCGCATAGAGTACCAGATAAGAGATTTAGCTTTTATGGTCCCAGCTCTGCAACTAACTCTCTGGCCTTAAGCAAGTGTCAACCAGGAGTGTTTCCTTGTCTGTAAAATGAAAAGGCTTGGACTAGATGATCTGTAAGGTCCCTTGCACATCTACAGTTTCCTTGGTGGTATATTAGTATTTGATCTAAAACAATTTAATTTTTCTGTACCAGTTCTCCCTATCTGTTGCCATTATTTCTGTCATCAATGGAAGCAACTTAGATTTGGTTATGATAATCTGTATAACATGTCTTGGTACAGTTTTATGTATAAGTCTTCCCAAATGCTCACCGTTGGTTGGTGCAAAATTCATTTAACCTTTAAAGTATAGATAAACTTCCAAATTCACTAGACTTTTCCTACCTATAACTTTTCCTTTTGCTTCTAAACTCAAAGGCTAAAACACTTTTGCTATTACAATATGCTACCTAAAACTTGAAACACGTTTTAAATTCTACAGTTCTCCCAACAAGTTCTTTGTTTTAGTATAGATCTGGGCTGAATTTGAAGTCAAAAAGGATTGAGAACAATGTAGTAGTCACTGCTTACAGGAAAAAATTGAGAGAAATTATATATTATTGGTTAAAAGATTGATTAGGATTACTTCAAGGGATGGTTGAGTTGTCATTTTACATATTTCACTCAATATTTTATGTCTACTTAAGCAGTGTTGTTTAAATGTTACTGGATAATTGTAAGATTTAAAAAATTTTAGTATTTAACTGATGCCCAACCATTTAATGAAATCATGTTGCAGGAATGGGAGAGTATTCCATAGCTCTTGTTTTACTGTAATATGATCAAGTGTATCAACCAGTAGTTTACTATAAAGATGAGACTTTAGTGTTTTAGCTGATGACCTGTAGAAAGTATGGCTGAGCTTAAATGTAGGAAATTTCCTGTGACTAGAACTGTTTATGGGAACTGTATTTCCAATCTTACTTGGAACACTAATCATTGACTCTAAGGGTTACTTAAGAAAGCAAAAACAGTTGCTTGTTTAATATGTGGAAATATGAATGGTTATTTTAGAGTGTTATACAAACTTTATCAATCTATATATTCTTTTTTTTTCCTTCCCCTTACACATGATGTGAACCAGTTGTAGAAAATTAGTTTTAGTCCTAGAATTTGTATAAATATTTGTAAGCTTTTTTCCTTCCCTTCCCTTCCCTTTTTGCCTTTTAAAACAAAGGCTGCATGAAATTCTGCATGAAATTCTGGCTAATTAAATTAGTTCACTTTTTGGTCTTTTCTCTCAGGGCTTCTCTTACTCTTCTAAAGCCCTATAAATAAAAATGAAAATTCAATCTAGGATTAAACCATCAGGGAATGATGTGTGTGTAAGGCAGAGAGGAAAATTTCCTTTTCCCAGATCTCAGGAACTACCTTGTTCTTGTTAACTTCCTGAACTGGCTAGTTATTCTAAGGTATGTATACAGGCTTTTAGAGAAGAGTAGTTTTTTTTTTTTTTTTTTTTCTCTGATCATTATACACCTATCAGATGACAGATTATCTTCCAGATTAGCTACCTAAAAGTTCTAAGAAAGAAATAAATCTTGGTGAAATGACTGCCATTCTCAGTAATTTCTAATTGAAAACATCATACTTGGTTAGTAGAAAAATTCTTAATTTGGTAAATAACTTTCTTGCAGTTTATCAGTAATATGTACTCATTACTTAGTGTAACTGAAAGCATTTTTTGCATTTTTTGTATCAATTTAAGATTACTTGTTTCTTTCTAATTACTCCTCCCTATTAACTTTATTTCATCCATCTACTTATCTTCCCATCATCCAAAGTTAGTCTTCTTTTGTATACCAAGCACTGTCTCATTCTGATGTGTTCTTTTTATTTTTGGTTGTTAATCATTGTGTTTAGTATAGAATTTTATGTCCTATATTAATTAAAGAATGAAGTCATTATCATATGGAGCTTAAGGAAAGTAGATCCAACTCACAATTACTTTGAAATCTTTGGGAAATTTAAGAAGATTGTTCTTGCTTTAATTTTTATATACAGTGTCTTGGAATTTGTTCATAATTTTCTTAAAACTACTTTGCCTACCCATACTTCTATAACAGTTTACTATTTTGTCAGTTACTGCATTTCCTAAGCAGAAATTGTAGACCACAGCCATGCTGTAGTGCTGAGATCTTTGTGGCTTAATGTTTTAAGGAAGCATGATGCAGAGAGGTTTTGTTAAAATCATTAACCCAAAGCTGATTCTTTGTGGAATTTGTTTCAACTTTGATTTTGATTCCTTTCTGAAATAGATTTTTTTTTTAATGTTTAGAAAAGTTGGCGATCAATTTATGGTGTGATTCAGTTTTTAGATTTACTTACTATTTTCAAAGTTTTTTTAATAGTCTTCTCTTTTTCCAGCAGAGAGAGAGCATCATTGCCTGAATTTAGCTTTGTGACTACAACAGCAAGACCTGTTCCTGTCTGGAGACGACTGTTAAAATATCATCCTATCATTTTATGTTTGCTCTTTATCAATTTGAATAGATGTTTACATGTACTATAATTGGCATTTTGTCTCTTCACAGTTCTCTAATTGGTACATCCGAGTCCAGAAGTATGTCTGAGTGTGTGCTTTGTCTGACCTTATTCTTAAACGTCTTCTCCCCTTACTTTATATCCATTTATTTTTTAAACACTAAGAAGGAAAAAGACCTTTTGGTTTCCTAATATGAGATAAGTTCAGTCTCAGCCACGTTGAAAATTGTGTCTAAGAAACGTATAAAGCCATGATACTGTGTTCATTAGCATGAACAATTTAGAATGAAGAAAATGATTAAAAAGTTAAGCATGGGTTTGGTTTTAATTTTTCTGGGTTTTAGGATACATTTCTGGGTTTAAGGTAGTCACTTAAATGATTTTGAACAGATGCTAAAATACTTTTTTATACACTATAATAACTTGCCTATTTCTTCTAAATACACTTACTGAGGTTGTTGCCAAGGCCACTTACCCAAATATTTTTAAAAAATTTCTTAGCTCTTCAAAACCAACAAGGAGAATAATTTTCTTTCTTTTCAAGTAATACAGGATGATCTGTAGATTATAAATATTGAGAAATTTCTATTAAATGTCTGGTTTACACAGTTTGTCCATATTTTCCTCACTTGCAATCAAGACATCAAAGACAATCTTAAAAGCAAGGGGAAATTGTGTTGTGTGTCTAACATTGTTAAAGATTATAGTTTTCCTGTCTTAAAAGGTGTATGTCCATATTTATTTATAAGCAGTGTGGCTTAAAATTATTTATAAAGAGTATGATTAAATCTTATCCTAAATATTCACCCAAAATACCATTTTTTGTAATGGGCACCATATAAAGAAGTTTTCAGAAAATTAATTTCTGAGTATTTCTTCATAGATTCTCATGAGGCATTTGAGAAGTTTGGAAGTTGTTATTAGTAGCGGCTCTTTATTAGAAAAGTGGAAATTACACTTGATTCTATTTGCCCTTGTTTTTTTTTAGTTTCATTCAGCCGTGCTCATATTTTCATATTTTTTGTGCCAAGTTGACTATTCTGCAAACACTTCTTTTTGAGTATTCAATGCATTTGTCTTCATGAAAAATAAAAAGAATGAACACATCAATCATAATGTAAATTATCTATTTTGATCCACATTAGTTGACAACAGCTTCCTGAATATTAGGCTTGATTTAAGGGAAAAGTACATGTTTCAGAAAGTCTTCTAATATAATTATGACTTGGTAGCCTGCAGGGCATTTTTAAAATTAGAGTTTTGTTTTAGTTCACATTTGCAAACTAGCATATAGCCACAAGAAGTTCAGATATTTTCCCAGATTAGTTCAGTATTTTTTCTTTTTAAGGAAAGAAAATTCTCTTCCCCTGTGATAGTGATTTACTTGCTAGGTTAGAAGCCCAAAGAACATAGTCTGAAGAGACCATACTTGTTAACAGTTTCAGTTGGTTTTTAGATGTGGACCACATACCAGCCCCCTCAACTTTACTTTGTCATCTTTCTTTTTTCTTTCCCTTGCTTTTAAATTAAAAACAAAGCAAAACAAAATTGAATATGCCATTGGGAATCAGAAATGGAGATGATTTGATTCTCATTAAGATCATTGTGCTTTTTGAAAATTTCTGTGAGAGCCAATAGGTCATTACATATTTAAATTCTTATATGTTGATTAATTAAAGATGAGGATTTTCATTATTTCATTTTCCTAAATAGGATTCTCATGGAGCTATGTGTAGATAACTGTACAGAATCACTTTTGTGTAATTGATTGAAGCAGTTTACCTCTGCATGATTGCATTATGGAAGCCTTTTATATATCTTTATATTTTTCAATATTCTTAGATTTTACACTATTAGCGGCTCTAGTCATGCTATATTTGTTTTTTTTAAATAGAGTTTATAAATATTTATGCTCAAAATACAGATCAACTGAATATTTTTTGATCTTGTTTACAAGATAAATAATACTTTAAAGTGATGCAGCCCCTCAAGTGTCTTAGGAAAAAGTTATTGGTGCTATAAAACCTTTCAATATCATTTTTGAACCTGTTATCTAGACTTCGCTAGGCTTTAATGTATGATCACTTGTGACTTACTCTAATCTAGCAGCATAATTATAAAAATGGTCTGTGGTGAGTCAGGAAAAGAGCCCAGTCCATTAGAAACACCCCATAATTTAAAGATACGATACAGAATGACAGTATGCTTATTTGTGCCCAGCTTCCAAAAAAGAAAATAGTCTCTTCAGTTTGTCATTAGCTCTTTTGATAAGAGGAATTTAATCTGGCTAGAATAAAAACAATACATTCAGCATGGCTCAGTTTTCCCATATTTCACATGGAAAATTTTTCTAATCCTAAATATGGTGTAATCCTGCTCTGCTTCAAATTCCCATCTATCTTTGCTGAACAGGAGGCAGGGTAATTCTTAAATATTGATAGAACATTTGATTAGTTGAAAAGAGATGTATTATTTACATTGTACAAGTTTTGCGTTGGTTGTGTAGATTGTTTTCTACATCTATAAGACTCATTCCAGCACCTTAGTGGATGTTCTAAAGATACAATTTTTAAGTATCAGCAAAGCATTCATAGATACTTACTTTTGATTCTCAGAATCCTGAACCTGTTTTGGGTGTGTTATTACTTCAGAACATGTTATCTGGCACAAGATTTCCTTTAATAAGTGGTTTAGTTGTACTCAAGTTCTGTGGATTGTTGAACCTAAAAACACCAAAGGAGTCTTTTCTTGTCTGGAGACTGGGTTGTTCCAGTTTTTAATACCTGTGCCCATAAGTATCCCATTTCACGAATGTGTGTTGGCATGGGGAAAAAATTCCCTGCTCTTTGAGTGGAGCGAAAGTAATTGGTTAAGCTGTAGCAGCTTTTTTTTGTTTATTTTTCAAAATGATAAAAAACTTGAACTGAAAAAGGTAAAACTTGAACTAGAAAACTACTCTTGTATGCTTAGAATGTTTATAGTGTTACATGTTTATGTGGGGTTGTCAACATTTTTATTATTTATAGTTGAATTATGTTGTTTTGTTTGTTAAATATCCATAATGTTTATTATTTTTATATTTTGAAAATTTTTAAATAAAATAGTCTTACTAAAAACAGTTGTTAACTTTTTAAAATTGTCCTGCATCTTGCATCAGTTATATGACCTAGTAGAAAGAAAAATTTGCAGCCCTCAGGCATTGTACAATTGAGAATTCTGAAAATGTTTATGTATCTATACAAATGGCTCCAGGTTGCCTCTTCCCCTCTCAACCCTCCATTCCCACTTTAAATTGTTCTAAGTCACCTTTGGTACCTGTGTGTTGTTGGCCTGATGACTCCTTTTCTCACACATCTACAAATCCTCCATACCCTGCTTCCAATTCCTGCCTCTTTTCTGCTAGAATTGATCTCTATTCTGTTTGAAGGCCACAGTGCTTCTCCTTATCATTATTATGAGTAATAACGGTAGAGTACTATTGTGATGTCAAAGAAAGACTGCCATATATTCTGAAGTGAAACTAGATGTAAAGTGCTTATACTGTCAGCCTCTAAAGCCATTGAAACTTTTTGGAACGTCCCTCCATAATGTTTAGTTTTCATCTCAACATTTATTCTCCTGGTCTGATTTGACCTGCTTTTCCAGCATTCAGCATGTTCATTTCATATTTAATTGCATTGAGTGATAAATATTGCCATATTCTTTTGTGTTCATTGCAGATAATACCTTCTATCACCTATAACGTGGGTTAAATAAGCTTGGTAATCATCTGTCTTCCACTTGTGACACTGCTTCTACAAGAAAATACATTATCAATCTCAAAGTGCATAAGTCTCGATAAAAATCTAGTTAAAGAAATCTGGTTATGCAATAGTAGAGGACTCTGGCTTGAAATAGTAGAGGACTTTGGTTAATAAATAATGATGTACTTAGTAAAATTGTTCTTAAAACATACTTTATGTAATATATACTTTACATATACAGCCCCTGTGGAATATTTGCAGATTGAGTGTGTTGTCAGCCTTCACTTAACCTGAAAAAATATTTCTGCATGAAATATGAATTTGGTCTTTAAAATTTTTTTTAAATCACATGTCATACCTGTTATGTAGAAAAGCTAGAAATTAAAAAGGATGATTGAAAGCCTGTTATTTATAAGTGATCACAGAGCATTTAAAAATGGGGTTATATAATGTATACTGTTTTGTAGTCTTTTTTCATTTATGACACTAGGTTTATACCATTTTTAAAGCCCTTCCAGTTTGTAGATAAAGCCTAATGTATTGAGTCAATCCTCATTTTAGGCATGTAAGGCCTTTCTTTTCATTTTTTATTTTAACATAAATGATACTGTATCCTTGAACATCTTTGATTATTCCTTCAAGATGATTCTCAAAACTTTTGGGCCAAAGTATACTTGTTTTTAAAACTCGTGAGACTTTGTCAGTTGATCTTTTACAAAGGACATAATGTGTAAACGCCTAGATACTTTAGTATTCTAGCTTTGGAGAACTCTGTAAATTCAGTTCTTTGCACGTGTTAAAATTTGTTGAATTTTATATTCATGTTTTAGCAGGAACCAAATTATGCCTGATACAGTAGTTCAGCTCGGATGCATTAGTTGACACTATTATTAGTATTTTCTACAATATGTCATTGCCAAGATTTTGTATACCATAGCAAATTTTTTTTCCTTGGAAATACAGATTTTTATAATTTTGTTATGGCATTTTATAAATTTTTAAGAACTTTTGCAGTCTTGTAACTAGTCTTTTGAAAGGTAGAATGATAATCTTTATTAAATAAGATTTTAAGAATGGCAGAATCAGGACTGGAATTTCCATTTCTCAATACCACATCCACTAGAATACACAAAGACCATGTAATTTATAGCAACAATAAACTCCCCATATTTTTTATCTCTCTAAATTCCTTTTCTCCAGAAAAAACAATTTTCCCCATGAAATTCATGAACATTTGTTTCTGAAACATAAAGCATGAAATAGGCTGAAAGAAAATTATAAAGAAGTGGGAGGATGGTTTCCATATGTATTTTATTTCTATGTCCTAAGCCAAAAAACAAAACAAAACAAAAAAAAAACACCTTTTTGAAAAGATAATCCAGATTCTTGAGAAAAATAAAAGTCCTTGCAAACCATGAATATTTTTCCTGAGCTATTTATGTAATGATGTTTTATCTAATATTTAATATGCTGTATCATATGACATTAAATTCTAGTATTTGAGGGTTTGGAATGTGGCAGAGTTCTCTCGCCAGTATTTGATCCATTTTTTTTTAAAACCTAAAATGTGTTATGAAGTGTACAAGAATGCACTTTGTATTCAGTGCTAAAGAGAATCATGATTCTGATTATTTAAAATACAGTATGCAATGTATTTTGAAGATTTTGAATTTAGAATGTGGAATTAATGAAAAGACTTCTGACTTCAAGGAGGATAGAGTGCAAATTGCAAAGTAAGCCTTTAAAGTCTTCCACATTTTGGAACATTTTTAATGTTGAAATGTTAACTTATTCCAAAGGTCTTATTTAAATAAAATATTTTAGGGACATGACCATCCCCCACCCCCACCCCTTTTTTTTTTTTTTTTTTTTTTAGAAATTGGTGTTAGGAAGAAATAGAAATTGTAGAGGTCTGAGATTTTGGAGTAGAAATGGTTAGCAGTCATATTGGTACTAAGTTTAATGTAGTAGTATTTTTGTGTTATAAGTCTAGTAGGTGATATGTCAATTTCACATTTTTTTTTATCAAGTTAATATTCAGAGTTAACAGAAATTAAAGAAATGATAGAAAAGAAGATCTCTGGCACTTAGCAATTGTCGTGTCTGAATGAAGTAAGAATTTAAGCACCCAAACAGGTAACTTTTAACAAAAATATTCTTTGAGTACTGATCTGATTGTTAGCCATGACAGCCCTCACATATGTCATATTTGTAAATACTAAATGGATGAAAACTACATATATTAAAAATGAAATAGAATCATAACCAACCGTTCTTTGATTAACCTAGAGTGGGTTTTTAAATTTTGTTTTATCAAGATTTCCATTGAAAAATAGGAGAGACTCCTCAAATTGGCGGTACTCACAAAAGAACAAAGCCTTCTAAGGTGCTGAAGATGGGAAGACCAGATTTAATCTTGAATTTGCTAAAGTTCTAATGGAAGGAAAGCATCCTATAAGCAAGTAATACATTTTTATTTTTGTCCCCCCCACAACTGATAAACTTTATTGAGTATCAAATGTATAAAAATTACATTAACACGCATCCAATAACATCAATTCAGGGTTCCTCTTCCGTTCCTTATGGGAAGCACTCAATATAGGTGTGATGATAGCAACCTGAGTGAGTTCCAAGTTATCCCACCACCACCACCACCAAAAAAGACACCCTTTTAATCTGCCACAAGAGCACCTCAGCACAATTTATATTCCCACGTGAAGTCATAGGCCAAACCATTCAGATATAATGTCCAACCAACTTCAGTTTCCTAAGATTTCCACGGCTATATTCTGTGCCCTACCTGTGACCGCTCTTGCCTGGGAATTTTCCAAAATGTGAACACTTCAGGCCTTCCTATGTGCAGTTCTAGCTATGGCTTACTACAAATAAACATAAAAATTGTATTTTTATATACTAACATTGAGCACTTGGGAGAGTGAAATTAGATACACAATGGTAGGTACACCCATACATGGAAAAAAAGATCTACCTAAATGTAAATCTAACAAACCATGGACAGGGCTTGTGTGCTGAAAACTACACAATGCCCATAAAGAAGACCTCAGTAAACCGAGAGATGCTTCATGGATTGGGAAATCCAACATAAGTGTCAATTCTCCCAAATTCATATGCAGGTTTAATGCTTATCAAAATCCCAAAAAGTGTGTGTGTGTGTGTGTGTGTGTAACAAGATTCTCCTAAAATTTATATGGAAAAGCACTAGAATACAATGATTTTGAAAAAGACAATGTGGAAGGAGTCCAATTCCAAGACTTACAGCTACAGTAATTGAGACTGTTTACGATGGATGGATCTTGATGGGAAGGATAAACACATGGATCAAGGAGACAGAACACAGATCTCATAAAGATGCACACGAATATGCCCAACTGATTTTTGGCAAGGTAAAAACAATTGGAGAAAATAAACCTTTTCAAGTGATCCTGGAACAATCACCATTGGCAAGAAACAAAATGCCCTGTTCCCAGACCTAAGACTCAATGGATTCAACAATTAACTCTAAATGGATCAATGACTTAAATGTAAAACTACAGAACTTGAAGGAAATAGGATAAAGGAGAAATTCTTTGGGATCTAGGACTAGGCAAAAGTTTAGACTTGATACCAAAAGTATGATCCATAACAGCATGATAAATTGGACTTAATCAAAATTTAAAAACTTGCTCTGTGAAAGAATCTGTTAAGAGGATAGATAGTAACATAGGCTACAAAAGTGGGAGAAATTATTTACAATCCACATCTAGTATGTGTCAGCACTGGATACAGAATATATAATTATTTTCTAATACATGTTTACTTTGAGAGACTGAGCAAGGGAGGAGCAAAGAGAGGGAGAGAGAATCCCAAGCATGCTCCACATTGTCAGCACATAGCCTGATGCAGGGCTCGAACTCACGATCATGGCCTGAGCTGAAACCAAGAGTCAGATGCTCAACTGACTGCACCACACAGGTGCCCCAGAATATATAATTCTTAAAGTTCAACAATAAAAAGCAAACAATCCAACTAGAACATGGGCAAAAGACAAACATTTTACTGAAGGTAATGTTCAGGTGACAAGCACATGAAAAGATATTCGACATCTGCCATTAGGGAAGTGGAAATTAAAACCACAATGAGATATCCTTACATACTATCAGAATGGCCAAAGAAAAAATAGTGACAAAACCAAATGCTGGCAAGGATGCAGAGAAACTGGATCACTCGTAGATTGCTTGTGGGAACGTTAAATTGTATAGCCAGTCTGGAAAACAGTGTTTTCTTAAATAGCTAAACATGCAGCTATCATATCCACCAATAATTGTACACCTGGGCATTTAACTTTTTTTTTTTCACACAAATACCTGTACATAACTGTTCGTAATAAAAACCAGGAAACAACCCATATGACTTCCAATGAGTGAGTGATTAATCTGATACATTCGTTCCATGAAGTACTACTCAGCAAAAAAACAAATATTAATACATGCCACACCTGGATGAATTTCCAAAGACTATGCTGAATGAAAAGAAGCCAATCCCCAAAGGTTACATACTGGGTGGTTCCATTTATATAACATTCTTGAAATGACATAATTATAAAGATGGGAACATAGTAGTTGCCAGAGGATTATGGAGGTGGTGGGTGTGACAACCTGAGGGATCCTTAAGGTAATGGAAATGTTCTGTCTCTTGACTACCAATGTCAGTAAGCTGGTTGTGATCTTATACTATAGTTTTGCAAGATATTACCATGAGAGGAAATTTGGTAAAGGATACATGAGATCTTTATTTCTTGCAACTGCATGTGGATTTAAATTATCTCAAAAAGCTTAATTTGAGAAAAACATAAAGGCAGAGTAACATCTACTTCCATTTTAGGGCACAATCTGGGGAAATGTCTTGGAAAGATGTGTGTTCCTCATAAAGAATAAGGTCCGGAGAGCAAGTATTTGAGGTATATTTGTAAGAAGAGTCAATTGAGTTTGCATGCTTGAGAATTTCTGGAAGTACTGCAGATTTACTTCTCCCACTGGTTACACTACAACCAGGGCCAGTAAATGAAGTAGTTCTACATACATGTTGACCTTTTATTCTTCCAGTCAGCACTGCTGCCTAAAAGAGACTTCATACTGAGGAAGGGCAGAGCTCGCCTATGGAAAGGTGGGTGAAGATGAAAACAACTGATACTTACCTTGCTTTTCCTGCCCTTTACCATAGTTCAGGGGTTGTGGGGGGGGGGGGGTGGGCAGGGAGCACGTTGAAATCATTCAAAAGAGAAAAGAAACATAGAACAAAAGCAAAATTATAAATTAAATTCTCTGAAGGAAAGAAACAGAGTTTTATGGAGTATAAAGTGAATGAACCTGACCTTTGATGTCAGGAAAGTCTTCCCACAAAAAGTGATCTTTTAGTTGAGATCTGAAAGCTGAGTAGGAGCTTAATAGAGGGGGAGCATATTCTTGAAGAATGAACAATTTTGTACAAAAATACTATACAGGGACCAAGCATGGTATATTTGAAGAACAGAAAGAAGCCCAGTGTGACTGCAATGCAGAGATACACAATTTGAGAATTATTTAGCATAGAAATCTTAATCTATAAGATTGAGATTCCTAGAGATCACATATAGAATGAAGAACTTCTGTGATATAGGCAGATTCTGCAAAGAATTAGGACAGCCAAAGAGGTGGGAAGAAAACCAGGATGGTAATTACAAATAGGGGCCAAAACAACAACAAAAATTTATTTTAGGGAGGAGGGAGTGATAAAAGTGTCAAATGTTACAAGGCAAAGTAAGATGAAATATGAAAAATGTCCATTGGATTTTAGGATAAGGAAGTCATTAATGACTCTGGAATGTTTCTGTTTTGATTATTTTTTTAATGTTTATTTTTGAGAGCGTGAGTGGGGGAGGGACAGAGAGAGGGAGGGAGACACAGAATCCGAAGCAGGCTCCAGGACATGGGGCTCGAATTCACGAGCTGGAAGATCATGACCTGAGCCGAAGTCAGACACTTAACTGACTGAGCCACCCAGGTGCCCCTTGCTTATTTGCTTTTTAATGACGGATATGGGAGCCAAAATGAATAGGCTAAAGAGTAAAAGGAAGATAAGGATATAGAAACAGAGTACAGGTAGGTTTTTTTAGAAGAGTTTTAAAGGTGGAAGAGAGAGAGATTAGTAGTTTGCAAGGCAGGTAGGATAATAGAAGGCCAGGCAATCATGTTCAAATCTTTACAGAGGGGCCCCTGGGTGACTCAGTAGGTTAAGCATTCGACTCTTGGTTTTGGCTCAGGTCATGATCTCATGAGTCGTGAGTTCGAGCCAGTGTGGAGCCTGCTTGGGATCCTCTCTCTCTCTCTCTCTCTCCCTCCTCTCTGCCCCTCCCCTGCTCATGCTTTCTCTGTCTCTCAAAAAACAAACAAACAAAAACAAGACAAAAAACACTTTAAGATCTTTACAGAAAGGAGTTCTAATAAGATAGAATGAACAATAATGGTAGTTTAAAAACATGGGATAAGAAAAGATCCAAAGCACATTTAGAAAGAGTGTCCTTAGATAGTAGTAGACACAAGTCCTCCATTTTAACTGGCAGCAAGGAGGGGAAGAAAATTTCGTGTTCTGGGAAAGTTTGGTAGTAGAACTCAGAGTTTCTGTTAGATGACTTCAGTTTTCTTTGCATCTTGTGGGAATATCATTTGCTGCATGGTCTCCCCACCCCCCGTACAACTGCTGAATAGCATCCCCTCTGCTTTACCTTCTTTCCCAGTTACACCTGAGCATTCCCTGAATATCTGCCTTAACTAGTCCCCTCACATTCTTCCCCACCAGATTCAACTGGACCCTTCACCACAGCCTCTATGGCCAATCACAGTGGTCTCTGTTAAAACACTGCTTTACTGGGTGCACCCAGACCTCCCAGTGCCTCTCCCCTACCCACACCACACCTTCAGGGTGGCAGTGCTGCACTGCAGTCTGAAGAAGCCACTGACCCCTCTCCAGCTCCATCAGTCTTTGTTCCTGGGACACAATGCGTAGTATCTGTTCTTTCTCGAACACAGCTCCTTTTACTTATTGCCCTAAACCTCTCAAGCCAGTGAGTCAACAAATATCTTGCCATCTCTTTTATAATCCTTTTCTGCTCTATCTACTCTCTTTCCTGATATGTAGGGGGAAAAATTCCCATAAATATCAATTTATGAAAATAAACTTTCATACATTGTGCTGACAACTTGGAGCCTAGAGCCTGCTTCAGATTTTGTGTCTCCCTCTCTCTCTGCCCCTCCCCCGCTTGTGCTCTGTCTCTCTCCGTCTCAAAAAATAAACATTTAAAAATTAAAAAAAGAAAAGTACTGAGAGAAGTGGCCAGGAGCATGAAGCAATTGGAATGTAAAGGGTTTTAAAAGAAATGGAAGCTAGAATAGAAAGAGTCGGGAAAGAAACATGGTTCAGAGCATGGTAAGAACATTGAATTTCATCATGCTAAGATGTCGGGGAGGCATGGAAAGGTTTGAAAGTTTAGAAGAAAGAAGGGGATGGAGTGGAAGACAGAGACAAGGGCAGAGGAATGTGAAGTGATTATATTTGCAGTTCATTTTTTACAGTGATGAGGAGGATGTACTGGAAGCAAGGGAGACACTGGGCATAATAGGGGCAGGGAGACTCCTGGATTCTAGGCTGAGCAACAAAGTTTGGCTGTGTCATACCCTGAGTTGGGCCTGTGGGATTGGGAGAAATTTTGTAGAACAAGAAAAGGAGTTGAATTCATGTCTGACATGTTGAGCTTCAGGGCCTCATGGGATATCAAAACAGAAATATCCTGTAGGCAGATGTCTGCTATCCAAAGTATAGGAGAGAAGTCTGGGACGGAGATACAAGCCTAAGAACCAGAGACACTATATGAATGAGATTTCCCAGTTAGGACATGTAGCATGCAAAGCAGGAAAACTAAGGATGGTAAACCCCAATATGTGCAAGGGCCAGAGGAGTAGATGAAAATGAGTTGCTAGGAAAAAAAAGAAGACCTAATTGAAAGGATGTCACAAAAGCCAGTGAAGACGAGAACATCACAAATGGGGGCTTGATAAAATAAGACGTAAGATCAGAACAGCAAGGACCCGTGGATTTGCCAATTCAAAACGCCATGGGCAGTTTCATGGAAGGAGAAGTCAGATTGATGTTTGGTAGAGAATGAATGTAGGAAATTCAGAATGGAAGGCAAAATTTAGGATGGTAGCTTGAAGACTTTGCTGGGTAAAGGAAAGGAAAGGTCTATATTTTACAGACTGAAGGAAGAGAGTCTATGGAAGGAGGGAAGAATGTAAGAGAATTTGTAACTGATAGACATTTCAGGGTGCACGGTGGAAAGGATGGCAGAATGAGTTGTGAGAAGAGTGACAGAGCACATGAGAACATGGTCATCACAGCCCCACCATTTGAGGACTGCCCAAGTGTGATACGGCAGAAAGAAATGCATGGAACTAATGGAATTCTGTGTTTCAAGTCAGTTTTGATAGAAAGTTCTTTTGCTCAGAACTGAGGCAGCTGTGAGGTGTTAGGATATGTGGATTACTGTTTTCACCCAATCCCTAGAAATCTTAACATTGCTGGAATATTGTAATTGTCCATTACAAAATGTAAGTAACTTGCTGATAGTAATAAGCACCCAAATGTTTGTAAAATAAATGGATTAGGCTACCCTGGATTTTTCTGGGGAAAGGGAGAAGGGAAATTATATTTTATTTATTTAATTTTTTTTAGAGAGAGAAAGAGAGAGAGAGAACACAAGTAGGGGAGAGGGGCAAAGGCAGAGGAAAAGAAAATCTTGAGCAGGCTCCACACTCAGCATGGAACCCGAAGTGGGGCTCGATCCCATGAAGCTGGGATCATGACCTCAGCTTAAATCAAGAGTCCAGTGCTCAACCAACTGAGCCATTCAGGCCACTCAGAAGAAGGGAAATTATAAAATAAAAAAGGTGTAGGAAGGACTATTGAGGAGGGGGAGAATCCCAGGGAAGGAAGACAGAATAACAAAGCCTAGTGCCAGAATAAAAACACCCAGTGTAAGGGAAAAATGTGTTTGTTTATGCTTGCTGTGAGTAAAAGAAAAAGATTCCCTCCCACCCCCTTTAACTGTTTGCTTCTTCCAATGACTGTATCTTGATGATTAGGGTAATGAAAATCTTTCCAGGGCGAGAGTTGGTACTTTGGTTCCTGCCACTACTTCCTAAAAACAACCGGTACAAGATGACTGGAGAATGGAGGTGGAACACCTGGGGTTTAGTCACTATGTGACCTCAAGCAACTAATTTACAGTGTCCATCTCAGTCTCCTCATATGTAAAATGGAAGTAAAAAAAATACCACCTTCTCACTGAACTATTGAGAAAATGACAAAATTATGTGGATTAAGGATTTTCTTGGAATATGGTAATGGCTTAATGGATTTTTACTTATCTGAAAGGCTCAGAGAATAGAAAATACTTCCTATGGGCTCCATGTCTTAGGGAAAAGGAAAGGCCCACATAGTTATAAGGAAAATGGATGCAGGCTAGTTCTACCATCTACTCCCAGTGCCTTATTCAGAAGGATGAATTGGATTTGCCCTCAGACCTGGTCTGCTTTAGATATAGAGAATGCTATGGAAAGTCTCATCATTTCTCTTTCTCCCCTCCATCTGCTTCTAATATACTCTGAAGCCCTGATCTTAGGAAGCATGGAAGCTGTGGAATAGTGAGAGTTGAACTCTTTGTGTTGCAGAGAACTCAGGCTGCTTCAGGTACCTCTTGTGGGCTCAATGTCTTGGAGAAAACTGGCTTCAGAGGTATATATGGCCTGGAATTCCAAAATTAGTCAAGGTTGGTAACATTACTCTGTGCCTCTTTTTCCATAATATCTCATCCTTTTCTATGTCTCTACTCCATTCTGATCCTTCCACTAGCTAAAAACTCTTTTCTGTATTTTCCAATATACATTTTTGGAGGGATTTTCTAATTGGCTAAATGCACTCTGTTGTCCTACATCAATCAACTATTGCAAAAACAACAGCAACAATGACAACAAACAAAAAAACTACAGATGTGTAGGAAAACATCCAAAAAACCCAGTAGCTTACAATAAGGCTTTATTCTTCTGCATGTCTATAGGTAGACAGTGATTCAGCTGATCTAGAACTGGAGTCAACTGAGAAGCTTTGCTTGAGGCTACGGGTTGGCTTCAGCTATGTTTCATATATGTTCATTCTGGGGCATTCTCTTCTCATGGTAGATAATCGAATAAGTCATGCTTCTTGAGACATCAGTCTGGTACATTGTCATATCTACCCATATTGCATCAGCTCAAGCAAGGCACAGCCAAAGCCACCAATATGGTAAAAATATACTCTTTTTACTCTACTAAAGCAATGTCTCATGGGAAAGAGCATGGGTGTAAAATTCTAAAACAGGAAATTATGGAGAATTGTAAACAGTGACTCAAGCTTTGTCCCAGACAACTATAATCTATGTGTGTATCAGGTACCCACTCTCATGTAATCTTTGGCTGTGCTTAACAAAAGTCTGCTGAGTAGAGCATCCCACAGTGAAAATAGGCCAATAAGCATGAGCCACCATGACTCATGTCTAGTATGTGAACTCTAGGAAAGGTGTCAATAGAATGAGGGAATAAAGAATAGGAGGAAATGGATAACCCTCGTTTGAAAATTTTCCATGAATTTGCTTCAAAAGTAAAGGTTAGTCAGGTCTGTTTGGAGGTACATTTGTTGAAATGGATAAATTATGATTCAAAAGAAATTAAGTTATGAACCCTCAAATACTTGTCTTTTAAAAAAACATTTTAATGTTTATTTATTTTTGAGAGAGAGAGTGCGAACAGGGGAGGGGCAGAGAGAGAGGGAAATACAGAATCTGGAGCAGGCTCCAGGCTCTGAGCTGTCAGCATAGAGCCCTATGCAGGGCTGGAACTCAAGAACAATGAGATCATGACGTGAGCTGACGTCAGACACTTAACCAACTGAGCCATTCAGGAGCCCCCAAATAGTTGAGTCTTAATACAAATAACTACAGGCAGTCTTTGCTCTAGACTACCCCAATGTACATGAATTTTACTTACCACAGTTTTAATAACACCAGTCCCACACACTACGATTCACAATCAGTTACCATAGTGTATTAACTGTGAGTGTTTAAAGTACTAACTTCATCACTATCTCTTAAGTCCACAAATGACTGCGTAAATAAGAGATGTGCATCATGATCAGTAAACAATCACATTGCTTCTTTCTAAGTCTGTCTGTGATTGGTCACTGTGCATCTTTTATTCAGTTCATGCATATATAGCATGTTGCCTTCTTGTCTCCCAGTGATAAATTTCATGTAACAGTTTACAAAAATGGGTAATGGAGTGTTAGTTACAACAGCTTAAAAGTAATGGAGGCAGTCATTGTTCTTTCAACAGCAAAGAATAGAAGGGAACAGATAGCTGTCATGGAAGAGGACTGACTCACAGCTGGTGTTTGGACTTCTAAGGGGATCACACGCAGCTGAAAAAGATGCTGGAAGGATGCACATATGACTGAAGTTGGGAGGGGGGGCGCCTGGGTGGCTCAGTCGGTTAAGTGGCTGATTTTGGCTCAGGTCATGATCTCGTGGTTCGTGAGTTCAAGCCCTGCATCAAATTCTGTCTCCCCCCCCCCCAAAATAAATAAACATTAAAAAAAAAAAAGACTGAAGTGGGAGCGTCTCTTCTCCCCTTCTTCTCCCTGTAAGTCTTCCAGCAGTGCCTCCTATCGGCAGTTAGTCTGGCAAATGTAGTTTGGAGACACACAGTTAAAGCCAAATATAGAAGGGTCGGACTGGGTCTGAGAAGCGGTAGGTAAATAACTGTAATAATTGCCATCACAATTTCTCCTAGGTATTGTTGCAAAAATAGGATTGTTGATGCTTTCCTTTGCTACCTCAGATCTTTGAAGAGGCATTTCTACAGGGCCACTGTCATAAGTCTGCTACACCTGTAAGTCATGCATTGAAATAATGTTGCCCAAATATCAATCAGGGGTCAGTTATAAGCACTTTTTCTTGGTCCATAAAAGTCAGATACTTCCCCCCGCAAAAAGCTATCATTGTTATTTGCTAATGGTTTCTTTCATTTTTCCTCAAATGGCTAACCTTTGTGTGATTCCATGTCTAAGAACTTAGCTTGTCTTCTTTCATCTATTCTCGGGCTGTGGGGTTGCTTTTTCTTTACTCTCTTTCTTATTTGCCTCTCTACTTCTGGTAATGAGGTATCCTGGGTGTTGATTCTTTGAGAGTACTTTTCACTTTGCTACTCAAAGAAAAAGAGGCTAAGGAATCTGAGATTTTAATTTATTTCAACTTTCTCGGTTTCTTTCTTATACCCCTGCTGGCCCACTGGGAAGAAACAAGTCTACCCCTTTGGAGAATTTGAAGCTTATACTCTGGAAAAGAAAACAATGGCTTACACTTACTTCTTAATATATTTTTGGTTTTCTTTTACATACATTCTTTTACACATAATTAGCATTTATGTATGATAAAGATAGATAACTAGAGCATTTGAGCAGCTTAAAAAAATACTAATAAGAAGTTTTGGACTCCTACCTGACCCCACTTGTACTGGTGGCAGTGACACTGCAATGGAAGAGGAAAATGTGAACAGAAAGTTTAAAGTTACTAATTGAACAACCAACTGAAACACCAACATAGGTGATAACTCTTGCTTATATTCTAATTTCAAATATGTCTTCGATATGATAAGAAGCTATAAAAAGGAGGGGTGCCTGGGTGGCTCAGTCAGTTAAGCACTGATTCTTGGTTTCAGCTCAGGTAATGATCTCATGGTTTGTGGGTTTGAGCCCCGCACTGGGCTCTGTGCTGACAGTATGAAGCCTGCTTGGGATTCTCTCTCTCCTTCTCTCTCTGCACCTCCCCTGCTCGCTCACTTGCTCACTCTCAAAATCAATCAATCAATCTTTTTTGAAAAGAAGCTCTAAGAAAGATATCAAACAGTTAAACTGACCAGTGCTTCTTTTTCATTGCATCCTTTTGTGTTTTACAACTTTTTATGGCAAACTTTTAGAGGCACTTCACTTTTGATTAAAAAAAAAAAAATTAGTGTTTGTTCCAGAGAGCTGGACTACGCTATTGTTAGTTTTTTAAAAACTATGCCTCCATGGCTTTAAGGGAAGATTGGATTGGTATGACATACCAATGAGGTCTTTATGATACATTGGTCTGCTGACACAATTGGTTGAGAGATAGCAAGCGAAGGCTCTAAACCATTATCTATAACATATAATCTAGTATATAACACATATGTACATATAATAAATAAAACTAACATTTTCTATGAAGTATTCATTCCTATCGATCAAGTATAGAAATAAAAAGTGTGTTCTAGTGGAAAGGGTCTTAGGTGATAAGGGTTTGGTTCAGCCTCTACTACTAATTAGCTCTATGACCTGGGCAAAGCCATTTAACCTCTCTGGGACTCTGTTTGCTTATCTGTAATAAGAGAGAATAGACCAAGAGTGACAAGCAGGATTCATCGTGACCACTAACTCTAGAGAGCAGCCTGTTTGTTAAGTGCTGAGTGGAGAATTCTAAGGCTGAGTCTGGGCTTAATGAGAAGGAGTGCCATGATCGATTAGTGCTGTCTGCTATGGGTGCAGGAGGTGGAGAGCAGCACTGAGAGTGTCATATATTAGCTGTCTCCCTAGACTAGATTACCTCCAAGGCCACTTGTGCAATGCCATATAATTCAAGTTATTCATCACGTAAATTTACGTTTATAAACATAAAATAAACTTGGAAAAACAAACCTCAAGTTTCCCTGATCTAAATATGGATTTTGTAAGAACACACTTTTTCCTGTTGGATGTGAGAATGAAAAAGGAAGGTTCTGACAGAACTTTTTTGAAAGAGTTTTAAAAGAATGTAAATTTATCTCCCTTCACTCTTCCATTCTCTCATGAAATATTTATTAAGTACCAACTTTGAAATTGACACAGTGCTGCGTGCTGAATATTTGCTGAATTGAACTGAAATGGAGGATAGAAAGATGAACAGACACAGCCCTTGCTCTTGTGGAGTTCATGGCCCAGTGGAGATGGCATATATCCTAGCAGGTATAATTCCAATACAACATGCTAAGTGCTGCAATGGTCTTATGAATCTCAAAAAATGAAATGACTAACTTTGTCTCAAGGAGTTGCTGCAGGTTCTACAGAGATGACATCTGAGCTGAGAGTTAACGGATGAATAAAAATGTGTCTGGTGGAGAAGGATAGTTTAGGTATGCTGGCACTTTTGAAAAATAATTTCTCCCCACAAATTATTTATATTTTTCATATTGTTTTGGTTGAGGTAGAGGGTAAAAAAATGAAATATAATAGTTAATGAGAATTCTGATGTTTGTTTAAGAAACTTGAGTCAAATGGTGGAAACATAATTTGAACTGCCTGGGAGAGGAAGGATGAGGCATTTCAGATGGAAGTTTAAATATCTCTTGGTGATAACACCAGGAAACAACCTGGTGACAGAGATGACATAACCATGCTAATCAAGACTGGACATTCAGAGAGAATGGAAGAGGGCACGCTGACTGGGAAGGGGGTTGGGGATTGGAGGGGTTCATGAAGGAATTTGTGTGTGGATTTGGAAAGTGGTGGCCTGAAATCAAGGACATCCCAGGAAAGGACCTAGCTTCTCTAGGAAAATAGAGACATAAATAGTATCTTGTGCTGGGGAATGGCAGTGAGGTTAAATATGAAGTTATGAGAATGACAATCAAGATCACTTGGTCAGGTGAACAAGAGGAGTCAGCTGCCAGAAGAAAGGTGATGTGGAACCCAGGGGAAGATAAGCTGATTGCGTAGAGTGGGTGAAGATTTCATTTCCAATGTGTGCGAACTACCCTCCACTCCAATAGAAAAAAACACCACAGACCACGACTGCTTCTGAGGAGAAAGTGGGGCAAAGTCTCAGATGAAGGGCCTTCTTGGAGGGAACAGATCCAGATCGCAGCTCCTCCTCCTTGTGAGCTATGGAAAGCTTGGGAAGAAGTGAGTGTGACCCAGACTGTAAATTTGCTGATATAAACTTGAATGTTGTTTGGAGGTTGCTGATGTTTTCAGTTGTGACCATGTCTTGGCATGCCTGGTAGATAGCGTTAGGAGTTGGATTTGCTTCTTAAGCTGTGTGGCCCCATTTCAGCAGCAGAGGAGCCTCATTAGTATCGTGATTGACTTACAGTGTCGTCCAAGCGCTCACCTGTATGAGACTGGCCATGAGACTGAACAGCGGGGGCTCTGTCCGTTTACCCACTGAAAAAACACATTTATAAATCAAACAACAGGCCTTTTGTTGTTCTAAAAGGATAAAGCCAGATCTGTTAGATGAATAAAAATGTGGCTCATGTTCTGAATAACATAGTGTGGGTCCTGTATCTGCCACAAACTGATCATTTTCTAGTTCATTCAATGAGCTCTAAGCAGCCTGCGTCCAAGTTGCCAGCCATGACTACCACTTCTTTCTTCTCCTGGTGAGGCATAAATACTATCAGCAGAGCTAAGAGAAATCAATCCAGGTTTCAATTTAGGTGCATTATTTTCCGGCTGAGAATTGTGTCTGTGGCATGTGTGTTTAATTTTGGTTAATTTTTTTCTTGCTAATTTTTTTGTAACCTAAAAGAAAATATCACAGGGCATGGTGAGATTTCCCTACTATATAAAAAGTGTTGTTCTCCTTTAGAAAGTTATTAGGCCAGATCTACTAAAGCCATGTATTCATATTAAAATATACATGCAGAGGCAATGACCCAGCAATCCCAGTCCTAAATATGTACTCCATGGAAATGAAAATATATATGTCCCAAAGTGAATGTACAGGAATATTCAGCAACAAACCAAGTGTTTGTCAGAGTAGAATATTCTGTACATCCAATGGAATATTATGCAATGAAAAAGTATAAACTGCCCTTCCACAACAACATGGATAAATGTCCCAGATATAATACTGCGTAAAGAAGTCGGACATTCCCACCTTCCTAAAAATGAGGTCAGACCAGAAGAGTAGATTTTGTACGGTTTGATCTGTATGAATTTCAAAAACAGAAAAAGAGATTTGTGCTGACGGAATTCAAAAGAGTGGTTACATTTGAAGTGTTAGTGGCTGAGAAGGAGCATATCAAGGGTTTCTGCAGTGCTGGTAATGCTCTATTTCTTGATCTTAATGGTGGCTACAGGTGTATTTACTCTGTAAAATGTCATCTATGTATATGATTTGAATGCTTTTCTGCATACATATTTTTACATTCATAAAAATATTAAGAGGTTAGTTTAGTAGTGAATGTTTTATTTATATTATTCTAGTCTTGCAAAGATAGGCTTAATTATTTCTTACTTAGGAGCATATTAAGGTCAAGTCTTTTGCACAAGAATTGGTATTTTTATTCTGTTGTTTTTGTTAAATACGTTATGTATAGCAATTAATATTTTCTGAATTTTGTGACATTCTCTACAGTAGTTAATTTTGTGGTAAACCGTGATGAACTTTAAGAGGTAGACTGAGGTAACAAAATATGTTTCTTACAAAGAAATAAGTTTCTTACAAAGTAAAAATAATGTCTATTAGCTAATAGCATCAATTGATTGGGACAAATTATGTTTTAAATTTATGTATTTATTTTCTTCAGTATGAGTATTATGTAGCTCATTTAAACACGATTGCCTTTGTTACCATCTTTACTTTCTGTGTCTCTTCCTGTTGTATCGTATTGCTTGGTATTCTTCTGTTTGATGAAGAGAATTTAAGATTATATTTTCCCTTCATGTATGTATTTATCCACAGAGTACACAACCATGGGTTTTTCTGTCTTTTTGTCTTACATCATTGATGTCTTCCCAGAAAGGGATGTGTGTGTGTGTGTGTGTGTGTGTGTGTGTGTGTGTGTGTGCAGTGAAGTGATAATAGAGAAATTGTAGTCAGATGCTGAAAGAAACAGAGGATGATAGTTCATACCCCTGTTTTCAGATAGGAGAATCTACCTTCTGAGAAATTTAGTGTTATAGAACATTCTATTAGGAACTTGTAGAGACAATAAAATTGTAAGACCTACATGAAGCAAATGAGACAATAAGCTCTAGTGTTTTCCAACCCTTCTGGCTTGATAGAATCATGGACTGTTAGTGCTGGTTGGGCAGAATGCAGACAGCCTACAACCTCATGGAAATGTCACTCAGGATCTCCTAGGTGCTGGTGACTGTGCTCTGAGGCTCCAGGCATGAAGGAGGTGCCACCCTGAACCTCCATCTCTTTGCAGAGACACAGTGGAAGGTGAACTGACTGTACCCCCTTTGCAGAGAGGGCCTCTGCGCTGCTGGAGATGGAAGCCCTTTAAGGAGAGGGCTGCGACATGGATTTCCTTCCACCGTGCTCTGCTTTTAAATTTTTTAAACTTTGCTTCAGTCCCAAGGCCTGTGGTAGAAAAGCACAGCTTTCCAATCTTATCTATTTTCCAGGGTAGGATAAACATGTTGGGTTTAGTTAAATTATGAATGCTGATAATATTCATTTGGTACAATTTATATTCTTCTTTTATCTTTTTATTTTTGACAGTTTAGGCTGGGGCATAAAGCATAATTATATTCTTGGCATCCTCCCTTAGAAGTTTTAAATCAGTTCATGAGGCTTTCAGCTCCGCTCCTGTCATTTATCCATCAGCATTCAGTCCATTTAATCCCGGCCTCTCAGCTGAGCAGCCCCTCGCCCCTGTTGTGAGTGATTGGCCTGCTCCACTGCTCCCAGCTTCTCCTGTCACATCGCATTTGCATAAAAGAGGACAGATAACCAAATTTGAGCACACAAATGAAAATGCTAAGCGCTAAACCTGTCACAGTTGTTGTTCAACTAATTGTGAAAAATTTGATTTGCTCGCCTTTCACTGTTTGTCATGTGGACCCCCTTCTCAAATGTACCTTGGCTTCTGCCTCTGTATATGTAGCTTTTAAACTCTTGAGCACAAGCAGCCCACCCTGGGGATTACTTACCTCTCCTACCAGCTTTTAATGTTGGCTCATCTTCTTGACTAAATTAGGCCACCATGGCAAACAAACACATAATTAAAAACCCAGGAAAGACAACTGCAGCTGTACTTCTTAAATTGATTTTTACAATGCTGCTGTATGCCTCGGTATGCTCTTCCATTTGATAATTTTATTTCTTTATATAACCTCTGGTAGGAGAAAATTGAGGATGGGTGCTGTGGCACGCTTTGCTATTTTGAAACCTACGTTGGTATTTTGTTTCTTACTTTCTGTTCCTCCAATAACAAAAAATTGTATCATGGGTCTTAAAAAGCACATTTCTATTCCCTAATACTTTACCTGACATGCCAGTATACATTTTTAATCAAGGTTTCAAATGATTCCATTTGAAACAGTATTAGAAACAATGGATAAAATTCCTTGGCTTACAACACTCAATCACATGAGCTCCTTTTAAATGGTATGTGATAGGAGTGTTTTGAAAATTTGTATGTGTAATATATATGGTTTGCTTCAGTGTTCATTATGCAGAGGCTTTAACTATTCTCTTTTTATAGGTGTTAGGTTGATAATTTCTTGATGCCTATGAAAACAATACATATGGTGTGTCTATAAAGTGAAAAAAACTCGTTTTCCAGGAGTCACACAAGAAAAATGTCTCTTTTGTTGATAACAGAACCTCTGGTTGCTTTACTACATTAATTTGTCCCTAATATTTTAGGTATGTAATGTCCAAGCAACAATGAAGATGGCATTAACTGAAGTTGAAACCTTTTAAAGTTGAGTACAGTTTAAATTGCCTTTGAGAATTGGAGGGTTATAGTCTTGAAATTGGGTTGAAGTGAAATGTGACATTACAGTGACAGTTTGTGGTTTGCAGAAGTTAGATGTAACATCGTTTATTGCAGTAGTCCTGTGAGATTTATTTGTAGTAGGTCATAAGACATGGATTAATTGAAGAAATATTTGATTATATATCATTTTATACAGTCCTATCCTAAAGAAAACAATGTGGTTCTCTTTACCATAATCCCCCAAGATGCTGAGGGATTAAATCTAACTTGAAAATTTGAATGTTCACTAATCTCTTTACAATGTTTAATCATATTTTAGTTCAAAGAAATTAGATTATGGTATGAAATGCTCACTACTTTAAGGCATACGTGATAAATTTAAGAGTTTAACTTTTTTTTTTTTTTTCTCACGAAGCTGGGGAAATAACTTTATTCCTATTACTGGTTGTTTGTTTATACTTCACTATTTTTATGTCATTATAATGTCCTGTTTTGTGGATGAAAGTTTCTGTGAGCCTGTATGTATAAATTTCAACTAGATGTGGCTAGTTACCTATGATCAGTATTAACTATGAGATTTTAATGTCTCTAAAACAAAAATGTGGAAAGGACCACAAGATTAATTTAACACTCCAGGAAGGATTGAATGAAACCATTGCCAGAGAGCTCTCTTATTATGACAGTACAGGCCCTTACACAGATTAGGAACAAAATAAATTAATAAATCTACTCCATCACCTACTTTCATCTTACTTCCAAGTTGTACTAATTCCTCTTCAGAAATATTTCTTAATATTTATCTATATATTTCACTTCCACACTCATTAAATTGCAGATTTTGTAATTATGGAGGCAGCATTAACACTGTGGTTGTTAATTGTTTGGGCTTTAGAACCAAACCGCATGGGTTGGAAACCTGTCCCATACTTTCAGTAGCTGTGTGACCTGGGGCACAAACCTGTTGTTAGTTACCTTCAGATTTCCCTTCTACATAATGGAGATGGTAACACTTTCCTCATAGAAAAGAGTAGTTATTAGGTTTAAATGAGTTAATGCATGTGATGCTTTTAGATCAGAATTTGGCACATAGTAAGTACTCAAAAATAGTAGCCATTATTATAGTTGCAAAATGATTAATGTTTTTCTTTTTGCCTTTAGCCTATTTTAAGTACTTTTCTAAGGTTTCTAAGCAATCACATTTAGCACTTCAATGGCTTATATAATATCCCATAGTTTACCAATATTTTCCCTAAAATTGGATATTCATATTATTACCAGTTTTTTGTTGTTTGTTTTTTTGTTTTTTGTTTTTGTTTTTGTTTTTGTTTGTATATAAGCACAGCTATGTGCATTTCTCTTCATGCAGGCTCCTGTCTTCCCAGCACCCTACGTTTTGTATTATTTTTCTGAGTTAAGTTTCCAGAGGTTGAGATTTCTGTTTCACATAAGGCATGTAAATTTTAATGGATATCAAACTATATTGCAAAATCCTCATCCAAAAAATCTGAACCACTTTACAACGTCAACTTTAATTTTGGCCCTCACTAGTGTGGTCTCGCTAGAATTTCCTGCCTTTGTGTGTTCGTTATCTCCAAGTTCTGTCCCAGGTCGAAGACTCTCCAGACTGCTGCTTTGCTATGCCTGATACCCACTTCTTATTCATTTCACATTAGAGTAGTTCTTCTTAATCATGATTTTTCTTATGCCAGGGTTAGAATTTTTATTCTGGGGCTTCTACTTCTTTTTGAATAAAGTTGAAAGCTTTTATTAATTAATATAAATTGTTTGGCCAATTGTCATCTACTAAGCCTACTATTTCTATTTTATTTTATTAGGAGGCTGTGTAGCCAAGTTCCAAGAATGCAGGCTTCAATTCAGACAGATCCAGGTTTGGGTCATGATGTTATTATTTACCGAGTTGTGTAGCCTCAGGTAAATTCTACAAAGGATCCTTACTGAGGATAAGAACAATCACATCAACCTTGTATGGTCACTATGATAGAAGGTGTGTGAAATCTTGGCGGGCATTAGATACTCAAAAATATTAGTTAATTTGCTCTTTCAATCACTACTATATTCCTATTTTTGCTCTTTTCTCAAAGCATTTCCTGTAAATATTTTTCCTCTTTTATTTCCAAGCCATTATAAACACTGAGATTACTTTTCCCCTCTCTGCTGAATTTCCATATTTTTTTTCTTTGAAAGGATTTTTGCTCATTTCTTTATATTGGATCTACTCTCTCTAACAACTACTTGTCTTATACGAGCTTTGAAGAGCTCCCAAATGGATGCTTTTACATATAGATGTTTTTGTTTGAATATTAAATTGGGATCAAGGGCTGAAGAAATCTATGAATTGATACAAAAATAAAAGTTATCAGTTGGGTGGGGAAAGGAGAAAAGAAGAAAGAAGAGATTTATGGAACGATTTTTCTTCCCCAGTAATAAAACCATGTTGGTTCCTGAATGGCTTACAGATGTCTCCTGGTGTTGGTGCTGGCAGAACTTGGGGTAAAAGAAACAGAACAGCCAACAACTCTTTGGCTAATTATGTTTATAAATGTTTTCTCATCTTGCCCTATTTAAAATTTTAATTATATAAAAACATTTCTCTGACCTTAGAAAATGTACAAGTTGGAAAAATAAACAAAGCATATTTTTAAAAATCACAGACAAAAATTATGAAATGATGCCACCAGCATGACACAGCATAGACCAGGGTTCTCAAACTCAAGTGGTAAGGAAGCTGAAGAGTATATGTAGTCCCTCAGAGTATTACATTTTAAACAATAGCAACAGCAACAACAACAACAACAACACCATGTTGACTAAACAGAATACACCTGAGTGTCATGCTGTGGGATGCTGCTTTGGGATTACATAGTTGTATACAAATTAAGTTCTATTTACAGAGCCAACCATGGTTCAGGAAGAGTTTATGGATGAATTGGTTCTAGGTCTTAAATGACAAGTGGGATTTGAAGTGGGAGATAATATGCTAGGTAGGGACAATGGATGGGGAAAGGCAGAGAAAGAGAAATTAGGTAATCTTTCCTAAAATCAGTGAGTGCTTTGGTTTTGTTTGGGAGGGAGTCATGCCCCATGACAAAACTCCCAATGATGAAAAGGAGATGGTTGTTTATACTGTGTGCAGTGGTAGTTATAGAAGAGTCTTCCCCTTTCCTGGAGATTAACTTAATAAAGGTAATGTTTTGGAATGACTGTGCAGGTGGCATGCTGAAATCAGGAGATAGAAAAGCCCAGAGAAAGGGAGATTAGTTAGAAGATGATTTCAGTGGTCCAGGTATGAGTTACTAGGTATACTGATGGTAAAGACCGGAGAGGGAGGAGTATGCAAAACAAAGATTTCATAAAAAGAATTAAGTAGGCCTGGGACCAGATAAAATTTAGAGTCAAGAAACATGAGGAAATCAGAGTTCATTGACAATTACAACTTGGGCAGAATATTAACTAAAATAATGAAACAGAGAGACCTGGCTTTGGAGGAAATTCTGGGTGCGATTCTAGATTTGTGGAGTAAGATATTCAAGTGATGTCACATCCATGTAGCTGGATGATTGAGATTGGAGGTGCTGATTTGGATCAAATTCAAAAGTTACATGGTAGGAGGAAATAGAGAATAATGAACAAGAGTCAGGAGATATAACTTGCTTTAGTAGTTTGGCAGTGAAAGGAAAAAGAAAACTGGGGAGATAGCTTGAACAAGCAGGAGAATTATAAGAAAGTTATCATTTTTGAAGAAAGTGGCGGGAAACTGGAAGGAGCCAGTAAAATAGGGGCACCTCTTTCCTGTGTGAAGGTAATTGTTGGTTTTTTGCCTGCCCAATGCAAATCACACGACGCTATTGACTAAAATCCAAACCCACATTTCCTTGGACCTGAGAATTAGAACAGCCCTTTTTGCTGTTCTGTGGATAAAAAAAGAGGAAACCCCCTTTTTTCTTGCATGAATTAAGATCAGAGTTTAGGGTGGGAAAATAAGCTACTATAAATCACAGAATTGTATGTGAATTAAATATGTTTTAGCAGGGTTTTTTTTTTTTTTTTTTTTTGCAACCTTTAACATCTGCTTTGGAATTTTGTTAAGTGTTCTATTGGATTTATGATGTAATGACAGCTTTCTATTAAGAGTTTCAAGACATTATAACTGCCAAGACCTGGTCACCGCACAAGTGATTGTCATACTCACAACTCTGGCAGGCATTAGGACTCCTCTTCAGTGTCTGGTTCTCCTTTGCCTCCCGACAGTTGGGTGGGCGGCTTTTCTCCACCTGCTTCCCTGAGGATAGGTATGCTCTACAGTTCGCTTTGGCCAAGGCCTGTGAGAGGGAGTAGAGTGTGTCAGTTACAGCTCAGCTACCCAGCCTGCTCATCCCTCCCATCAGCCATGGACATGCATGTTGAGGTAGAGATGCCTTCCGGCTCAAGCAGGTAAGAACGAAGGCTGCATGTGGAGATGAGCGACACTGGAGTGTCCTATTGTCTGTCATCTGGAAGAGCGAGAGAAACGTTTGTTGGACTTTTCTTTTTAAACCACAGCATAATCTAGTTTATTATTGTTAATAAAATGACTGAATTGAAAAAAAAATATTTAAAAAAGCAGTTGTAGGATGTCTAAAAGGTCTCTCCCTTCAGTTGCCTGAAATTTTTATCGTGATTCAAAGTGTGAATATACTTTGTCAGATGTATAGTTTTATAATCACAATAATCATGTATACAGAGGATGGTAATAACAGCTAACATTTAATGAGCTCTTGCTGTGTGCCACGGCCTGTTCTAAACCCTTGTAAGCTTTGTGCATTTCTTTTTAGCCCTTTTGACAATCCTAAGAGGAGAGTCCTATTAATAGGGCCACTTACAGATGAGGAAACTAAGGACAGAAGGATTTGTGACTTGTCCATGGTGGGTTCAAAGTTCAAACCTAAGTCTCTGATTTTAGATGCTGTGTGCTTACACTGCAAAATGGCCTCTGGATGTCTGCAGGAAGGGTGAGCTGTGATTTACACTCTGAATGTCTGAATGTCCTGGATCCTGTGGTTTCCCAGTGTAAAATCTTTTTCTTTTATTATAATTTATATATAATTATATAGTATAATTATAATTATTATAATTTATTATAATTACATCAAACTTTCAAACTTGAGATCCTTTTGCTACTAATTAGTAAACCATTGAGCTAAAAGACAAGATCTAGGTTATTTTTTTTTTTTTTCAACGTTTATTTATTTTTGGGACAGAGAGAGACAGAGCATGAACGGGGGAGGGGCAGAGAGAGAGGGAGACACAGAATCGGAAACAGGCTCCAGGCTCTGAGCCATCAGCCCAGAGCCCGACGCGGGGCTCGAACTCACGGACCGCGAGATCGTGACCTGGCTGAAGTCGGACGCTCAACCGACTGTACCACCCAGGCGCCCCAAGATCTAGGTTATTTTGAAGAATGAAAGCAGTTTGTGAAGATGAGAGCCCTTGATTAGCCTATAGGTAGGAATCAGGCACAGCTTGGTTAAAGCAATTTACAGTTGAACCATGAGAAGTAATTTAATCGATTGGTTGATTCTATATGTACAGGGATGGGAAACAAAGGACAAATACCAGGTATATTGTCCTCCTCAAAAAAGGACAACACTAGGTATGAGGATTCAGAGATGAATAAGCGTGATACCTTAAGAAGCTCACACTCTAGTGATAAGAGATGCTGATAATAACAGCAATAAATCTAATATTTTTGACAATTAAAAATGAGCCAGTATACTAAAAACTATTAAACTGTGCACTTAAAAATATGTGCTGGGGGGCGCCTGGGTGGCTCAGTCGTTAAGCGTCTGACTTCGGCTCAGGTCACGATCTCATGGTCCGTGAGTTCGAGCCCCACGTTGGACTCTGGGCTGATGGCTCAGAGCCTGGAGCCTGTTTCCGATTCTGTGTCTCCCTCTCTCTCTGCCCCTCCCCCGTTAATGCTCTGTCTCTCTCTGTCTCAAAAATAAATAAAGGTTAAAAAAAATTTTTTTTTTTAAAAATATGTGCTGGGAATTTCACAGACATTTCTCACTTAATCTTCAAATTAATCTTATGTAATCGCTTTCCATGTTATAAAATCGGTAAAATATCTGAGCTTCAGAGAGGTCAGTTAAGCTACATGAGGATACAGTGTGGGAAGTGGAGATGATGTCCAGTTAATTAGACGTCAAGGCTAATGCCTTTCTTTACTAGTATTTCTAAAAGTGTGTTAGATCCATGTCAGTGGTACATTACCTATTTTAATGTAGTACCTAAATAAATACCTTATTTTAAGAGTTAATGTTTTTATAGTTTCTACTTACTGGAAGTGATATTGATTTTCCGCTTACAATAGTAATACAGCAAAACCTTGGATGGTGAGTAACTTGTTCTGTGAGTGTTCCGCAAGATTGGCAACATTTCTAATAAATTTTAACTTGCTAAAGACCGATGTCTAGCAATACCAGTAGTATGTGATGTCATACGTCACATGATCACAACTGAGCCAAAGATTCTTGAAAGTCTCTTTGATACACAAGTGCTTTGGATTACAAGCATGTTTCTGGAAGGAATTGTGCTTGCAAACCAAGGTTTTACTATATGTAGTTTTATTTTAAAATACATATTTTTAGATGGAAAAATTAAATTGATTTCAATAAAAATAGTATTCAGGGATTTAAAAAGTTGTGAACATGGAAGTCCAGGGCTGACGTGTGGAAAGCAGTGTTCCAGGCCACACTGTACCTTGGCTGCCCAAGGGCTGACAGCTGAGGCTAGGCTACACTGTTGTAACAAACAACTCTTAAATCCAAGAGCTTCAGGAAAACAGTTTGTTTATTTATGGCTCACATTATATATCTAACAGGACTGGAAGAGACAGTGGTGGGGTG
Organism: Leopardus geoffroyi; assembly: GCF_018350155.1. Lineage (NCBI taxonomy): Eukaryota > Metazoa > Chordata > Mammalia > Carnivora > Felidae > Leopardus > Leopardus geoffroyi. Next base: position 53,300,289 of record NC_059326.1, on the reverse strand, counting down.
GAGGTGTTTCTGTTCCATGCAGTCTCTCAGGAAGCTAGACTGACAGAGGTCCCACTCTTTTATGTCAGTCAACTGGAGGCTGGAGGATTAAGGGGAACCAGATCCATGAAAGGTTAAAGAGTTTGGACCTTATCCTGAGGGAAAGAGGGATTAGTGCTTTTAATGCCTTTTGTTCTATTCATTGCAAACAAGGCAGTGTCATGGCCTAAGAAGATAATACAGTATGTGGCCTGGGGAACCTATCACTAAGATTTTTGTGATTCAAACCTAATATATGAAAATCCAGGCTTATATTGCAAATACACATGGGGATTGTTCAAATTGCAAAAGGGTTCTTTGCTTAAATAAAGGATTAATTTTAAGATGCTCTTTAAGTATAAATATCCCTTAGTATGTACTGTTTGAAATATTGAAATGAACATTTATTTACTTCTGTGTAAACCCAACTTTTTTAGAAGCTCTTCTGGGGTGGGGAGTTCCGCCTGTTGCACAAGGAAGGTAACAGTGTAACATTAAAATGTGAATGTTGTTTCCATTAACATTAACAGCAAAATGAATTTTCTTTTCTCCAGGTGAATGCAATGAAAGCAAGTGTAATTTAGGTGCTAAGCACTGTAACACATACAAATTTGATAGGCAGAGACATGTCTTTAGTGATTATTTGAGCTCCCAAACTCTTGGTTTATGTTTCTATAATAGCCCTTACCATGTTTTATTACCTGCTTACATGGTTGTCTTCACTAGCTCCTTGATGGCAGGAGTCATTAACTTGGTCTTTCCAGCACATGACACAGATCCTGGCTCTTAGTAGGTGCTCAGTAAGTATTTGCTGAGGGACTAAATAAACACCTTGCATTTTTCAAACCAAGTTCTAATGCAGAATGCTTTCCCAGCGGGTGTCACACCTTTGCCAACCATAGTTTCTTTTTAATTTATCAGTCCTCACCTCCCTTGGGATTTCACCTTTGCTGGGGAGAACAGCTAAATCTTTAAGTAATCCAAGACAAATAAGAAATACACTTCAAGAGAGCCAGTGCATCCTTAAATTGTTGATTCCTGTGACTGAGTGAGAAAAATGAGTGTATCTGTGTAGTCAAGAAATAAATTCTAGGCAACCTTAGCATAGTTGTCTGGTTTTGAAACATTAAGCCCAATTTATCAGCCATTACACTCTAGTTAAGTACTAATCAAGTTTATGTTTCCCCTCCAAGCTAAGTAATAGAGAAGAACTCTGATTGCAGGGAACACTAGGGCCATCTATTACACAGTCTTGAAATGCTGGTGACTTTAATTTCTACAAAGAGCATATGCTTATTGTGTTTAAATGTCAGTTTCACAAAAGCCATACATCTCAAGTGGGATAATCAAGTAATAGGAAAATAATTTGCAAAAAATTGAGTTCTTGCTTTATCAGCTCCTACTATGCAAGAATTTTTTTTTCCTTTTAGGTAAATTTCCATTACAGTCTTTTTATGTCCAGAAGTGCATGCATTGATGCAGATTCCAAAGTTTCTACCACTTGTGCCGTTGAGAGCTCTGGTTCCCAGATGATCTCCATTCCCTCTACTCTAGCTTTAGCATCATTTGTTATCCTTGAGATTTAAGTGACAAGCCAGAATTGTGGCCCTGTATGCGTTTGCTTCTGAGAGTGCAAAACTTCCAAAGCAAAGAGGTGGGAAGCAGATGCACTCAGGGCTCAGATCAGCACTTGAGCTCAGTTATAAGGGACCTGCCAGTAATGAAACCACCTCAGAATAATGAAATGGTTGCACACCGTACAGAGCAAGCCCCATCATTAGATTGACCACTACAGCTACAGGAAAGGAGGACCTGTGCTTTAAGAGAAGCATTGACTGGCAGATGTTTTCTTTTGATACTTCTGATAAACAGTATCGTTCAGAGGCATTTAAATCGTGCATCTTTGTTTAGATGAGCTACAACGCTGGGACCACAATGTATCTTTACATTATGTTTTAGAGCATCTAGGTCTAGGGACCAATTTTTTGGAGTTCTTTGTTAATCAGAGAGGCGCTATGTAAACCAGAAGGAATTTCCTCTGGTGGAGGTAGGGATGGGGATCAGCCATTGTCTGAGCCTCAGCTCATGTGATTATAGTTCCAGTTCAGAAAGCAACACTTAAAAGCTATTTAGATGGAGGGGAGTGAATAGGGATGAAGAGACCAATTAACCAATTTTTCTTGGCCTTTCCTCACACATAGACACATTCTGTACAACACCCCAGTTTTGATGTATTATTTTAATTAATCCCAGTCTTTTGATTCCTGCAGAAAGAAGGTTAGCAAATGTAACAATGCTCGGGAGTTTCTTTATCGTAAAAGACACATAATTTCAAGCATTTAATAAGGTAGATTTATTCTGGGTAGTTTAGCTTGCACATTCACTCAAACAGCCCTCCCCAAAGACAACATTAAAAATGTGATTAGTTAGCTGCCATCAATAACACAAAATAGGAAAATGCTCTCTGAAGGGACAGCTTTGCGGAGGGCACTGCACAGTGTGTAGTAAAAATATATGGCCTAATAAGTTTACATTTGCAGGCTCATTTGTTAAAACTCTTGAATTTCTAATTTGTGTCGGAAAGATAAATGGATGGAGCCACAGTAAAGTGTGAGATTAATACTGATGGATGGGGATTCAGTTTTTTGCTGGCCTCTTAGTTCCACACAACCCAGTAGGCAGTTTATAGGAAAGCCAAATGTAAATAAAAAGAAGGACATTATTTACTCTGGTTGAGACCAATTGCCAGTTATTTTGTTCATTTCAACCCTACTGTTAAGGAAATTTCTATGTAATTTAATTATTATACTTCAGTAATCAACGGGCCTACAATTCACAATTTGATGTTTCCAAGATCGGTCCCTAAAAGTGCTATTATGTAAGGGACAGTTAGGGATTGTCTTATTGTATTTCAAGAAAATATTTCCCAAGTCAGATGGTCCCTTAAAAAAAAAATTCTGAGTACTACATTAGAAGAAGACATGGGTTCTGAAGAAAGGGAGAAAAATAGTGGCTTTTTCACAGCCAAGGATTTAGGAAAACAAAATGAGATTCTGTAGTGAAGGAAATTGGTAGGAGAAGGTGACTTTCATGGTTCTCTTTGCCATCTTAAACACTCCTAACCAGGACACAACACTCAAGGCCTTCAGCAGCTTCCTGGAATGGAGTTTCCTAATGCCTCAGGAATTTCCTGCCTCTGTGTCATTGATGACCATCAGATCACATATGGCAGCAATGGTCAGTGGCAGAGAGAAGGGGGAATCAATACCCCAAACACTTAGTTTGACAAAAATCTCTCTAAAATCAAGAGATGAATCTTCAACACGTTTATAAACTCAGTTCCTTTGGGGGAGCTAGACATATTTCTAATTATGAAACATAAGTTTTGTGTCAATGTATCAAAAGGTCTACTTGGAGGGATGGAAATCAGCAAGTTAAGCCTGCCCCCCTTCCCTCTATTCCTCTTCTCTTTCTCTCCTTCCCTCCTTTTCTTCTCTGTCTCCCTCTCCATCCCTCCTGTCTATCAAGATTTGATCACACACCTGAATCTCCAGGAGAAAATCTCTAATCTTCTCTAATTTTCTCACTGATTACACTTGTCTCAGCAAGCCCCAAGAGTTAGTGTGACACAGGGGAAATAGCCTTGACCAAGGGAACAGAAAACTCTGGGAGGTGGCTCTGGTTCTACTGCTTAAAAGCTGTGTGATGTGCAAGTCACTTACCCTCCCAGAGACTCATTTTCCTCATCTCTAGAATGGACACAATGTTTATTATAAGGGCTAGGTATGCTGTATGTATGGGATAAACATGTAACAGTGCTTTAGAAAGTAGTTTAATTCTCTATATTTAATTAAGCTGAAAAATAACCTTAAATATTAAAAATTATAAAGGAAAATTTAAAAACCCCAATATTTTGATTGAGTGATTGTGTGGCCATGTCTGTAGGTGTTAAAGGTACCCAAAGAGCACCTCCATCAACATGATGCCTGGGGTCATTGTTAACAGGTATTGATTGATTCAGAGGGGATGCATGGGGGATCCCAGTGTGGGGCAGGAGGTAGGCCCATTGCTCCCACTGCTTCCTCTGCAATGTAAGAAGCCCAGGCTGTCACTGTGACATGTATTGGCCTGAGGCCGTGGCGTCCAGGCTTGGACTGGCCTCTCCTGAGCCCCAGTAGCAACTTTTAGCCTGGGAATCTCTCGAGAGATTTCTGAATAAACTATATCTGTCCATTTGGCACTGTGCAGCTAGGTTCTTCAAAGAACTATCCCTAACTGGTAGTTCAGCTGCGGTTAATTCTAGTGCTGATTGTTTTTGTGTTCTCTGGTTAAGTCAGTCCTGGGAATGTGGCCTTGTCTGGAGATCTGCCTCTGCTCTAATCTGCTTAGAAATTAGCAGGTGGTGCTTACAAGTCCAGAAGTCAGCATTTATTGAGCACTTACTTTGCCTTTCAGAAGGATCTCTTTTCATAGGAATGCAAGAAAATAGTGTTCACTTAAGTTGAAGAGGTGACCCAGAGTCAGATGTTTGGCTTCTGAGGTGGAATGCAAAGGAATGGAGGCACTGTCAGGACACATAACCACACACTCGTTTTAGGGAAAAAGCAAAAAAAAAATCCAAATATATTGACATTTTTTTATAGGGAGACATTGATTCTAAAAAATGAAGCAATGTGTAGAATGAAAAAGAGATGTTTCTGAAAGTTTTCTTTGGTGAGTATCATTTGTAGAAGACTCGAAGCTGGAGATTACTTTGGGAAATTCTAGGAATAGATTTAGCATGCACTTAAGGCCCCCTTGCTTAGGGCTAAGCAGAATTAGAAGGGGTATAAAACACAGAGGAGTTGTATTCTCTTCTTTAATAGGCACTTGATCTAAGGCACTATGGGAATCTGTACTGGTGAATGAATCCTCTTTTCAACTCCAAAATGCAGATAAGAGCATTTTCAGGGTCTTCTTAAGTGAATTTGTGTTACAACATGAAGAAGCAGATTAACACTGAAATGTATAGGACTGTATTCTCTTACTTAAAAATTCTAAATGATTCCTTATTGCCTACAAGAGAAAAATTCAGGCTTCTTAGCTCAGCGTACTAGACACCTTGTAATTTATTTCTAAAACTTATCTTTTCGACCTCATCTCTTATATTCTCTACCAGTGCATTCTGGTCTCATTTACATGGAACCCATTTATAGTTCCTGAAAACACCGTGTTTTCAGGCAATGCCTTTGTTTTCAGAAACTGTTCCTTGGACTGGAATGTTACTCTCAGCTTCTGGTGATGCCATCCCTCCCCTAACCTTCAAGGCCAAGCTTAAATGCTGCCTCAAATGGAACCAGTGAGCACCTTCCTTCTCCCTGCTCCTCCCTCATGCTTTCGTCTATCACTCAACCATCATCTGCAATGGTCTGTTTGGCTATTGTTTCTGCACATAAACTGTGACCCCTTCAAAGAGGCAAACCTATGCTATTGTCCCCAGACAGAGTGTAGGGACAAAGGCACAAGTAGTCTGGAGAAGAGTCATTATTCCCAATTAGTGCCTTGGAGTTTTGTGAGTGGGATCAAGACAATATGGTGGTTGCCAGAGTCAATACTCGAGTGTCATGGCTAAACACATTTATAGATATTTATGGATACTTTTTAGAGTGTGTGTACTTGGGGTAGGGTGAGGTTGGCTAAGCCAGAAAGCAAAGGCAAATTTAAATGCTTGAGAAAAGTTGATCGGCATAGATGTCTGGTATAACATTTCCCATCATTATTCTGAAAGGCCTATATATTTTTGAAAACCTTTTAGGCTCACTAATAAGCATGTTTGTGGCCTTTTGCTCTTTAATGTGATAAAAAGGAATACAGCTCTTCAGGTGACAGTTCTCAGTCTGTTAATAGATTGTAAGAGACTGTATAATGTTAATTTCCATAAAGCACAGCCTAAGTGAATGTTCTTTTAGAGGCCTCAGACTTTCCAATCTGAAATTCCATTCAGTCAGACAATAAGGAGCACTATTTCCTTTCAGTAATCAATAACTCGAATCCCTCAGAATCAAGCAACCTGTCAGTCCCTTGTTTAATCAGAATTTTAGGAAGGATTAGTTCTATAATGAATCCTTGTAAGTTTGCTTTCAATCTTCTCCATGTTGATGACATCCTTGCATATGTATATCCACATTTGCCTCTCAGTGGGAATGCATATTTGACATTTCAAAGACTACAAAATATGATCTAGAAAATAAACACTGCTGTAGTAATTTTGATGGTTGATCATCTGTTTAATGTAATGTCAGTTAACTTTGAGACTGTATATTAGGCTGGCTTGATTTATTATCAATTTTCAATGCTATTTAGCCATCCAAAACAAAAAACAAAACAAAACAAAAACCCCATAAGATCTTGGGAGGATGAAGGGTAAAGATGGATGTCTTTTCTTTGTGGGAAGATTTGGCAAGTATTTTCTAGCATCTGAATGTAGGTTATTTTGATTAATTGTAAGACACAGAAAGCATTTTATATTTTCAAATTTAAGGAAATGATATTCCAGGAGATGGACCTACTGGTTTATTCTTTATTTTATTTCATGATATTGGTGAACTCTCCTCTTCCTGCCCCCTATGAAGAGAACAAAGGCCTCTCTTCTTGGTTGTATTGTTTCATAACCTTCCATGGAATTCTGTAAGTAGGGGTTGGTGAATTTTGTGTTTATGACATTATTGTTTTTGTGAAAATGTTCCGGATTTTGTTTTGTTTTGTTTTGTTTTTTAAGTGAATGATCAAATGTCATGCAGATCTAGTTTTAGAATCGAACTTGTTACTATATTTTGGATCCTGATTATGTGAAAACCTTACATGGAATGTAGAAACTTTCATGTCTACCTAATTCCATCTTTTGAAAATAAAGATACAAATTTAAGTATCTCATATATGAAATCAATCTAAAAAGAGCAGATAATTCCCATTGCAGCTCAACAAACATTTGGCATATGCTACTGAAATAACCAATATGATGGTTGCCTCCCTGCCCTGTGTTGTCCATTACAATGGTATGTGTTTATGGGCATTTAGAACTTGAGAAAAAGAAAGGAGAAAGGAATGGAATGTTGAAAAGGAAAATGAATTCCAAAAAAGTATTTTCTATTTTTATCAAAATAACACACACACAATTTAAAATGTCAAGGCTTTCAGTGAAGACTTACAATAGATACTGTAGCCCTCTGCCATGTTCTTTCCTACCCCTTAGTCCTGTTCCCCAGAGACCACGACTGTGAAGCTTTTTAATTATTTTTTATGGTTTTTACCTCTGTATCTCTACATAATATGCTTCTATTGATATTTATTCAAATTAAGTTAATCAACTTTAAATTGATTTATCAATTTTGTAAATATCTATTGACTTGGTATTGTGGTAGATGAAGATATATTTCTCTTCACCCTCCTCCCCATACCAATATAGTTATATTCCCCTCCTTCAGTATAGCTACATCATAATTTTTTATTTAAAAACTTTAGTGTTTACATTGTTCTGACAGTATAAATATTTTCTCACTTCTGGGCAAAATAGCATACTATGGATCCATTTCTTTTCCAATTAAAGTTATTTTCTTGGTATTCATAATTGCCAGTTTTTCTCTTGCTAACTTTTCTATGTTATTTTTATGAAGCTTCCTTATCCTACCAACACCCTTTAAAGTACATATCCGATGGTCTGGCAAGTCCTTCTCCCCCTTGCCTCACCTATAACATCCCTCCTGCAGCCCTTCATCCACCTACTTTAATCTAGGAATTCTCTCACCTGATGTAATGTCATCACTTCGTGGGTCCTCCCTTTATTGTCTGCCTGAAATTATTTTTTATTTCTCCTGTGTTTGATCCCCTGATTCCTCGACCCCATGTCTTCTTTCCTGATATACTCTCTCATTTTGTGGAGAGTATATCAGTAATTTGAGGGAAAGGGTACATGGGAAAGAAATGATTTGGGAAGTTGCATGGCTGAAAATATTTTTCTCCTTCCCTCACTCTTGCTGGATAATTTGAGTGGGTATAACATATGAGGTTGGAAATAACTGTGCCTTCAAATTTTAAATCTATTCCTCCATTTCTTTTGGTTTCTAACTTTGCTGTTGAGAAGTCCAATACATTTTGATGCTTGTTTATTCATATATACATGGTCTTCTTTCTGGAAACTTTTGGAATCTGCTCATTTCTCAGGTGTTCTGGAATTTAACGACCTGAGGGCCTTTTTCACTTATTGTGCTAGATTCTTGTTGACCCTTCCCATCTGAAGGTCCCTGTTTTTTCAGTTCTGAGAAATACCCTTTAATTATTTCTTTGATAATTTCCTTCTCTTCATTGTCTTTGTGTTCTTTTCTTCAGGACTTCATTGTTTAGTTGTGGGGCCTCCTAGCCTAATCTCTCAATTAAAAAAAAAAAATTATTTCTTTTGTCACAGTATCCACCACCTTGATTTTTGTCTTAGGTTTTTGAATGTTACTTCATCTTCCAATCCTTCTGTTGAGGTTTTTAAGACACAGTTTTATTATTACTATTACTATTACTATTTGTATTTTATTGAAGTATAGTTGTACCAAGGTATAGGTGTACCAAGGACTACCCCTGCAAAACCCACTGGATGATTCTCAGTGCTCATTTACTAGACCAGAAGAATTTTACTCTATTGGTTTCTGCCTTCTCCTGGAGACACTGTCTGCCTTTGGCTGTACCCTCATAGATTTTTCTTCCTTCTTTTGTGGGCTAGCCATTGTAGATTCCTTTCCCAGGTCATTCTCCTCTGCCTGACCTCCACAAACTGGACTTCTCCAGAGCTCAGTCCCTGGCCTTCTTTTCCTTTCTTTGAATTTTTATTTCCTAGATGATACATCCATTCCTGAGGCTTTAATATCATCGATATACTGATGATGCCAACATTTGTTTCTCCAGCTTGAACTTTTCTCTGAACCTCAGACTTGCATTTTTAACTACTTGCTCATCAGCTTGACCCTGTTGTTTATCAGGCTTCTGAAATTTAACATGGCCAATAAAACTCTTGACTTTTCCCCTTCTTACCCATTCTTCCATCAGTGTCCCTTTTTAAAAAAAATTTTTTTTAATTTCATTTAAAAAACTTTTTTTTAATGTTTTATTTATTTTTGAGACAGAGAGAGCCAGAGCATGAGCAGGGTAGGGGCCGAGAGAGAGGGAGACACAGAATCCGAAACAGGCTCCAGGTTCCAAGCTGTCAGCACAGAGCCCGATGTGGGCTTGAGTTTACAAACCGCGAGATCATGAACTGAGCCGAAGTTGGACACTTAACCGACTGAGCCACCCAGGCGCCGCCCCCCCCCCCGCCTTTTAAAAATTTTTTTAAAAAGTAAATTTAATATTTTTACTTTGTGTCCCTCATTTCTGTAAATGCTTTCTCTTGCACCCAGTATTTCTCAATCTCCAAATCTTGAAATCATCTGTGAGGCATCTCTTTTTCTCACACTCCACATCCAATCCATTAGCAAACCTGTTGCCTCTACCTTCAAAATAGATTTCACATATGACCCCTGCTTGTTGTGTGCATCACGAGCACTCAAATTCAGGTTGTCCTTAATTCTTGCTTTGTCTAAGATGATAGCATCCTAACTAGTCACTCTGCTTCCATAATTGTCTTAGTGCAGTTTATTCTTTCTGTGGTAGCCAGAATGATATGTCAAAGAGCCTAAATGAGATAATGATATACTCTCATTAAAAGTATCCTATCTCTCTGTTCTCTTCTTCATAGCATTCAGCACTACAGGACATATATTACTATTTGGTAATTTGATTATTTACTTTCTTTCCTGCCAAAAGTAAACTTTAATGCCAAAATTTAAGGAACGTTGTTGGTCTTGTTCACCTCTGTCTTAGTCCATTTGGGCTGCTAAAAAAAATACCACAGACTGGGTGGCATTAAACAAGAAAAATTTATTTCTCACAGCTCTGGAGGCTGGGAAGTCCAAGACTAAGAGGCTAGCAGATTGAGTGTCTGGTGAGGATTTGTTTCCTGGTTCATTGATGGCCATTTTCTTGCTGTATCTTTACATGGCATAAGGGGTGAGGGAGCTTTTTGAAGTCTTTTTTATAAGGACACAAATCCAGTCATGAGGGCTCTGCCCCTATGACCTAATCACTTCCCAAAGGCCCCACCTCCTAATGCCATCATACTGATGATTAGGTTTCCATATATGGATTTTGAGAGGATACAAACAGTCTATAGCAACCTCCTTATTGCCAATGTCTAGAAGAGTGCCGGGTACTTAGAGGAGGTGCTAGTCAACATTTAATGAATGAATGAATAAATGATCTTGGAAACAGCCCACTCCTGGGATCCTGTAATTGTTTCTTCAAATACCATTGCTTACTTCATCCTCCCGTCTCATCCTAAATAGCCACTATCCCATGGATCTCTTCAATATATAAAAATTTAATGTTATGCGATTTGTTCTATTACCCTATGCAATTTATTTAAATATTAGTTTAGAGTGCTGGATAATGGAATATAGTATATAATAAATAGATGATTAAGTGACATAAAATATGGCTCTTATGGATTTTTCTATAAAACAGTCTGTTTATGAACAAAACTTTATTAGGACAGTTTTGCGGGGGATAAATTTGAGTGAAATTATTTCATCATACAGAAAATTTTCTTTGACCCTCAGCTGTCTGTTCTGTGCCTTAACTCTGAGTGTATGGGTGCACATCTGTCTTAGAAGCTGGGACAGTTGCATAGTGGAAGACACAATCTGCCCAACCCATTTAGCACATTTAATCGCTAAGCGTTATGATAAAGAATAATGTTTTATTACCTAATGACCTTCATTTAAAACAGAGAACGTGGTCATTGTTGGAACATAATTAAAGACAAGCACAAAATATTTTTCATGACCCAGTTGGGTTGGGTACAAAGTTCGTTTGCTACTTTTGTGTGACACTTTTTTTCTTTTTCTTGGAATTGTTTGTGCGATGCGTTTTTACACATATTTACAACAAAATGATGAGTCCTTTACGCACAAGATTCTATCAGTTTAACTTAAGAGCATATGGCAATTTACATATAAACTGCTTTATGTTTGGAATAATAAAAATGTCAGGACAAACAGGAAACGTTAAACATGGTGATATTTTTATACCATGTAAATTTATTGCGCCATTTAAAAATTAAATTTATAAAGGAATGTGATTGATACTGTGCAATGTAGTTGCCAAAGAGACGACGCAGGACCACTGGAGTTGTACGTTCATTTTCAGGCCGAGCGCTGTTTTATTGGTAAATAATTTGCTGCAATGCTTTCTTTCACCTTGTAATCCCTACCTAGAAAGCATAAAGAATATCTTGATATATTGACTTTTGCATAAACAAGTTTCCTTGGCAGTCTTCCTCATAGAAATGGGAGTAAAATATCGGTCTGTTTCCTCATTCTAGTTGCCTCTCTCTGTGGAGTTTATTATGGTGTGGTGCTTCTGAGGTCCTGAAAGAATGCTGGTTTTCAGATCACTTTCCCAGGTTATGTAGAAGTACAAGGTCCTTAGTGAGCAGAAACTGAACAGACTTACACTGGCTTCTTCAAATGGAATAAAATAGACCAGGCAAGGAAAGAAACATGGGAAGGAGACATGTCTGAACAAAGAATGTGCCAGACAGACAGTAGATCTTGTATGATTTACTCAAGGCTCGTGTTTTTATTCCTTCTAAATTTTAAAGGAAATGAAAGATATGTGTGAACACCTGTGAGTATATATAAAAACAAATGTGTGCATAAAATTTCGTATCTAAACTGTCTGAAATAACTCAGGCCTGTCAGCTCGATTCCCTTGAAAAAAGAATTGGTGGAGAGAAATTCTTTAAAGTAGTTACAGACTCTTTTGGGATCAGAGAATGAATTTTGACTTGTGTTTAGAGACCACATTAATATGAGGAGTACAAAGATCTAGATAACATATCCCGGCCATAAAAAAAAAAAAAAAAAAAACAGATAAAACTAGAAAAATGGAAATTTTGCATCAACTCAAAACTTGGGCAGGGGTCAACAGGGAGTTGTTCCGTGGTGCTTTTTAAGCACAGAGGTGTCTGCTGCTCTTTCTTGACGAGATGCTGGGATGGGAGGTAAATCGTGTGCATTTCATGCCTTTGGAGCACACAGATAGGTGCCTAGTCCTACTGGCACTAATTCTAAATAATACTCTCCCACAGTGGCTCAGTACTTAAGTCTCAGCAATGACTCACGTGTGTGCTGTTCCTCATAGCCCAACTATGGGGATTTCAGAGTCTGCACCTCATGGCTGAGAGTTCCTTCAGGAGGAATTCAGTAGTGAATTTCTTCCAACAGCCCTTACACTTGTTTACAGGCTTTTTGCAAAAATGGGGTAAAAGAGGTAGCCAGGGGGACAGGCCGATCCAGACCCAAAGCCCTTTCTGGTTATGATTCAAGTGTTTTCTAAAACCTTTAAGGAAACATTCAAGGCTGATCTGAACACGCCTTGACTCGATAGTCTTTGTTGTCATTCAGCACTTTATTGTTAAAAGCAGCTAGTCTTCATCTCCCCAGCAATTATACAAGGTAGGTGTTGTTATCATTTGAAAGAGGAGCAAAGAAAACCGAGGCTGGGAGATGTTGAGTAATCTGTCCAAGTCACACGGTACAGGGTAGAAATAAATTAAGAAGTAAATGGAATGATTCCAAAGGCAGGTCCACTGTTGTGAGCATATAAGAGATATTTTGCTTTTGGCCAGCATTAGAATGATCTTCAGAAATCACAGAAATTACTTATCTCCCCAAGCATTCTGCCAATGCTAAATAACACCCTTTCAGAATAAAATAGCACTTAAACTTAGAGATACACTTTAAAAAGAGGTTTATCTCTGCATTACATATTTAATTCTTATGAGAATCTTGTGAGATAAACATTATTGTCCTTGTTTCATTTTAGTTTTTTTAAGTTTATTTATTTTAAGAGAGAGCGAGAGCACATGCAAGTGGATAGGGGCAGAGAGAGACACACACAGAGAGAGAGAGAGAGAGAGAGAGAGAGAGATAGGGAATCCCAGGCAGGCTCCTTGCTGCCAGAGTAGAGCCTGATATGGGGCTCGATCTCATGAACTGTGAGGTCACGAGCTGAGCTGAACTCAAGAGTTGGATGCTTGACTGACTGAGCCACCCAGGTGCCCCTATTGTCCCTATTTTATAAAGCTATGGAGGCTCATGACTTGCCAACATCTGTCCACTACCAGTGGATTTTGAATGGTAAGAAGTCAGGATCTTCTAATTTAAATTTCTTCCTCCTTTCTTCTTTTTCACCAGTCCAGTCAATTAATTGCTTAATCTCACATTAGGTATACAGCTGGGAGGTTATAAGATATGCATTTTATGGCTGTCCTTCAAAACAAACAAACAAACAAACAAACAAACAAACAAATGGAAAGCATTTACCCATTGGTCCTTTTTCCCTGTTCTCCCTAAAATGTTTAGATTATGCCCGCATGTGTGGCTCCCCCAGAAGCTATCGGGCAGGAAGTGAGAAGCATATGCCACAGGGCTGAGACAACGTGCTGTTGTGTTGTACCTATGTGAAGCTCTTGGAATCCACATAGAAATGGTCACTGCAGCAGGAGCTGAAATAAGAGACAAGTAGTGCAAGAGACTTTGAAGCAATTCATAAGACAGGTTCAATACAAAATAAGAAACAAACAAAAATGAACAAATTAAATAAATGCATCCTAGAGTCAAGAAGCATTAAAGGTGGGGCAAATAGAAATACAAAAAGATAGCAAGCCCAACTATATCAATAATGCAATTAAGAAAAATAGATTAAACATAATAGTTAAAGACGGGGGGATCAGATTAAAAATATTCCAGTTTACATCTAAAGTATAAAAGCATAGAATGGCTTAAAGGATGGAAAAAAAATATATGAAGCAAGTGTTAACCTGAACAAAAGTGACACAGACATATTATCAGACAAAATAGGTTTTAAGTAAGAAAGCAATATGTATGTATATATATATATATATAGTCACCAAATAATGATTAAATACTGACATTACCAGGAAGATTAGCAACTCTAAACTCATATACTCATATGGCTCTAACAAAACATCTTAAATACATAAAGCAAAAACTGATAGAACCAGAGGAAGACAGACTTCTAGTAATAGTTTATTGCACTGTCTCAATTACTGTCATATTCAACAAAAAATTTAATAAAGATTTAGAAATTTGAAAAACACAGTAAACAAGTTTGATCTAATAGATATCTGTACCAAATGCTTAAAGAATATACATTCTTTTTTAAAAAAGTGTTTATTCATTTTTTGAGAGAGATGGAGACAGAGCGCAAGCAGGGAAGGGACAGAGAGAGAAGGAGACACAGAATCCGAAGCAGGCTCCAGGCTCTGAGCTGTCAGCACAGAGCCTGATGTGGGGCTCAAACTCCTGAACCATAAGATCACGACCTTAGCCAAAGTCAGACACATAACCAACTGAGCCCCCCAGGTGCCCCAAATACACATTCTTCTTAAGCACACATCGAACACTTACAAAAAATGATCATGAACTGAATTAAAAAGCAAGTCTCCACAAATTTCAAAGAATCAGTGTTATATACACGGACCTATAACCTATTATCTCCCAGATCTTCAGAAATACTGGAGCCTTCTAGTAAACTCTTGAGCAACAACAACTGTGTGGGTTAATTCCACTTGGAGAGACTCTGGTAGTGGCCAGATGGATCTACAACTTTGGGTTGGTGGTGTTGGGAAAGGGGATGAATAGGCTTTGTAGCAAATTTAATTATGAGGTGATACACTACTTCCAATGGTGCCTAGATATAAAGATACGCACTTGTTTTCCAGAAAATGCAAAGAAACCAGGTAGCTAGGCAGGGGCTGAAAAGAAGTCAGCAGCTTCTAGCAAGGGTAGTTATTGGACATCTAGCTAAACCAAGATGAAGAGATGTTTAGTTTATTAGAGAGGAATGAAAAATTTTTAGGTGTTGAACTATGTCAAAGGAGGTCAGATAATATGAGTTAATGTGAAACTAACCTACTCTGCAATGGCTGTTTCATGCTGTGTCTACAATTTAAGGTCATTTCTTCCAGGTGGTATAAGCTATATGTATAGCCACATACAATTTTAATTTTCTGGATAATATTCTCATTTTGGTTCTTTTCCTACATTTTTCTCATTGCCTAATCTATATAGTTGATGGTACCCCTTTGATTCCCGCTCCTTTACATTTGAGTTATTTACCTAGATGATATGAATTTAGATGCACGCATGCATGTACACACACACACACACACACACACACACACACACATGCGCGCACATGCACACACACACACATGCACATGCACACCAGACATCTTTTGATTGTTCTTCCTTTGAGGAGTGTGGATAATTCTGGAGACATGGAATATTAAGTGCTGGTTGGGCACTAAACTTTACTACTGACATTACCTATTAAGTATCTCTAAAGGAAATAATAAAATGGCAGCTTTTTAGAGCCCATTAGTGACTCATAAAATATGGGTTAAATCCTCCCATTTTATTACACTTTTACTTCTGTAATTATTACTGTAAGTGATAGAACAGTGCAGGGTAATCAAGAAATCAACTCTCTCCATTCCTACAAAAGTCCACACAGGCTCTCTGAAAATGATACAGATCCTATACTTGAAGACTATTTATGTAAGTCTAAAGAACACCCTGATGAAATAAAAATAAACAAATCACATGAAAAGGAGACAAAAAACAAAAGCCAAACTCCAATAAAGTAAAGCAATAAAAATAATGCCAAACTCATAGATCCGTAGAACACTTGAGCCCGTACAAACCTGCTCACTCCCCACTTCAACACTTAGGATGACCCTACGTAAATTGTTCAATGTCTCCATACCTTAATTTGCTCATTCAGTAAATGAGGGATAATAATAGTTTTACATAATGAATTTTGTGTTGTGAAGACTAAGTGAGCTGAAGTATATAAATACATTAGTACCAGTTCTGACTTATAGCAAATCTTAGTTAATACTAATTAATATCATTATTATATTATAATTAATAGTGACAGTTGTTTTATTGTATATGGCCCATTACATTGTCTTGTGGAATGTCTGATGTGATCTTTATGAAGCTATGTGACTGGTAGCCTGTTGTTTTTTTGTCCTTCCCTGATATGTGCTGGACCTAGTAATCACAATTGACTTATTGTAGTGAAAGTCTACACCCTGGGAGAAGGTAGAAAGAGAGTAAATCTAGCTATTAGTTTTGAATAATGCTGTGTGAATGCCCAGTGTCTTCAAACCATTGCTTTTTTAGTTATAGGAACAAGCCATGGTCTCTGATTTCAAGAATTTATAGTATATTATAGTACCCAGACACAGATACAAATACTGTCATACAAGACAGAGAATTAGAAAGGGGTTGCATGTAGGAGGGGAACTGTCATGCATAGACAAAGGTTCACATTTATATTAAACCAATATTTCCTATACACCAACAATGAAGCAACAGAAAGAGAAATCAAGGAATCGATCCCATTTATAGTTGCACAAAAAACCATAAAATACCTAGGAATAAATCTAACCAAAGAGGTGAAAAATCTATACACTGAAAACTACAGAAAGCTTTTGAAAGAAATTGAAGAAGACACACACACACACACAAAAATAGAAAAAGATTCCATGCTCCTGGATAGGAAGAACAAATATTGTTAAAATGTTGATACTACCCAAAGCAATCTACATATTCAATGCAATCCCTATCAAGGCAACTCCAGCATTCTTCACAAAGCTAGAACAAAAAATCCTAAAATTTGTATGGAACCAGAAAAGACCCCAAATAGCCAAGCAATCTTGAAAAAGAAAACCAAAGCAGGAGGCATCACAATCCCAGACTTCAAGCTCTACTACAAAGGTGTAATCAAGACAGTATGGTACTGGCACAAAAACAGACACTCAGATCAATGGAACGGAATAGAGAACCCACAAATGGACCCACAAACGTATGGCCAACTAATCTTTGACAAAGCAGGAAAAAATATCCAATGGAATAAAGACAGTCTCTTCAGCAAGTCGTGCTGGGAAAACTGGACAGCGACGTGCAGAAGAATGAACCTGGACCACTTTACACCATACACAAAAATAAACTCAAAAAGGTTGAAAGACCTCAATGTAAGACAGGAAGCCATCGAAATCCTCGAGGAGAAAGCAGGCAAAAACCTCTTCAATCTTGCCTGCAGCAATTTCTTACTCAATACGTCTCCGGAGGCAAGGGAAACAAAAGCAAAAATGAACTACTGGGACCTCATCAAAATAAAAAGCTTCTCCACAGCGAAGGAAACAATCAGCAAAACTAAAAGGCAACCCAGAATGGGCGAAGGTATTTGCAAACGACAAGTCAGATGTAGGGTTACTATCCAAAATCTATAAAGAACTTATCAAACTCAACACCCAAAAAACAATCCAGTGAAGAAATGGGCAAAAGACATGAATAGACACTTCTCCAAAGAAGACATCTAGATGGCCAACTGACACATGAAAAAATGCTCAACATTACTCAGCATCAGGGAAATACAAATCAAAACCACAATGAGATACCACCTCACACCTGTCAGAATGGCTAACATTAACAACTCAGGCAACAACAGATGTTGGCGAGGATTCAGAGAAAGAGGAACCCTTTTGCACTGTTGGTGGGAATGCAAACTGGTGCAGCCAGTCTGGAAAACAGTATGGAGTTTCCTCACAAAACTAAAAATAGAACTACCCTACGACCCAGCAATTGCACTACTAGGCATTTATCCAAGGGATACAGGTGTGCTGTTTCAAAGGGACACATGCACCCCAATATTTATAGCAGCACTATCAACAATAGCCAAAATATGGAAAGAGCCCAAATGCCCACTGATGGATGAATGGATAAAGAAGATACACACACGTGCACACACACACACACACACACACACACACACAATGGAGTATTACTCGGCAACCAAAAAGAATGAAATCTTGCCATTTGCAACTATGTGGATAGAACTGGAGGGTATTATGCTAAGTGAAATTAGTCAGTTAGAGAAAGGCAAAAATCATATGACTTCACTCATATGAGGACTCTAAGACACAGAACAGATGAACATAAGGGAAGGGAAGCAAAAATAATATAAAATCAGGGAGGGGGACAAAACAGAAGAGACTCATAAATATGGAGAACAAACTGAGGGTTGCTGGAGGGGTTTTGGGAGGCGGGATGGGCTAAATGGCTAAGTGGCATTAAGGAAATCATTGTTTCCTGAAATCATTGTTTCACTATATGCTAACTAATTTGGATGTAAATTTAAAAATAAATAAATAAATGAATAAATAAATAAATAAATAAATAAATAAAATTAAAAAACAAAACAAAACAAAAACCTGTTCAAACCAGAGTCCTTTTTTAGGTTCTTGATAATGACTCAACAAAATGTCCACAAAGTTAAGCTTCATTTCATTACCTTAAACTAGCCAACCGCTCCAGCACTGTTTGTTAAAAAGATTATCTTTTCTCCCTTTAAATTGCCTTGGCACACTTGTTGAAAACCAATTAACCATATATGTGTGGGTTTATTTCTGAATTCTGTATGCTGTTCCATCAATTTGTTTGTTCCCCTATATACAAATTCTACATTATTTTGATTACCATAATTTTGTAGTTAAGTCTTGATATCAGGTAGTGTAAGTCATCCAAATCTGTTCTTTTGTAAGTTGTTTTGGCTACTTTAGGTCCTTTCCATTGTAAATTTTAAAATCAACTTGTCAATATTTACCAAAAAAAAAAAAAAAAAAAGAAAAAAAAGGTTGCTAAACTCTCACTGGGATTGGGTTGAATTTATAGATCAATTTGGGAAGAATTAATAACAATACTGAGTCTGCTGATCCATTAATATATCTTTCCATTTATTTAAGTCTTTTTAAAATTTTGCTAAGCAATGATTTTTGTACAGAATGTAATTAAAAATGAATCATACACCTAAATGTAATGGTTAAAATTGCAAAAATTCTAGAAGAAAACAGACAAATTCTTAGTGACCCTACATTTAGTGAAGATTTCTCTAATAGGACACAAAAAGTCACAAACTATAAGATAAAATAATAACCTGGATGTCATCAAAATTCACATTTTATTCTTCTAAAGTTTTTAATTTTTTTTGACATTTTATTTATTTTTGAGAGAGAGTCAGAGCGTGAGAGGAGGAGGGGCAGAGAAAGAGGGAGACATAGGATCTGAAGCAGGATCCGGGCTCTGAGTTGTCATCACAGACCTGACTGGGGGCTCGAATCCACAAACTGTGAGATCACGACCTAAGTCGAAGTCGGACGCTCAACCGAATGAGCCACCCAGGCGCCCCAACATTTTGTTCTTCTAAAGACATTATTACAAAAATGAAGGATAAGCCTCAGACTGGGGGAAACCATTTGCAAAGTGCATATATGAAGAAAAGGCGTATTCAGAATGTTTGAAGAACTCTTACATTTCAATTAGAAGACAACTCACCTTTTTTTAAATGGGTAAAAGATTTGAACAAGTATATGATCAAAGGAGACATGCAGATGACACAGAGGACAAATAAGCACATCAGAAGATGCCCAGTATTAGGCATTAGGGAAATGTGAATGAAAACTACAATGAGATCCTCAGTACCTTTTCAGCAGACTGGCTAAAATTAAAGACTTTCTATACCAAATGTTGGGGAGAATACTGATGGAAGGAATAAAAAATTGTACAATCACTTTGGAAAACAGTTCTGACAGTTTTAAGTTAAACACACACCTACCATACAACTCAGTTATTCTGTTCATAGGCATTTAGTTAAGAGAAATAAAAGTATAAGTCTCTCCAAAGGCTGGCAAAGGAAAGTTCAAGCAGCTTCATCTGTATTAGCCCAAACTGGAAACAACCCAAATGTCCATCAACCAATGAATGGATAAATAAATTACGCTATATCCATACAGTGGATTACCACTCAGTAATAAAAAGGAATTAATTTACTCAGAAATAAAAAAGAATACACTGCTGTGACATACATGTAAGAACACAGATTAACTCAGAATAACTAAACTGAATGAAAGAAGATGAACAAACAAGAGTGCATATCATCTTATTCCATTTATGTAACATTCCATAAAATGCAAACTGAACTTTAGTGACCCAAAGCAGATGGGTTGTCTCTGATCAGGAGACAGAAGGAGGTTGGTGAAGGAAGGAACAGAGAGATTACAAAGAGGCACAAAGAGACTTTTAGGAACATAGATGGGTTCATTGATCTTGACTGTGCTGATGGTTTTACAGGTGTATACATACACCAAAGCTCATCAAAGTTTATATTTTAAATATATGCAGTTTATTGTGTATCACTTATACTTCAACAAAGCTTTAAAAATAGTGTCACTTAGTTGTGGCAAAAAAGCTGAGTAAATAAAATGTTATTTTTTAAAATTTTTTATTCATTAAAAACTTTTTTTGGTAATTTTTATTTTACAGAGAGAGAGACAGAGTGTGAGCGGGGCAGGGGCAGAGAGAGAGGGATTTGGAGACAGAATCCGAAGCAGGCTCAGGCTCTGAGCTGTCAGCATAGAGCCCGATGTGCGGCTTGAACTCATGAGCTGTGAGATCATGACCTGAGCCGAAGTCAGAGGCTTAACCCACTGAGCCACCCAGGAGCCCCTATTTTTTATTCTTTACTTTGACCAATATATTTTTGGTGTTTTAACTGTCAGTGACATTATCAGCACAGTATTAATACAATAGACCTTGTACTCTGGTACTTGTGCACAGGGTAGAGTTATGGAGTAATGTGATGGCGTTTACAAGCCGGAACACCCTTCTCCCCCAAAACCCCATCACTGGGCTATACCTATATTTTCTATAAACTAAATAAGAGCTTACAGATTATCTCCACTATTGCGTCTGACCATTCAATTATTAAATCTGTCTCTGCTGATAGATGTGAAAATGTAACATTCAGCATCTTCCCTGCTTCTGAATGACCAGGCTGATTGCATTCATTAAAATACAGCCACCCACAGAACTGCAGCACAACCTCAGATGACTGCCAATTCAAGTTAGTGTAAAAATGAAGCCACTTCCCATTTACCTACAGTTGGCCATGTTAACACAGTCAAAGAAAAGCTTCCAAAGCTTCCTCTGGTTTGTTTCCTTTCCAGTGGCAACTGGGCTTGCTCCTCTTCACTGAGGATGAAGTTAGTGACAGTAAGTGGGCCTTTTTCCTTTATTCATGTGGACATGAGAGGTGAAAGGAAGAGTTTCCTCTCTCGGAGCTTAAGAGTTTAGAAGTGGCCCAGAACAACACTACAAATAACAGCACAACTAGTTAAATGCCTTCTAAGACAAAAGAGCCCATTTGGTCCATTTCTCTCTATCCCAACAAGAATGTTTTAAACAGTCCCAAGAGACTGTAATCATTTACAAGAGTCTTCAAATCTTCAGAAGAGATACATACCCTTTATCTCTTTTAGAAATGTCCTTTTTAGCTGAGGCTCCGTGGCTGAAGTTTCAACAACTCTGAGGGACACTCTTTAAGAATCAATGAGCTCTAGGGCACAGGGGTGGCTCAGTCGGTTAAGTGTCTGACTCCTGATCTCAGCTCGGGTCTTGATCTCAGTGTTGTGAGTTCAAGCTCCATGTTGGGCTTTGCACTGGGCATGAAGGCTACTTAAAAAAAGGGGGAAGGGGGTGCCTGGGCGACTCAGTTGGGTTGGGTGTCCAACTTCAGCTCAGGTCAT
This sequence comes from Leopardus geoffroyi, assembly GCF_018350155.1. Classification (NCBI taxonomy): domain Eukaryota; kingdom Metazoa; phylum Chordata; class Mammalia; order Carnivora; family Felidae; genus Leopardus; species Leopardus geoffroyi. The sequence goes on along the minus strand of NC_059326.1, from coordinate 53,278,475 downwards.
GATCTCACAGATTGTGGGTTTGAGTCCCTGGTCGGGCTCTGTGCCGACAGCTCAGAGCCTGGAGCCTGCTTCCAATTCTGGGTCTCCCTCTCTCTCTGCCCTTCTCCAGCTTGTGCTCTGTCTCTTTCTCTCTCAAAAATAACTAAACATTAAAAAAATAAAAACAAAACATTAAAAGAGAAAAAAGAATCAATGAACTCATTTTCAAGAATGGCTGCACCAGTTTGCATTCCCACCAACAGTGTAAGAGGGTTCCCCTTTTTCCGCATCCTCACCAACATCTGTGGTTTCCTGTGTTGTTAATTTTAGCCATTTTGACTGTTTGTAGCAGCAGTATCAACAATAGCCAAATTATTGAAAGAGCCCAATGTCCATCAACTGATGAATGAATGGATAAAGAAGATGTGGTATATGTATGTGTGTGTGTGTGTGTGTGTGTGTGTGTGTGTAATATTAATCAGCCATGAAAAAAATGAAATCTTGCCATTTGCAACACCACAGATGGAGCAGGAGAGTGTTATCTTAAACAAAGTCAGTCAGTCAGAGAAGGACAAGTATCACATGATTTCACTCATATATGGAATTTCAGAAACAAAACAGGTGAACATAGGGGGGAAAGAGAGAGAGAGAGAGAGAGGCAAACCAGAAAACAGACTCTTAACTATAGAGAACAAACTGAGAGTTGATGGAGGGAGGTGGGTGGGGAGATGGGTTAAATGGGTGATGGGTATTAAGGAGGGCACTTGAGATGAGCACTGGGTATTGTATGTAAATGATGAACACTAAATTGTATACTTGAAACTGATATTACACTGCATGTTAACTAACTGGAATTTGAATAAAAACGTGGAAAAAAAGAATCAACGAGCTCATTACTTTCAGTCTTTTCGCACAGTTTTCTCTTGTTTCGGGGTCTGTTGCCAGTGTTTTCTAAGCCTTGCCTATGAACACTGTCCCAGCTCTCCGCAGTCTAGCTGCATGAGTGGAAGTCCCAGCTGGATGAGCATGATTTTGAGGGGCTCCAAAAGGTCCACCTCCCTGCTCACCCGGAGCCCAAGTGTTCAATAAACTTCTGTTAAATCAATGTATAACTTAAATACATCTCACACATAAACAAACTGGACTGAAAACCTTACATTTAGAATCCAAAATGGTTTTAACCAAACAGATGAGAATATTGTCTCCACATCAGAGCATATCTACTTCGCAGGTTCACTGTGAGCATTAAATGAGATTTCTGCAGGTATTCACCTCTCATAGGCAATATCCAGAAGCAAGAAACCTTAAGGAGCATCAAGATAATAAAGCAGAATCACAGAAAACTGAAGCAACTTGTGAAAGTCACTCAGCTCACGAGGAGAAGAAGCAGGGCTAGATAACTCATGTAGCCTCCTAGACCAGTTCTCTGCACTTGAGAATATCAGCACGGAACTCCAGAAATTCCATGGGACTTTCCAGTAAATCAAAGACCTTCAGGGCCATGAGATACAACATGGACAAATTTCAGCGGGGCATGAAATGTGAGAAAAATAAAACAAGAAAGAGCAAATGTGCAATGTACAAGACTTTTGTGCCAGATGTTTTCTTGCTCATTTTCTCAACTCCCCAATATTCCTGATGTGCGTTTGTAGCCTCATAAGGAAACTGAGGCTCAGAAAAATTAAGTGATGTGTGAAGGCAGAGAATTTGAAGTCTTCTGACTCCAAGTTCAGTGCTATTTCTGTTCCATAGCAACACCAAGCTCGGGATCACAGCAGGCAGTGTGCAGCCAGAGTGACTGGGCCTGAGGAAGACGAGGAAGATCCTTAAGGAAGGATGACACAAAGACACAGTAGGAAGGGCTCTTCTGAAACTAAAGCATGGAATGCAGCAGCCTGGCAGCTGTCTTGTATAGGTAATCACATCTGTCCGATCACTCCAGGCAGAGAACTTGGTATCACCCTGGATTCCTCTCTCTCTCACACCCCGTGCAGCCAACCTGCTCTTAAATTCTCATGTCTCTTCACTCAAATTATATCCAGACTCAAAACCTTATTCCCATGTCTGGGACCACTGGTTCTCTCCAGGCCACTACCTCTCCCCTGCCCTATGGCCGTGTCCTCCAGCTGGTCTCCTGCTCTGCCTTTGAGTTCTTTGACTTCTTCTCAGACCCTCTCTCAGAATGAATCTTTTCCCCCAATATTTTATTATGAATCCTTTCAAACAAATAGCAAAGAAAAAAATATTTTACAGTGAACCCATATATCCACAACCTTGATTCTATCATGATAATATTTGCTTTATCACATGGTCTATCCCTCAAAAAATTCTTTTAAAGTGTAACTCAGATTATGTTGCTTTCTCCCATACAAGAACCTCCAAAAACTTCCCATCTCCTTTAAAGGAAAAGCCAAATGCTTGTCACAACCGAGAAGGTCCCAAATGATCTGCACCATCCCACTGTCTCTGCCTTCGTATCCTACTGTTTCCTGCCTGCTCCACTCTGCATACACCCCCAGCTCATTCCTCTCCAGCAGGGCTGGTGACCTTGTTTATTATATTTTTTAAAGGAGTTTTATTTTTTTAATGTTTGTTTATTTACTTTTAGAGAGAAATAAAGATCAAGCAGGGGAGGGACACAGAGACAGAGAGAGAGAGAGAGACAGAGAGAGAGAGAGAGAGAGAGAGAGAGAGAGAGAGAATCCCAAGCAGGCTCTGCACTGTCAGCACAGAGCACAACATGGGACTCAAACCCACAAACCATGAGACCATGACCTGAGCCGAAACTAAGAGTCCAACGCTTAACTGACCAAGTCACCCAGGCACCTCAGTTGCCCTTGTTTATTTTAACACACACCAGGCTTTGCACTGGCTATTCCCTCTGCCTAGAATTCTCTTCTTGCAGATTTCTACATGACTTCTTCCCTCACTGCTTTCATGGCTTTCTTCAAATATCATATTATGGTAAGGCCTTCACTGCCCACCCTGTTTAAAATTGCAGACCACCCCTTCTTTTACCTTCTTTCATTCCATACTTTTCATTTCCTCAGTAGCCTTTATTACCATGGCACTCCCTATTTTAGTTCTTAGTCTTGTCTGCCTCTCCCCATTATAAGTTATTGTTACGTGCAACATACAAAGCATCACATTAGGCATTTTATATATGTTGACCTCATTTGATTTGCACAATGCCTCTCTGAAATAGAGATTCTTCCCCTCTTGTAATAATAAGGAAACAGACTCAAGGAGGCTGAGAAACTTGCCCAAGAGCACCCATTTAGCTGGAGCATGAATTACAACCCAGATCTGTCATCTGAGGTCCATTCATTCTCACCATATGACACAGACCCTTTGTGATGGGACAGGTGCCTCCCCGCCCTCCCAGTCTGGCACCCTAACCAAAGGTCAACTGTCATATCCAGTCCTCATTTTGTATTTAGATGGTTGTTTCTTCAAGATATACCTACTGAGACTCCAACTCTGAAAGAGGGGAAATCTCACATCAGAGTAATCAATACTTCTTTGGGGGTAGATTAGATGACAGGTAAAAAGACAAACTGTGTCATAGGCATGGTATTTAAGGTAAGGGCCTAGAGTGTATACAGTGGAAAAATCAAGCATTCCAGAAATGCCCTGGGCACTGAGGGGCACAAATACATGTATTACAAACTTCTCATTTTCCCCCGAGACAAACAAGAACTAATTCAAAGAAAACTATGCATATATTCCTGCTTCATTCCTCAATTACAGAATTTGTCACATGACACAGTAATGTATCACCGTTGATACATTGTTGTTTCTTTCCCTAGACTGTGAGTCTCTTGAATCCCAAGAATGCAGCTCATTCATCTTTGAATTCCACGTGCCTCACACAGTTTTTGGCACATAATGGAATCTTAATAAATTTTTGCCAAATTAGTTAATAAAGTGAGTGAATGAATGAATGCATTATGATAAAAGACCTAGGAGGAAATGAAAAAGGAAATTCTACTAAGAAGCAACATTTAAACATTTTAAAGAAACTTTTATCTGTTCTCCTGGCTTCAAATACAAAGAGTAACACCTTAAGTAACACTATTGCAATTACAATGGGATTTGAAAGTGATTATTGCACATCACAATAACTAGTGTTCCATTTTAGAGCCATGGTGATTGGTTCAATATTTAAACAAGTGTGTGAAATCTAGTAGCTTATTGGTTTAATTTATTTTTTTTAATTTTATTTTTTGCTTTTTTAAAATTTACATCCAAATTAGTTAGCATATAGTGAAACAATGATTTCAGGAGTAGGTTCCTTAATGCCCCTTACCATTTAGCCCATCTCCCCTCCCACCACCCCTCCAGCAATCCTCAGTTTGTTCTCCATATTTATGAGTCTCTTCTGTTTTGTCCCCCTCCCTGATTTTATATTATTTTTGTTTCCCTTCCCTTATGTTCATCTGTTCTGTGTCTTAGAGTCCTCATATGAGTGAAGTCATATGATTTTTGCCTTTCTCTGACTAATTTCACTTAGCATAATACCCTCCAGTTCCAGCCACGTAGTTGCAAATGGCAAGATTTCATTCTTTTTGGTTGCTAAGTAATACTCCATTGTATATATATACCACATCTTCTTTATCCATTCATCCATCAGTGGGCATTTGGACTCTTTCCATACTTTGGCTATTGTTGACAATGCTGCTATAAACATGGGGGTGCATGTGTCCCTTTGAAACAGCACACCTGTATCCCTTGGATAAATGCCTAGTAGTGCAATTGCTGGGTCGTAGGGTAGTTCTATTTTTAGTTTTGTGAGGAACCTCCATATTGTTTTCCAGAGTGGCTGCACCCGCTTGCATTCCTACCAACAATGCAGAAAAGATCCTCTTTCTCCGCATCCTCGCCAACATCTGTTGTTGCCTGAGTTGTTAATGTTAGCCATTCTGACAGGTGTGAGGTGGTATCTCATTGTGGTTTTGATTTGTATTTCCCTGATGCTGAGTGATGTTGAGAATTTTTCCATGTGTCAGTTGGCCATCTGGGTGTCTTCCTTGGAGAAGTGTCTATTCATGTCTTTTGCCCATTTCTTCACTGGATTATTTGGTTTTGGGGTGTTGAGTTTGATAAGTTCTTTATAGATTTTGGATACTAGCCCTTTATCTGATATGTCATATGAAAATATCTTCTCCCTTTCTGTTGGTTGCCTTTTAGTTTTGCTGATTGTTTCCTTTGCTGTGCAGAAGCTTTTTATTTTGATGAGGTCCCAATAGTTCATTTTTGCTTTTGTTTTCCTTGCCTCTGGAGATGTGTTGCATAAGCAGTTGCTGCGATCAAGATCAAAGAGGTTTTGCCTGCTTTCTCCTTGAGGACTTTGATGGCTTCCTGTCTTACATTTAGGTCTTTCATCCAGTTTGAGTTTATTTTTGTGTATGGTTTAAGAAAGTGGTCTGGGTTCATTCTTCTACAGTTGCTGCCAAGTTTTCCCAGCACAACTTGCTGAAGAGACAGTCTTTATTCCACTGGATATTCTTTCCTTCTTTGTCAAAGATTAGTTGGACATACATTTGTGGGTCCATTTCTGGGTTTTCTATCTTGTTCCATTGATCTGAGTGTTTGTTTTTGTGGCGGTACCATACTGTCTTGATGATTATAGCTTTGTAGTACAGCTTGAAGTCCGAGATTGTGATGACTCCTACTTTGGTTTTCTTTTTCAAGATTGCTTTGGCTATTTTGGGTCTTTTCTGGTTCTGTACAAGCTTTAGGATTATTTGTCCTAGTGCTGTGAAGAATGCTGGTGTTATTTTGATAGGGATTGCATTGAATATGTAGATTGCTTTGGGTAGTATCGACATTTTAACAATATTTGTTCTTCCTATCCAGGAGCATGGAAACTTTTTCCATTTTTTTGTGTCTTCTTCCATTTCTTTCATAAGCTTTCTATAGTTTTCAGTGTATGGATTTTTCACCTCTTTGGTTAGATTATTTCTAGGTATTTTACTTTTTTTGTGCAACTGTAAATGGGATTGATTCCTTGATTTCTCTTTCTGTCGCTTCATTGCTGGTGTAAAAGAATGCAACTGATTTCTGTGCATTGATTTTATATCCTGAAACTTTGCTGAATTCATGGATCAGTTCTAACAGTTTTTTGGTGGAATCTTTAGGGTTTTCCATATAGAGTATCATGTCATCTGTGAAGAGCACAAGTTTGACCTCCTCCTGGCTGATGCCTTTTATTTCTTTGTGTTATCTGATTGCAGAGGCTAAGACTTCCAATACTATATTGAATAACAGTGCTGACAGTGGACATCTCCATCTTGTTCCTGACCTTAGGGGAAAGCTCTCAGTTTTTCCCCATTGAGGATGATATTAGTGTTGGATCTTTCATATATGGCTTTTATGATATTGAGGTATGATCCTTCTATCCCTGCTTTCTTGAGGGTTTTTATGAAGAAAGGATGCTGTATTTTGTCAAATGCTTTCTCTGCATCTATTGAGAGGATCATATGGTTCTTGTCCTTTCTTACATTGATGTGATCAATCACATTAATTGTTTTGCAGTTATTGAACCAGCCCTGCATCCCAGGTATAAATCCCACTTGGTTTTAGTGAATAATTTTTTTAATGTATTGTTGGATCCGGTTGGCTAATATCTTGTTGAGGATTTTTGCATCCATGTTCATCAGGGAAATTGGTCTATAGTTCTCCTTTTTAGTGGGGTCTCTGGTTTTGGAATCAAGGTAATGCTGGCTTCATAGAAATAGTTTGGAAGTTTTCCTTCCCTTTCTATTTTTTGGAACAGCTTCAAGAGAATAGGTGTTAACTCTTCCTTAAATGTTTGGTAGAATTCCCCTGGAAAGCCATCTCGCCCTGGACTCTCATTTCTTTGGGAGATTTTTGATTACTAATTCGATTTCTTTACTGTTATGGGTCTGTTCAAATTTTCTATTTCTTCCTGTTTCAGTTTTGGTAGTGTATATGTTTCTAGGAATTTGTCCATTTCCTCCAGATGGCCCATTTTATTGGCATATAATTGCTCATAATATTCTCTTATTATTGTTTTTATTTCTGCTGTGTTGGTTGTGATCTCTCCTCTTTCATTCTGGATTTTATTTATTTGGGTCCTTTCCTTTTTCTTTTTGATCAAACTGGCTAGTGATTTATCAATTTTGTTAATTCTTTCAAAGAACCAGCTTCTGGTTCATTTATCTGTTCTACTGTTCTTTTGGTTTCGATAGCATTAATTTCTGCTCTAATCTTTATTATTTCTTGTCTTCTGCTGATTTTGGGTTTTATTTGCTGTTCTTTTTCCAGCTCTTTAAGGCATAAGGTTAGGTTGTGTATCTGAGATCTTTCTTCCTTCTTTAGGAAGGCCTGGATTGCTACATACTTTCCTCTTATGACCGCCTTTGCTGCATCCCAGAGGTTTTGGGTTGTGGTATTATCATTTTCATTGGCTTCCATGAACTTTTTAATTTCCTCTTTAACTTCTTGGTTAGTCCATTCATTCTTTAGTAGGATGTTCTTCAGTCTCCAAGTATTTGTTACCTTTCCAAATTTTTTCTTGTGTTTGACTTCAAGTTTCATAGCGTTATGGTCTGAAAATATGCACAGTATCATCTCAATCTTTTTGTATTGTTGAGGGCTGACTTGTGCCCCAGTATGTGGTCCATTCTGGAGAACGTTCCATGCGCACTGGAGAAGAATGTATATTCTGCTGCTTTAGGATGAAATGTTCTGAATATATCTGTTAGGTCCATCTGGTCCAGTGTGTCATTCAAAGCCATTGTTTCCTTGTTGATTTTTTAGTTAGATGATCTGTTTATTGCTGTGAGTGGGGTGTTGAAGTCCCCTACTATTATGGTATTACTATCAATGAGTTTCTTTAGGTTTGTGATTAATTGATTTATATATTTGGGTCCTCTCACATTTGGCACATAAATGTTTAGAATTGTTAGGTCTTCTTGGTGGATAGACCCCTTGATTATGATATAATGCCCTTCTGCATCTCTTGATACAGTCTTTATTTTAATGTCTAAATTGTCTGATATAAGTATGGCTACCCCGGCTTTCTTTGGTTGACCATTAGCATGATAGATGGTTCTCCATCCCTTTACTTTCAATCTGAAGGTGTCTTTAGGTCTAAAGTGGGTCTCTTGTAAACAGAATATAGATGGGTCTTGTTTTCTTATCCATTCTGTTACCCTATGTGTTTTGATTGGAGTATTGAGTCCATTGACATTTAGAGTGAGTACTCAAAGATATGAATTTATTGCCATTATGTTGCTTGTAGAGTTGAAGTTTCTGGTGGTGTTCTCTGGTCCTTTCTAGTCTTTATTGCTTTTGGTCTTTATTTATTGGGGTTTTTTTCCACCTTTCCTCCCCTCAGAGAGTCCCCCTTAAAAATTCTTGCAGGGCTGGTTTAGTGGTCACGAGCTCCTTTAAGTTTTGCTTGTCTGGGAAACTTTTTATCTCTCCTATTTTGAATGACAGCCTTGCTGGATAAAGAATTCTTGGCTGCATATTTTTCTGATTCAGTACATTGAATATATCCTGCCACTTCTTTCTGGCCTGCCAAGTTTCTGTGGATAGGTCTGCTGGAAAACTTCTCTGTCTTCCCTTGTAGGTTAAGGACTTTTTTCCCTTGCTGCTTTCATGATTCTCTCCCTGCCTGAGTATTTTGTGAATTTGACTATGGTATGCCTTGTTGGTGGTTGGTTTGTGTTGAATCTAATGGGGGGGGGGTCCTCTGTGCTTCCTGGATTTTGATGTCTGTGTCTTTCCCCAGGTTAGGAAAGTTTTCCGCTATGATTTGCTCACATAACCCTTCTGCCCCTACCATACCCTCTCTTCCTCTTCTGGGACCCCTATGATTCTGATGTTGTTCCTTGTTAATGAGTCATTAATTTCTCTAATTCTTAAATCGTGCTCTTTTGCCTTAATCTCCCTCTTTTTTTCTGCTTCACTATTCTCTGTAAGTTTGTCCTCTATATAGCTGATTCTCTGTTCTGCCGATCCATCCTTGCTGCCGTGGCATCCATTCGAGATTGCAGCTCAGTTATGGTATTTTTTATTTCATCCTGACTAGCTTTTACTTCTTTTATCTCTGCAGAAAGGGATTCTAATCTATTTTCGACTCCAGCTAGTATTCTTATTATTGTGATTTAAAATTTTTTTTTAACATTTATTTATTTTCAAGAGACAGAGAGAGACAGAGTGCAAGTGAGGGAGGGGCAGAGAGAGAGGGAGACACAGAATCTGAAGCAGGTTCCAGGATCTGAGCTGTCAGCACAGAGCTCGATGTGGGACTCGAACCTACCAACCATGAGATCATGACCTGAGCTGAAGTCAGATGCCCAATTGACTGAGACACCCAGGTGCCCCCTTATTATCGTGTTTCTAAATTCTGTGGTTCAGACATCTTGTTTGTATCTTTGTTGGTTATGTCCCTGGCTGTCGTTTCTTCCTGCTCTTTGTTTTGGGGTGAATTCCTTCATTTTGTCATTTTGAAGGGAGAAAAGGAATTAATGAGGTAAAACAAATTTTTTAATTAAAATTAAAAAATATTAAAATTAAAACACACACACACACACACACACAATTGAATAAACGATGAAACGATGCTAGATCCTAGGTGTGTTTTGGTCTGGATGTTGAAAGAGGCTTGGTAGACTAGAGAAAAAAGGGGAAAGAAAAAAAGGAAATCATTTGAAAATTTGAAAAAATGAATACACTGAAGTCAACTAAAATGAAATGATGGAAGTAAAATAAATTTGAAAAAATTTACACAAAAGTAAAATATATAGTAGAAAAAAATTAAAAATATTTTTAACGAAAATTGAAACTAAAAATGACTTTTTTCTCTTTCTGTATTCAAGAAAAAGAAAAGACACAAAAAAGAGAAAAAAGAAAAAAAGAAAAAAAAAGAAAGAAAATTGAAAAGACCAGCGAACAGACTGAAATACGACTGAAATTACTTCGTTTTTCCCTAGAAGTCAAACTATGAAGCGCTTTATAGTCCATAAACTAAGCAAGTGGAGAGACTTGTGTTCCTGAAAAGTAAGGTTGGCGTAGTTGGGCAGGGCTTAGTGTAATGGCTCCATTCTCCACTAGATGGAGCTGCTTAGCTTACTGGGTGGATTGTTGTGGCGCTTGTAGGTGCGTATGTGCTTGCGCGGGACCATTAAAAATGGCGTCACCCAGCTCTTCAGTCTCTATCAGAACTCTGTTCTCCCTGATCAGCAATCGCGCACCTGTCTTCTGTCTTCAGCTTTCGTCTGCTCCCTGCTTCCACACTGTCTGTGACCAAGTCCCAGGCAGCACTTCCGTCCTGAGTTTTGTCTCAGATGCGGCTGTTTTTCCTGACCCCTTACTTCAGAGGGACTGTGGCTTTTACTCTTCTGCCCCTCTGTGAGAGGGTCTCACCGAGCAATGGCCAAATGCTGGACGCACTCAGGAAACTTTGCAGGACTGTGCTGCTTCCATCGCCCAGAGACTGCGGCTGGGTGCCAGCCTTCCCCAGAAAAAGTTCATACGATCATGCAGAAGCAGCGTTTCAGGGATTATGGAAAATCACAACACACATCTGGCATCAGGCTTCACCCTTAACGACCTAGCCCCAGCACCAGCGAATGTAGCCATCTTCTGAGGTCTGCTGGGACCAGGTGGCTTCAACAGTCTCTACCAAATGTCCTTCCAGGAGTGGAACCGCTTTTCCCCGTGTGGCCCGAGAACCTCCCCAACCCCACTCTGCTCCTGGGGATTCGCCCTTCCCACCAGAGCACCGCCAGGTATCGAGCTGTGGAGTTGCAGATTCTGTGCTCCCCCTGTTTATAGTCTTAATGGAATTTAAACCCTCTCCTTTCTCCTTTCTCCCTTTTTAGTTCAGTCCCTGCTGCTGTTTCCACTTTTCTACTTTCTTTCCAGCTGCTTTGGGGGGGGGGGTGGTTTTCCCATATTCTCCCTCCCCAATCCCGTCTCTGTCCTCTCTCCACACGCAAAAGTGGCTCCCTGTCCTCCATGGCTTCTGTCCCCCAGGTCACCTCTCTGTGCCATGCACCTGCTGAATTCTGTGGTTCAGGTTCTGCAGATTGTTGTGTTAATTGTCAGATCAGTTTTCTGGGTGTGCAGGTTGGTTTAGTGTTGGTCTGGCTGTATTTCATGGACGTGAGACACACAAAAAACTTTCATGCTGTTCCACCATCTTGGCTCCCAATAGGGTTTTGTTTTTGTTTTTGTTTTTTTAGAGCTTGAGCGGGGAGAGGGGAAGAGGGAGAGAGAGGGAGAGAAAGAATCTTAAACAGCTTCCATGCACAGCATGGAGCCCAGTGAGGGGCTCAACCACACAACCCTGGGATCATGACCTGAGCCGAAATCAGGAGTCAGATGCTTAGCTGACTGAGCCACCCAGTCGCCCCTGAATAGGTTTTTTAAATAACAAAAGATTAGAAATAAATGATTCATTATTGAAAAGTTTAACAATTCAAATTATTACTAGTTATCTGAGGAAAAGTCATACAAATGATCATATAAATAATAATCACTATTGACAGATACAACTCATTGGTGTCTGGCTTGCCTTCTAGAAAATTATGCGAAAAAAATCCAATATAACTCCAATATATAGAAAATAGAAACAGCCAAGAGAGTCACATGCTCTATCATTCTGCCTACATAGGCAAACCAATTTAGAAATACATATCTTACAAGGTTGAAAAAAAGAACAAGAGTAGGTTGTTTTGAAACAATTTGCCAAATTAATAAAACAAAACATTTGTGTCATTATTATTTACCTCTTTTGTGTCGAGATGGAGCCTATAGTAGGAAATACAAAATTGAGATATGAAGGTGAGAGATTTACTAGTTAATAAAGAATTTATTTGTGATCAATCCCCTTCATATTATTTATATGTGGTGCTCCATTCTGTGGCTATCAGCATTTCATAACAGGATACAGTAAAAAAACCTTTTTCTTTATCTTTTCCCCACTTAAACTAAATGCAGATTTGCTAGAGCCCTTGCTGCTATCCATGCCAGTAGATGGCATTCTTATTCTTGTTTTTATTTTAATAGTCTTAGATTCATGATAAATGTAATGCTGTGGGCTGGACTTACATTCAGTTCTGGTTCCCACAGTCTAAGTTCAGGATGAACAACTTCTGATGCATATAGAAAAGAGAGGCACATACTTAAGACAAGAATAAAAATGCAGTCCTTGGAATACTGAGAAGTGTCCAAAGAAATTGTCACTTCTTTATTTTTTGCTTAGCTGGTTAGTGTCAGGTCTGGTGAGGATAGCAGTTTCTTGAAGGGGAAGGGTCTTGGGTTTGCATGCTGGCTGTTCACTGTTTACCTGGTTGCTGGGTCCTGATGACTCTGCTGCTTTGATCCTGGTTCCTTCCTCCAGTTCTGCATATACTCTGGTCTGTTGATCCCACCCATGGTCTCCATTAAGCCCTGGCATTGGCCATCCACGTGATGGCACAGACCCTCCTTCAGGGTTACCTTGTCTTCTGGAGGGCAAAATTCTTGCTTGCTACTCTTGGCTGTGATCTGACTCCCTCACTGAGATCATCTGCGAATGACTGGATTCCCATGGAGCCCCTGGAATCTCAGGGCCACAATTTCTGGTCTGCTCCTTATATGTCCTCCACTGCTATTTTTAATCTGCTATAATTGCCATGTTCTGGGTAGAGGCATGGTACAAAGTGGCATCTCCCCAGGATTCCAAATGGAAAATAGGCCCAGAGACTCCTGCCTGTAGCTTAATATTCCATCTTTCTGGGATGGCTATATATTCACTAGGTCTTCTGGGTCCAGTAATGACCTTCCTCTTACTTTCTCCCTTTGTATTTTTGTCCCCAGAAAGGCGACGAAACTTTGCTTGTTCCTAGAAATGGCAATTCTTCCCATTTAGGTCTGTTGCAAACTTTCCTTGATTTTTTGTTTTGTTTTGTTTTGTTTTTACCGTGTAGATAATCTTTGTCCTCGATCAGTGTTTTCAACACTCTCATGGAGCATCTGGATGGCTCAGTCAGTTAAATGTCCAACTTCGGCTCAGGTCACGATCTCACAGTTCGTGAATTCAGACCCTGTGTAGGGCTCTGTGCTGACAGCTCAGAGCCTGGAGCCTGCTTCGGATTCTGTGTCTCCCTGTCTCTCTGCCCCTCCCTGGCTTGTGCTCTCTTTCTCAAAAGTAAATAAACATTAAAAAAAATAGTTATATCCAATGCTTCCTTTTTATATAACAAACATTTTGTAATACCTCTTGACTATAAGTATTGAAGCAATGGCCTAACTTTATTACATGGGAGAATAAAATGAAAGTAATTTATTCTAAAAAGGATGTTTGTCTCTAGTTGTAGAATCACCATGAATCCCACAGCCATGAATGCAGACTGATAAAACTGTCTTACCATTGACTCAAATATCATGAGTGGGAAGATTTTTTTCAAAACTGTGAACGTTCTTGATAAAAATATGATCATAACAGAGTATATTTGTTCTTTGATTTACTTTGCCGTTACCATCCTGGAAAATCAGTACATACTAAAACTGGGCAAATAACACTATCTTTATGTAAACGAAAATTAGATCATTATAAAAACACCTTCATTAATGCAATGTTGTACACAATTTTCTGGGAACAGTTCTTTGTGCAGAACTGTCTTGTGCATTCCAAGACACAGCATCCCTGCCTCCCGCTAACTAAATGCCAGTGAGGCACCCATTATTGTCACAACTTGTCCTCTCCCCTTTTCCAAACCTCTCCTAGGGAGCAGTACCATTCCCCCTGAAAACCATTGTTTTAGGCATATGTTTCAATAAAATTAGTTTATGATCTTTCCTGGGTCTGCAGGTCATGGGTTTAGCAAACTTCTGCAGAATGAGCCCTTTGTTCATTTACTTTCAAATCATCTTGACATGTGTTCTATGGAACTTCTTGATACAAGTGTCCTCATTATTCATATATCTGGTGACTCCTTGGTTGCCCAAGTTTTGTTTGAGAACCACAGCACCATACTATACTGCCTTCTATTCCTGTCATTTGCTCATTTGTCTATTGAACTATTTTCTCAAGCATTTGAATTAACTCTTAATACCTCTCAGTTGTGATTAGGAAAATTAAGAACTAGCAAGGCTGTGTCTCACAAAGAGTACATAAAGACCAAAGCCCCAATCTTCTGATGAGAATTTTCCTATCGTGTCATATTATTATTGCCTCATAAATTAATCCATTGGTTTTTTAACTGGAAGTCTGTGTCCAAATATTTTTTTAAATTATAATTATAAAAATAAAAATTATAAAAAATTATATTATATATAAAAATTATAATTTATAAATTAAAATTTAATTTATATTGATAATGCAAGTCAATTCAGTAGGGTCTGATTGTGCCTGGATGAAGTTATACATTGAATTTCTAGACCTGCAGACCTCTAAGGTGGGGACCCACTAAAGCAACGGCCACCTTATGAGGCCCAGCCCAAGGAAGCCTTCCAACTACACCCATAGTTCTTCTCCAGACGCCATGAGCCATGGATTTCCTTGGTTTCATGGTCCATATTTATCCACTCTTGTGGTCAGGCTTTATTTACTATATTGTCTGGACTTTTCTTTTCTTTCCTTCTTTCTTTCTTTCTTTCTTTCTTTCTTTCTTTCTTTCTTTCTCTCTCTCTCTCTCTCTCTGACATGTAGAAGTTTCCATTGCCTAGATCTCCAGATGTTGTCTTGGAACAATCCATCTTGCCTGAAACCAGATAATAATGTGAATCAAACATAGAAAACAAAACCAGAAACAATTTTATTGTCTTCTCTTGAAGTAGTCAAGGGGGAGAAAATTCGCATCTTCTATACAAATTAGAAACAAAATTCTATATTAGGTGTAAATTTTATGATCCAATCCCCTCAGTTTGAGTCCTTCTGATCTACCTAACTGTTATTCTTTCTAAATCAAGAAAAGAACATTAGGTGTAATGGTTGAATTGTGAATGATAAACTCTGTGTGTGTATTAGGGAGAGAATGCATATGTAGCAATTGACTTAACTAGGTGAGCGGCCCTGGGCGCATTTATGTCTGAGATCCAAATCAAGCCCTTAACAGGCAAGATTCTTTAATATAAATGAGAAATAGGCTTTATCCTGCCATAATGACCTGCAGCCTCTCAGACACGACTCTCCACAGACCGATCACTCCACACAAAGGTTGGCCAGCTCACGGAAGCTATTATCTTTTATTTATGCAGATCAGATTGTGACATTCCTTGGAATTCTTTGTTTTATCTTCTTTTTTTTTAATCCTCCTGATATGGTCCTTTCTTTCTTTTTCTGTATACACAACTCCCCAAACAAACATTTTCATGACTTTCAAAGTCATTGAATGAAAATATTAGAGTATAATTTGGTTAGCTTGTATTATTCCACAAAGAAAAGAAAACTGTTTTAATTTTGGAGGCTACTAGATAAAGGAAGAGGGAAAAATTCCTTAATTTTTTAAACCACACAGGAAGCCATGTATTGTGCCAACATTCTAACCAGCACCAAATCCCAGTAGCTTACACTTCCATTATTTAATGTGCCCTCTGGAGTTTTGGAGGTGGTTCAGAAAAAAAATTTTAAACAAATTTCTTACATATGACCCTAATTTCAATGGATGTGCTTAAAAAAAAAAACCCTTAGCTTTCTTCCTTTTACATTTCCCATTAGTCAATATTAGCTACATATTCATGGGTGAGAATTTAAATAGCACACGTCTTGTAAAAAAAACATATCAGGGTGACTTTTTTTTTTTATGGGTGTGCTTCCAGTGATCTTTCCCTCTTGGGGGATTGGGGGAAAATGTTCAACAGTAGGAGTTGAAAGAAAAAGAGAATATCACTTCTGAGTGTGGCAGTTTAGTTTCCATTGCATATTACTTTTTTTTTTTTCCTGTAGTGCTGTTCTTTTATCTGAGCCAAGTAGCAAGGCAAGAGGCCCACTGAGAGATCAGGCAACAACCATTGTAGGAAGGATTTTCCCAGTTGATTTGGGGTATGCTGAATTCAGCTGACATCCTCAGGGTTCTTATTCCTGCATTTAATCCATAAGCATTTTATTGAATGCTAATTATTATATTTCAGTAACCCTGCTTGATGTTATGGCAGATATAAGACACAATAAAACACAATTTGTGCCTTTATTCATTCATTTGATAAATGCTTGTTATCTACTGGCAGAACAGCAATGAACCAGACCCACTGATCTTTTCAGTCTGGTGCAAAGACAACCCGGGTAAGTGATGATGGACACTTCAGAAGCAGAGTAAATTGTGCTGGCTGTCGAACAGGTAGAGGGTGCCAGGACTATGGGAGCATATAGTACAGGCTACCAGATGTCTGTGCGAGGGTTAGCAAAGATCTATCTGAAGTAATAAAATTTACCTTGAGCTCAGAGGCATGAGACCAGATTACAGCTTGGGGTGGTAGAGAATGGAGTGTCCCAGGAAGATGGCACACAGCTGTGTGAAGGCTGAGTTGTGCGGTGCACTGGAGGAATTAAAGAAAAGCTCGACGCTAGGTAAGACTCAGTTCTTTTTTCTCATTCCAATAGTGAGTTTTGAGGGCTGCTCTTGAGTGGCTTCCTTAAGTGACTGGAAAAGATGAGCTGCATTAGGAGCATCTTGCCATCTGGAATTCAGGTCTCGCTGGGAGGAAGGGGAGACCCCAGGTGAAGCAGTGGATGGGGGAGGGGAAAGAGGGTTCCAAAAATAATTGTTAGGGATGCAGTTAATATAAAGAAACAGTAACCCAATAAAATATTAATTGATGATAAGAGGAAAATGTCCCTCCACAACCAAGGAATAATTGAGCTCCTGAAAGTGGACATGGATTGTATTTCAGACTTCTTGTCTACCATTATTAATAGCTTGCTGGGAATGAAGTTTTAGGTGCTTGTTGAAGGCCGAGAGTTAAGAATATGGGATTTGGGGCAGGGAAGTTCTGTTGGAGAATGGGGACGAGATGAGACTTAATCACAGGGTCAGAGAGGGAGAAGGTGTTAGAAGACCTGGGCAGCCAGAGGCTCTGGAGGACAGGGGGGCTTTAACTCGTTCATCTTGTGACTACCTGAGCCCATTTAGCCTGACAATTTGTACCTCCAGTTACAGCCCTGAGTGGAGTCCTTGTAATTTCTTAAGTATGAAGTTTGCTATAGTTTCCTCTTCTATGGCTTCTGGAAGCAATTTCCTACCATGAGAAAAGAAATTGCAGTTATCAGTAGGAAGAGATGTGGTTGGAATCAGGAGTGAGGTGTGACAGGACAGTTCTGCAAGGGTACTTACTTGAGGGTCCTCCGGAGAGAAGGACTTGCCACTGACACGGAATACAGCTAAAGTGCATTGCATTCATGGTGAGTTTCTTGTCATTGTAGTTAGGGCACTTATTTTGTTTATTCCTTTTTAAAAAATACATTAAAAATCAAGAATCCCTCTAGACAATCTGTTCTTAAAAAAAACTTTTCATGGTTTTCATTCATGATGGATCAAGAATTTTATCTAATTTTTGAGATGAAGAAAGTTCAGAACAGACCATATTTGACTACATTCATGTAGTTAACCAGTGGTGAAGTCTACAACACAAAGTGGAGATCCTAGGCACTCAGAAATAGAACTAGTTAGATAACAGCAGAAACAAAGGGAAAATATATATGAAAATAATAATCATAAAATATCCCTGAAACTCATCTAAGCAATCATGCTCAGATCTCCCTAAACAGAACTTGTCACCTTGGATTGACATTGTCCTTGCATGCTGTCTTTGATGAATCAATGCTAAATTTAATATGGGTGATTTTCATGTTTATTCTCATCCCTGAGAATGGCCATCCAGTCTGAAACGTCTGTGTTCCAGCATGAGCGCCCCTTCATCAGCACACCTAGGAGATCGCGGTCCTTACTTATGGCGTCTGGTAAGGCAAGATATCTTGTTCACGTGTGAGAAGCTCTAATGCATCTTTCACATTTAAAGTGCCCTCTGAAGCTTTCTGCTTCACAACCTCTCTCCTTCTTTCCCTGTTACCTCTAAATTTTTCATACAGTCTTGAGCATCTCTCAAAGAATTGCAAATTCTGGCTGGAACATGATTAATTTAGCATGTGGCCTCTTCCGATGGAGTGCTCTGCCGTCCATCCTCCTTATGCTAGGCTACCTCTCTTCTTGGCTCTTAGCAACAAAAGTGAATTAAGGCAAAGGCCCAGCCTGTTCAGATGTGCTGCTTGAAAATGAATTTTTACTGGCAGTGCCACAGAGTCAAAAGTGTGGCGTTGCAAAAGTGAAATTACAATATACAGTTGATATTATTTTAGTTGCAAAGCTCAGTCACCCCATTTCCCTCTCGCAGTTTGCCAGGGGAACATCTGTTATTCTTTATTTGGAGGTGAAAAGCAAAACACAGACATTTCTCCTCCTTAAAGTCTTCCTACATTTATTTTGTTCATGTTTGTAGTACCTTCGTTATTTATTTCAACAGCTAATATTTTCTGTGAGAAGGTCACTTCCCTTTACTGTTGAGAGGAGAGGCACATTTATTTCCCTTGGTGGAATTCTTTTAATAGAACTCAACTTAGCCAAGCCATGAAGGCCAATGCTACTGCAATCACAGATGGCTTCTGGTGGTGCTCACCCAGGAAATCTGCTCCAGAGTATCTTTTAGACTTGGATGGACCTCTATGGCTCCCATAATTTTTATGAGGAAGGGCAGTGGGAAATATAAACCTCTTTTTTGGAGGTGTTTTGGCATCTCATTTGAATATATCTCGTATACTTTAGTTAATTACTTGCTTAAAAATACTCTATTCATGTAAGAGATGTGATTATTAGGTATTTAAACTAATTAGCAAGTGCCTGGCATGTAGTTAGAGCTCAATCCATGTTAGTGATGATGATGATGATCAGAAGGAGGAAAAGAAGGAGGAGAATAGACTGTCAAGTCTTTGAAAATATCACCAAACAACCTGTTCATAAGACAAAGCTGAAAGGGGGCAGGGCACCTCTTCAGAGTTCTAATAATGAATAGAAGTCTGCTTTAAGGCAGGTCTTTTAAGTTTGGGGGGGATAGTGGAGATGAAGGAGCTGGCAGACAGCAGTATAGGGAATGTGGGTAAAGGTCATGATGTGGTAGTTTAGGATTGGTGGATTTGAGAGTTTTGAAGGGTCTTAGAGAGTACGTAGTCATTGGATTGAAGAGTTGAGCAGTTTGATGTTCACTTAAGTGGGATATTTGGGAAGGTTCTGGAACTAACAATAAAGTTAATTGCAACTGTTTTCTTCTTGGGCAAGTTGTCCGAAGTAGTAAAGTAAGGTCGATGAAGGCAGTGAAATAATAAAGTTAAGTTAGTGACGATGGCCAATATCAAAGCCACATTACCATCATGGTAAATTGTATGGATATACATGGCTTAGAATCTTCTTCCTCTCATCCTCATCTTCCTCCTTATTCTGGAATTTTGAAGATGAAGTTATTTACTATCAGGGAATTAGTTATTTGAGATTTGCATGTGTGCATGCGTGCCTGTGTGTGTGTGTGTGTGTGTGTGTGTGTGTGTGTGTGATAGTATGGTACAAATGGTACATATTCTGTTCTGACTTGAAAAGAAAGAAGCTATGCCAGGAAAACCTTCTTCCCAAGGCTCATTTTGAGTCTGGCCAAAGTGCTGGAGAACTGCACATCCTCCAAAACCTAGCTCCTCTGTGGAAGTCCCAGGTATCCCTGTGAGGTGTTAGGATTTGCTGCTTCCTTGTCCCACACTGTGACATTCTCAGAGTAGGATTTGCATCATTTTTCTGCCATTAAATAATTTTCTGCTTAATGACAGAAAGATGCTGAAGATACAATGAAGAATAAAAAGCTGTGCCTGCCCTTTTGGGTTCTCATTCTAGTAGAGAAGGTAAATGAAATAATTGTCATGTATTCACCCTTTAATGTTTCCATGTGCCTAATGGAGCACTACATCTAGTAGGGTTCCAATGAACCCGTGATAATGAATGAATGAATGACTGCCTATCCATGAGGTGGGTGTGAAATGGCATTTTATTGTAGTTTTATTCTCCTGGAAAATTTTTTATATATCTCATGTGTTGCTCACTTTCTAAAACAATTGCTTTTTATATCACTTCCCTGGTTTATTTTTTATTTCGATTTATCTTTTTAGCTGTTGTTACTGGGTTGTCTTCAAAAGCATGGGTATGTGGGATTTTACTGTATATTCTGAGCAAAAGTTTCTTACTGGTTTTATGGATTATGAACATCTTTTCTCTGTGTCTGGCTTGTGTCAGTGCCATTTTAATATGTTGCTGTTTGTGCTTTAATTTCAGTGTACACAAATTTATTAATCTTTTAATTTATGGTCAGTGCTTTTTGGTGTCTGTGTAAGAAAAACTCCCTGCCTTGATGTGATGGAGATGTCCTTTGTTTTCTTCTAAAAGTCTTAAAGTTTTGCTTCTTGAATTTATTTTACTTAATTTACCTGATACTGGTTTTTGTGTGTAGTAAAAGGTAAACATCTGACTTTATTTTAGCTCCCTCACATGCATATGCCGATCAGTATATGCAAATACCTAAGGGGGACTCTTTGCAAATCTCTGAAGATTCTTTCTTTCTATTTTAAAGATTATTTATTTTGAGAGACAGAGACAGAGAGAGAGGGAGGGAGAGAGAGAGAGACAATGTGCGCAAGTGGAGGAGGAGCTGAGAGAAACAGGATCCCAAGTAGGCTCCACACTGTCAGCGCAGAGCCCAATGTGGGCCTCACACTCATGAACCATGAGATAATGACCTGAACTGAAATCAAGAGTTGGACGCTTAACTGACTGAGCCACCCAGGCATCCCTCTTCACATCCACTTTCTACCAGGTCCCTTTGCACACCACACATATCATGACCTGATCTGACGTCAGACACTTAACCAACTGAGTCACCCAGGTGCCCCTGAAGGTTCTTTCTTTGCCCTGCTCTCTCCTCTCTTTTACTTTGTCCTTCTAACTATAACCTCCTTAGTGACCCTGAATTATCAGCTCTATATCTTCAGTTCAAGTTCTTCACTGGGTTTTGCCTAAGTTCCTCCTCTGTGTGCTGGAAATGCTCTCAATGCAGTAGGCGGGGCAATCTTTGGGCTCTCCTCATTTGTTTTATATTTCTCAGAGATTACTATTTTTAGTTGCCTGATGTTCAGTGTCTTGAAAACCTTTGGTTCATATGTTTTGTCCATTTTTTGGTTGTTTCAGATAGAAGGGTAAACCTGGTATCTGTTATCCCATCTTGCCCAGAAGCAGAAGTCTAAAGTGGGGAATGACAATTGAACTACTTAGGGTGTGAAGCTGCAGAAGGTGAAGTTGGAAGAGCTAATTTTATGGGTCAACAATCGCTCACAAGGATGCATGCAACTAACTGAGGAAATGGAGGCTTGGTGAAGTGAAGTGATTTTCTAGATGTGATCTGTGTACCAAACAGTTAGCACAGTCCAGGGGATCAGATGGTGGATCGGGTTGTATTTTCCCCGAGCTCTGGCATTACATTTGGAAAGACAAGATTAAAAGGATCTTTTTATTTAGTTTTTTCTCCCCTCTGAGTGTTTATAGACCTCAGAGGAAAGCTGTAGTTTGGGCTACGGTAGAATCAGAGTGATCCCAGTCAAACAGACTTCCTGAGGAAGGAGGTCTAAGTTAGTGCAAGACTTCTTGAGACCTCCTCTCCGAAGTCCTGCAGCCTCACTTCCACCATGGTCCAGTGGTAATAAGCAAGTCACAGAGCCAGTCCAGAGGCAAAAGAGGGGCCACAAAGGGATGAACATCAGTGTGGTTATTAGAGCGGACTTCTTTTGAACCACTTACAACAGTAATGGAGAATGGAGAAATAGAGAATAAGATTAGGCCAGAATAAGGATGTGGCCAGATTGTGAGAATCTTGAATGCCAGGTGTTGTCCCAGGGAAATTAAAGGCCCTTATTCATAGGATTAATAAAATGAAACCAATGTTTTAGGAAGAATAACTCAGGAGTGATATATGTTCTGATTAGAATAGGGCGTACTGCATGCAGACTGAGACGTTAGGAAGCTGTTGCAGTTATAACTCAGGTGTGGCGAGGTAGAACCAGTGTGAAGGTGGATGCAATGGAAACAGAAAAGAGAGGGAGACTCCTAGAATATTTTTATTATGACTGGACATGTCACAATCCTGCCTAGTATAAAGATGTGTTTCCATTAGTACATGATAGGTATGAAAACCAAATAAAGAATTATGCCAAGTCAAGAAATACATTAAGCCATGACATTCCAAGGATTCATAAGAATGAGAAAGAGAGGACATGGGACATATTAAACAAATGGGGAGCAGGAAGGAAGGAGCAGAGAATAAACACAATAGCAATTAAAGGGACAGTGATCATACCTAATGAGAAAGAACCTAAATTACATGGGGGAAAAATGATACTCATAGCAGAGGACTTGAAAAAAAAAAGACACTTCATAGAATACATACCATTCTATGTAAACTCATAGAGAAGCAAGTAGGGCTTAAATCTCAGTGTCATCACTTAAATATAGTAGTACAATAATTGAATTTCACTAGTGATAACATATTCATTCATTTAACAAACATTTCTAAATATTTAGCAAATAAACAAAACGTACTCATCTCTGACACCATGATGTGCAAGATTAAAAAAAGACCCTCAAGCCTTACCATCATGGAATTTGGAGACAGATGTGTACAGAAAGAGTTGTAGCATTCCCAAAATAGATGCTAAAGTAATGACAGGAGAAACTTACTTGAAACACAGAGGAGGGAGTCAATAACTTTTCCTGAGAGTATCAGAGATGACTTTACCGAAGACCCGAGGGGACCAGCAGGAATGGAAGTTCAGCTATTGGAAAAGGTGGATCGTTTCATTCCAGGTAGTGGCGAAGGGGGAGGCTTTTGAAAGTGTGGTGGATTGGAAGACCAGCAAGAGTTCTCATGTAGTCTGATCGCCAAGGTGGGGAAGTTGGGAAACCATTTAAACTAGTAAAAAGAATTTGAAATCTTGGGCACCCAAAGGGTTAAACTATGACTCTACACTACCCACACTGCCCAAACTAAAGTGTTTCTTAGTGGTATTTACAACTATTATCTATTCCTAATTTCTTTCCTTCAGTGTGGTTGTGTGACTACTACAAACTTGTAGAATTTTTTTTTAGATTTTTTTGTTAACGTTTATTCATTTTTGAGAGACAGAGAGAGACAGAGAATGTGCGGGTAAGGGGCAGAGAGAGGGAGACACAGAATCTGAAACAGGCTCCAGGCTCTGAGCTGTCAGCACAGAGCCTGACACAGGTCTCAAACTCACGAACTGCAAGATCCTGACCTGAGGCGAAATTGGACGCTCAACCGACTGAGCCACCCAGGCGCCCCAATACTTATAGAATTTGTAAGCAGGAGGCTTATGTGTCCTTCTGTGTTTTGAAAAAAGAGCAGACTAGATTTGTAGAAACAGAATTAAGTCACATGTTAGGTATTCTTGGGATAGCTTATGTGACTTTGGAAAAGTCAGGAGAGGCAGATCAATCTATGTCTGCAGACTGTGATGTGAAATGCCCTTGGCTCTGCATAAATTCCTCTATTAGGAGTTACCAACCAGCCTGGAATAACAATGCAGAATGCGAGTCATCTAGACAAAACACTGTCTTTGCAAGTGGTACCAGCCAGCCTCTTAAAACAGTAGTAACATTAAAAAAAACTTTTTAATGTTTATTTTTAAGAGAGAGACAGAGACAGAGTGAGGGGGGAGGGGCAGAGACAGCGGGAGACACAGAATCCGGAGCAGGCTCCAGGCTCTGAGCTGTCAGCACAGAGCCCGACACGGGGCTGGAACCCATGACCTGTGAGCTGAAGCTGGATGCTTAACCGACTAAGCCACCCAGGTGCCCCTGAACAGTAGTACCACTGAAGTATGTTCTTTGGTTAAGTCTTTTAATCAGGATAATACTAATATATATTCTTTGTTAATAAACTTGCAGTTCAGAAAGTACTATTACATCTATTATTATTTTTTTTTCAATGTTTATTTATTTTTTTGGGGACAGAGAGAGACAGAGCATGAACGGGGGAGGGGCAGAGAGAGAGGGAGACACAGAATCGGAAACAGGCTCCAGGCTCTGAGCCATCAGCCCAGAGCCCGATGCGGGGCTCGAACTCACAGACCGCGAGATCGTGACCTGGCTGAAGTCGGACGCTTAACCAACTGCGCCACCCAGACGCCCCTTACATCTATTATTTAACTCACTTACCCAAAAGAGGTAGGTAGGCATTTTCTTCCCTATTTTACAGACTAGAAAACTGAGGCTCAAATTTAGGGCCTTGCCTAAGACCAGACAGCTCACAGTAGAGGAGGCAAGATTCAAACTTAAGTCTTTTTTGACTTCAAGCACCTTGTCTTGTTCGGACACATAAACTTCTTCCTGCAATTTCCTATAATAAAGGATAACACGTTGTATTTCTGGTTTAACTTTGAATCTCTCTCTATCTCTATCTCTCTGTGTATGTGTGTGTATATATATATATATATATATATATATATATATATATATATATAATGAAATTAGGGCATTTAAGCACATTGTTAATTACAGTTATATGAATAACTTCACCAAAGATGTGACCCCTTTAGAAAAATGTAATTTGTACATCTCTGAGGTAGACATGAGCCTGTTAATAAAGAACAAGTTCATTTTACTTCTTTATGTGATAGTGATGGTGAAGTTAGCTTTGACCAGCACAAGGCCTAGTAGATTCCACTCCACAAACATTGCTGGGACACATCTCTGCACTCAAGCAGCTTATAGTCTAATGAGAAAGACAAGGGAGCCCAAATATCTGTAGTATAGGGTACAAAGTGGTAAGTGTTGATGGGAAGGCCCAGACATATGAAGGTGTGGGAAAGGGGTACATTAATTTTAATCACAGAAATCAGGAAAGGATCATGAAGGAGGTTTCTTGGAGCTGAGTTTTGCCATATGGGTAAGATTTCAGTAAGTCTTTGTTTGGGGCTGAAAGGTGGGGTGAAGAACATTCTAGAAAGAAGAATGCAGTGCAAACACTAGAAGTAGGAAGGTATTTGAATAAATACTTATAGTCTGATGTCACTGTGGCAGAAGGTGATTGAAAAAGGTATAGGAGAATCAGGATACCTGGGTGGCTCAGTATGTTGAGTGTCCAACTCTTGATTTTGGTTCAGGTCGTGATTCCAGGGTTGTGGGATTGAGTCCCACATCAGGCTCTTCACTGAGTGTGGAGAGTGCTTAAGATTCTTTCTCTTCCTCTGCCCCTCTCCCCTGCTTGTGTGCTTTCTCTTTATCTCTCTCCCTATGTATATGTATATGTATATGTATATGTATATGTATATGTATACATATATATGGCAAGAAACAAATAGCACACGGAATTGCGGGCAGGTCATGGAGACCATTAAATGCTTCTGTGGTGTTTGTTGTTCTCGTACAGGAGGATGTCAAGATTTGTTGCTGAGGAGAGACTTAACTGAGCTGTGTGTGGGGAAGGTTGCCCCATGGGCAGTTTACAGAAAGGAGGAAAGAGGGGAGGTTTTCCTGGGGAGAGGCTAAGAATGAAGAAAAGGGCAGCTCAAGAGAGGCAGACAGCTGGGTGAGATCCCAACCAAGTCCCCTTGGGAAGTGACAATAGGACCAGAAGAAAGACCGTCTGGGAGAATAGTCAGGTGGTGAGGGTCCAGGAGAGGTATGAGCAAAAGGCAATGTTGAGATTTCCAGCTTGGATGAGAGTGAAGATGATGAGGATAGAGTAAGGCGTGGAACCAAAGGGCAGATGGGTGAAAGGAATGCTTTTTGTTTCTGTTTTCTTTAAAAATGTTCATAGTATTTTAGTTTTGTGGAGAAAGCACAATAATACTATTTCTTTTGGGGAAAAAAATCGGCAGGCAGGAACTATGTGTTTTGTAGAACTATGATTTATGGCATATGGCAGTTGGGTAAATTTTGCTCTCTTTGGCCTAAGCTCTCAAAAGAGAGCTCTTGCTGGGACACACATTCCGATTTTGTGTTTCTGTATTTTACAAGGGAATTGAAACACGCTACTTCAGAGTGAATTAGGAGTGAGCTTGTACATTTTTCTGCTTAGTGGAACTCAAATAGTTTCCCAGGGAATACGTTTTCTGTTTTTCCAACACCTTTCCCTTATTCCCCAAACAGATTACCACGTGTCTCTCATATTTCCCACAGTGTCATCAGAGCGAGAGCGCCACAGAGAGATCAGGCATAGGGCATGGTAATTTTACACCTGAGACAGTGATATGTAGGATCTAAAGTTTCTAAACTCCTCAAGACTCTTGGGTGCAGGATATCTTTTGTGTTCTAGCACAAAACCAACACAGCCCACGCAGTAATCCCTGAAGGTATCTGGGCCCATAGACTCTGCCTCTGAGAGCTCTTACTACTCAGTGTTTGGAAGCATTTCAGATTGTTTCCTCAGTGCCCAGTTTCACATTTGTAACATGTTGTAATTGAAAAGACCGCCTTTGTTAATATTCAGCAGGACTAACACTAAGGAAACATAGAGACAGTTTCTTTTACCTCTCCTTTAATACTTTTCTCCCATTATTTAATCTCCCTAGAGTCCCTTCCCTCTCTCTTCTACCCTTTATCTTACTACTCATAGACCTCAAGAAATGTAACTTTTCTGAGTGACAACTGGAAGAAATTCTCTGATCTAAAGCTGGTATCACCCAGAAGAGCCAACTGATTAATCTCATTCGGAAGCAGCAGCTTCAGAAGTTAAATACATTTGCCAAAGCCCACTTGCATAGTAGGGTTGCAAATTTGCATGCATTATACCCAGATGTGCCCAGAAAAATAAGTAGTCTGGTCTAGAAGGTAGAAGGTAACTAAAGGTCTAAACTAGTTTAAATCCTGTTAGATATAGTTTAAATAGCTCGTTTCTTTATGCTTGCTCTCATTCCTCCTCTACCCCAAGATAGTATCTGTTCTGGGAACTTAGAATATCTTCTGATGTGGGTGAGGAGCCCTTGGCATTTCCTGCAAAGCCCTTGGCCTATTCCATAGCTGCTCTGTCCTGTGGCACTGTCCCTTGTCTTACATGTAGCTGCTGCCCCACTGCCCATCCAGGCTGCTGTCTATATGACCTCGTCTCTCTTCCTTGGCCAGGACCTGAAAGTCTTCCATGTATGTCCTGGCCCCATCTTTTCCTCAGGCAACCCCCATCCAGACACACAGCTAGTTGGAGGTATTTGGGGCACATCGGGCACCATCTATATCCCTGGGACCCAAAAGCAGCCAAGAAAGCGCTACCTTCTGCCTGGACACTGTGCAGGTTGTTTCCTGTGGCTGAGTGTTACTGGAGTGTGGTGCCATTAAGGGCTCTTGGTTCACTATGCAATGACCTGGTAACACCACTCTTGATGTGGATTTGGGACTCTGCTCCTTCTCATCCCACATCGTCAAGTAAGGCAACCATGTAACTTAATGTCCAAACAGTGACACTTTTAAAAAAATTACATTTAATTTTTAAAAAGTTTTTATTTAAGTTCCAGTTAGTTAACATAGAGTATAATGTTAGTTTCAGGTGTTCAATACAGTGATTCAAAACTTTCATACATCCCCCGGTGTTCATCACAACAAGTGCCCTCCTTAGTCCCCATTGCCTATTTAACCCATCCCTCCCCACCTCCCTCTGGTAACCATCACAAACTGGGACACTTTTGAGACTGAAAAGGGGTGCTAAAAGAATTTAAATTATAGAATATTTTGAAAAAGATTTTATCGAATGATAAATTGGTTTTATTATTTTGATGTCATTATCAAATAGTTCTTTTAAAATTATTTCAAAATAAAATTCTTTTGACTAAAAGTTAAAATAGTACGTATCTATGAATAGGTGTAAAATGGGAACAAATAGCCCCTATTGGCGAGCTAAGCCTGCAAGAATGTTAGAGCTACATTCTTAAGAAGGTCTCCAGTGCAGGATCAGGTGCTCAGGGACAGGGCTGCAGAGCCAAAGGGCCTCCATGTCAGGGCTGAATTGTTTGCTGAGGGTTTCCAGGTTCTGGCCACATCAAGAGACACCGCGTCAGACAGACAGCAGCTCTGGTTGCCCACGGGACAACTGCCACCCGCAGAACAAGGGACATCACTGTAGAGGCAAAGGGCCAGTGAATCCAGTATTATTCTATGGTTGACTCTGGATCCAGGTTTCACTGAGTACAGTGTAGGGATGGTTGGGCTTTGGGTCTTTAAATATCTTTGTAGGAATGATCAGAGCTGGAGGCCACAGTTTGGAGAGGAAATTCTTAGAACAATAGGAGAAAAAAGCAGAAAGGAGGGCTCCCATAGAGTTCTTTTACTGCTGAGGGTCTGATGACCTCAGAATATGAAAAACACAACCTAGACCTCTTCTGGGGCGGGGAGGGTGGGCCCCTTAAAGTAGTGAAATTCCAGAGTCGGTGTGATAATCATGATCTAGGAAATGCCACCTCATAAAAAACAGTAAAAAGAGACTAGTTAGTCGTGTTGGGATTAAGCAAACAAGACAATATTAAAGTATACCAGATGAAAGAAACAAAACAAAAAAAAAGTAGTTTAAATCATTTTCAAATGTGTTGGAATAACTTTCTGAGCATCGTCATTAGAGGGCTAGCTCAACCCTCCCTGAAGTTTTCAAATAACTCCAGTGGTGCCCACTCACCTGCAGTTTTGCTTCCGGCAGTTTCATCACCCGCGTGAAGCACGGTCCAGAAGCAGATGACCCTCCTTCTGATGAATCATCAGGTCAGTAGTAGCCTAATGCTTCGTCCTAGTGCCTGTGTCATTGTCTTCATCTCATCACGTAGGCATTTTATCATCTCACATCGTCACAAGAAGAAAGGTGAGTGCAGTACAATAAGATATTTTGAGAGAGAAAGGGTGTGTGCGTGGGACGGAGAGAGAGAGAGAGAGAGAGAGAGAGAGAGAGAGAGAGAAACCACATTCACGTAACTTTTATTACAGTATATGGTAAGACTGGGGAGTCTTTGATTGAATCCCTCATGGATAAGGAAAGATTACTGTAATATGCTAGAAATAGTGTGTGATTCCTATTTTTTTTTCTAAATAAAACTGAAAAGGCTAACTTTCCGTTTTCACCAGGGGCAGTGCAGAAGTTCTGGGAGGGGAAATTCAATTTTCGAAACCCAGCCCAGTTCCATCACCAGTTGGTGACCTTTTGTGAGCTTTTTTTTTTTTTTTTTTTTACCAGACTGGTTCTCAGTTTGTTCATTGGAAACTGGAAGCTTGGCAGCATCTAGATTATAAAGATTCTTTTAGACTTTTTAAGGACATTGAGCATTGTTACTGGGAGATGATAGGGAATGACCACAGAGGTTTAAGCAGTAGTGGTATGATGAAATTTGGGTTTTAAGAGATAACTCCGGCGCCATTCTGAGGCAGAATAGGGCAATGGCACTAAGCTGATCAATACTTCTGGGATGATGGCCAGAAAAGGAGTAAAAGTCTCCAGAAAACAGCACTTATTTGAAACCAAAGGGCATCAGTCCATGACAGAAGAGTCTCCGTGCGGTCATGTCGAACCAAGGTGAGTCTGACACCCTCGAGGACATCAGAGAACAGAAGACCAAAGGAGATGCCTGTTAATTTTTTACTCATGCAGGATTTCTCTGGCTAATGAGAATTTTTTTTCCCTGACCATATATACCCTTATTACTCTGAATTTCTGGTTCATTCTAAGATTTGTTTTCAGTTTTCTTTTTTATTTAGATTCAACATTTCTATCTTGAACCTCTCAGCAAACATCAAGATAGAAATCATGAACTGAATTATTTAAAAAAGGAAGCAAGCTACTGTTTTATGGAACTAAAAGTAAAAATTTACCGGAAGCAATAGTAGAAAATGGATATAATTTTAAAACAAATGTCAATCAGATTATTAAAAACATTTACAAACATGTTTCAGCAAATTATGTTTTATCTCCTGGAAGAGTTGTATTTTGTAGAATAGGGATGATGCCTCATTTTGTGATACTGTATCCCAAGATGTAGTCTGGTCTCTCCCCTTGTCTCCTAATTGCATGTGTTTTCCCTAGCTCATACTGGAGTCACTCTTGGTAATCAGCCAGTATTTAGTACAATTTGCATTCCTACCCTTTTTTGTTGTTTTAAAAAACAAGACAGGAAAAAATATATTTTTGGCATGGATTTATTTGAAAACTTGCATGGTTCACACTCTAGAACTCTGCCAGTGGAGAGATTTTGCAATGAGGATGGTTTATTTAAGCAGCTGTATTCTGTTATAGAGTATCTTGTGACTTGCCTCAGGGAAAACGTCTGTATCCCCCAGATTGTTTGATTGCAGCTCTTGTTTTTGACTCTTTGGGGCTGGCTGTCTCTTTATGCTATCTGGTGTCAGCTGCAGCGAACAGTGGGGAGGTATCTTCTCTGCAGCCCGCTGATGTCAGGGTCTTGGCAATCTCAGATTCCAGGTCTTATCTGCCCTGTCAGGAGTGCTCGATTTGTATTGCTGTGTCTCCCACATTTCCCACATCAGAATCCTGAGAGTCAGAAGAACAGCTACAAAGCAGTCATTTTTTCAAAATCTGTCCCAGTGCGTTCTGAGGGACCTAACACTCATGGCAAATTTCTTTCCAGCAATCCTAGAGTCCTCAGGGAGTGTTTCAGGTACTGTAGTTTTTACCCACAAACGTGTCCAGCATTTTTCTCCTCTCTCGACCTGACTCGCTTCAATAATGTTCCTATTTCCTGGGAAACTATGCATGGCTACCCTGTCCCTATAGCCCCCAGCAATGCCATCTCTGAGACTGGTGCCCACTGAGGGAAGCCGGGGCATAAAATGCCTTCTGTGTCCTCATAGTGCTGGTTCCATTGAGGAAGAGTTCTCAGCAGACAACCCTTCTTCTGTTACCACAAGTTTTGGCACCCATACTGTGAATGCTTCGCTCTGAGTCAGATACTGCCCTTGGACAGGAGATTAACCTTTTTCGAACCGTCCGCTCTCTTAGGACTTAGATATCCTTTTCTGAGGCCTCCGTGACAATCCTTGCTCCATCTCTGGTGGTGCAGGACTCTGGGTCTTCCGTCAGTTGTCTGAAGTGACTGTGCTATGTAAGCAAGCGTGTGTGGTGTGTGTGCGTGTGTGTATGTGTGAAGGTGTGTGTGGATGTGGGTGTCCTTGTGTATAAAGAGAAGAAGCTCAAGGGACCAGTGCCCAGAGGCCCGTTAGTCCTGGGCGGCCGGAGGGTGGGAAACAACATAGTCTGTATTTTTCTTCCTCTCCTTTTGAATAATTTGAAATTTAAAAATATGCGCACCTTACTTTTATAATAAGGGAAAGATGCATTAAAAAAAAAAGAAGATTGAATGTTTGTGTCATACCCAAATTCATATGTTGAAACCTCATCCCTAATGTGACGATATTTGGAGGTGGGGCCTTTGGCAAGTGATTAAGTCATGAAGGTGGAGCCCCCCAGAACAGGATCGGCACCTTTATAAAACAGGCCCCAGAGAGTTCCTTCGTCTTCCACCATGTAAGGACACAGCGAAAACACGTGGTCTATGAACCAGAAAGTGGGTCTCGCCAGACGCCAAATATGCCACACTTTCATCTTGGGCTCCCCTGGTGGCCAGGACTGTGAGAAATAAGTGTGCATTGCTAATAAGCCACCCAGACCCCAACCTAGCAGCCTAAACAGACTAAGACAAGAGGTTCAGTGGTGGGGGAAGGCTCCTCAGGTTCCACAGGAAAGAGCCTGCTCCCGTGGGTGCTCAGTGGGAGAGTGAAGCTCAGTGTGAGTGGTCTGAGTAAATGGGACTACCATGGGGAGAACCTGAGAGCAGATGAGGGATGTGGGGGAGGGAGCTGAAGCCTGACCCAGAATAGCTGCAGAGGAAGGATGCTCCTCTACTGGCCTTCTTGCTGGGAGAGATTCAAGATGGACCTTTCTCACTCACTCTGTTTTTTGTCCAACACTCTCAGTGGTGTGGTACACACCATTAAGCCTGTCACTGGCAGAGGATGAAGAGTGCCCGAGCACCCACTCCACCACAATAGCGGTGTTCTCGTGTGGGACCTCCATTCTTGGCTCATGTCCAGGACTCCTTCCACTGCTGCCTCTGCCGACTTAATTTAATACCTTATATTATTTCTGTACATGTCATATGCTCTATTCAATTTTTAATTGCTTTTGGGGGTAGGAACTGTATCTCTCCAGAATTTAGCACTGTAATTTATACATAGTAGGTACTCAATAAATGTTAAATTAAAACATATTTAAGAGTGAGGAGATATTTCATGTATTTCACTAGCGTGTCAAGGGCTAGACTTGGTGAGAAATTCTTGGTTTCATTCCTGCTACATTTGCCATCTGGAAATTGGAGATAATCTCTCATCATGTTAATAGTTATCATGAGGCTTAAGAAACATAATCCATGTTAAGAACATGCCACATTGTTAGGGCTTAATAAATGTTAGGTAATACGATTTATGCAAATCTAATAATTGTTGCTGTTTTGCAAAGCTAACCAAGTCTGAGAATGAGGTCGAAATGCCTGTGAAAGTTTGGAATTTTGTTTATTTTGTCAGTTTGAACAGAATCAAACTGCCAAAGTGAACTTGTATGAATAAATGGGTTTTTCAATTTACTCTGTTTACATTAAAATCGTTTATAACAATTAGTTTATAGCTAGTTGAACTTATCTGAGTTTGGCAGACCTAAATGTAACCCGAAGACCAAGCAAGTCAGTTCTCTGGTAGAATGTCTTTGGGCAGAGGAGACAGATTATTCTGCTACTTGGCAAGACCTAGGAAAGCTGGGTTAACTCAGTGTTTATTCATTTCTGAACCCTCAGCCCATAGAAAAGCACCTGCCCTGAAAAGAGGCTGAAAATATTTGATAAAAGAATTGAAGAGTGATCCAGGGTTCAAGTTCCTTGATAGTTCTAAGTTATATAAAAAATATATCAAATATATCATTTACATTAGAAAGAAAAAATTATGTATATGTGGTCCTGAGATTTGGATATCCGTATCAAGGTGTTTATTTCTGATTACAAATTGTAAAATCTAAGTAGTTCAGCTATTTGCTACTGGATATCCAACTAGATTGAGCTAAGTAGAAATAACCTAAGAGAATCTTGGTTAAGTAGTGCTAATTTAAATGTTTGTGTCAAAATGCGTTTTGTGAATTCTAAACAGTAAGAGAACTAAGAGGCTTAACAAGGAAATTGAGAATTTGTAAAGGAATACTTACACAGACCCTGCTTTCAAGGGAGTTTCTTTTTTTCAGGGATTAAGAGGGGCACCTGGGAGGGGGGGGGTCATTAAAGTCAGTCTAATTCTCTTGCTGCCTTGCATACAGGAGATGTCCCCTTGCCCTATTTGCTTTGCCTCCTTGCACAGCCATATTACATGCCAAGCCAAGGAAGGAAATGGTCCAACAGGCTTTATATTTAAATTTTTTTTAAATGTTTATTTACTTTTGAGAGAGAGCGAGAGAGCGAGCATGAGGAGGGGAGGGGCAGAAAGATGGAGACACAGAACTGGAAGCAGGCTTCAGGGTTTCAGCTGTCAGCACAGAGTCCGTTCCTGAACTGTGGGATCATGACCTGAGCCAAAGTCTGAGACCCAACCGACTGAGCCACCCAGGTGCCCCAAGAGGCTTTTCCACTTTAGAAGTAAACTAGCAAAGAGCTGCTCCCTCCCACCACAAAGTACCAGGGTTTACCAAGCGCTGAAGAGGCAACCTCAATGAGAATGCTTTTGCCAATGCTAAAGTACTACTTTCTTTACACGTGACAAAGTGATTTCACATACGGGACCTCATTTGGTCTCCACAATAATTCTGAATGGTGGGGACTGCCACCAATCTCATTTTATAGATAAAATAAAGCTTAGAGTTTCAACACTTGTGTAAACCAGGTCCTGTGCTCTTCTCCCCATCTGATAGTTAAATTGGGTGTGTTGATGTCTTAATGACTGTTGAACAAAGGGGGAGATGGAGGCAGAACAGGGAGGGTAGGAGTATTGCTTCTTGTGAGCAGCACCAAGGCTGGGCGCTGGCTTTCCACTGGGATTGACCTGTGTGTGCAATCACGCTCACGCAGCCAGGTGGGGACTCCATAAATACCGCCTCGAAAGCGGAAGCAGCTTAGGCTCCGGGACACTACCTCAAAAAGAAAGATCTAGAGAGGGAGGATTAAACTGCTATTTAATTGTTGGGGACACGTCCACAATGTAACAAATGCCCTTAGAGAAGCAATTTGGAAAAGAGTGAGTTGGAAACCTTGGGGGAAAGTCAGAATCTTTAGTCATAAAACACCTGAACAAGACATAATTATTAGCCCCGAGCTTTATTTTAATGATGTACTATGTCTTAAATATAATACCGACAGTTCGCTGAAAGATGCCAGCTGCTCAGAACGAACGAAACAAAAGGAAAAGAAGGGCCATTTGTAATGAGTCTGGATCTTTGTACAACCTGTCATTTTGGTCGTCTGATACTCTGGTGCCCCCAAGGGGCTGACAGAATGTGCCGGCATATGCCACGGGACATCTGCTGACAATGCTGTGGGCTGTGAGAGGTCCCCACTTTTATTCTTCATCCCATGTGTGCCTCAATGCATTTTCAGCAGATCGTAAGATTTCAGCAGGTGATTTATCCCTGGAGTGGAGTGGTCAATCAGGCATTTTCCTTGGAACTTGGAGACTTGGGTTCAAATGCTGACTCTAAGTTTAATAAATAGCTTAGCTTTTTGACCTCTCAGTTTCTTATCTGCAAAATGGGATTGAATCCAGATACTTTAAGCAACTAAGGGAAGGATTAAGTAAGATTCTCTATGTGAAATTACCTGGAAAATAGCAGAAACTTTTCTGAAAGCAATTATCTCAACTCTTCATAGGGAAGATAGAATCCTATATTATCAACCTAATGTTTATCTGAACAACCAGTCTTTCTCTTTTTATTAATTATCTCATTCTTTATGTTATAAAAATGTATTCTCCAAACTAAATCCTTTGAGACATGCACCTTTCTGACTTGGCTAAGTGGACAGATAATTTCATTTAGCGAACAGAATGGCTTAGTGATCTTCTTTGGCACTTTTCACCTGACATTAGTTTGAATATTTTAGTCTTTTGGACTAAAAAACAGTACATAATATCTGACCCAGGTGTAAATGTTTGATATGTAATAAAGAAGAGAGAAAGATCCCAAACATAATGAGCACTGCCAGAATATTACGATTTTCCTGTTTTCTATTTTTTTGTATTTAACAAGAACTGGCATTAAATTA
Source organism: Leopardus geoffroyi (assembly GCF_018350155.1). Lineage (NCBI taxonomy): Eukaryota > Metazoa > Chordata > Mammalia > Carnivora > Felidae > Leopardus > Leopardus geoffroyi. Next base: position 53,243,167 of record NC_059326.1, on the reverse strand, counting down.
GTATATTTAGACTCAAGGATAAATTTGAATTGATGTAACTTAAAACACAGGTAGATTGCCTCTATTTGAAAGTCAGAACTGGGGCGCCTGGGTGGCGCAGTCGGTTAAGCGTCCGACTTCAGCCAGGTCACGATCTCGCGGTCCGTGAGTTCGAGCCCCGCGTCAGGCTCTGGGCTGATGGCTCAGAGCCTGGAGCCTGTTTCCGATTCTGTGTCTCCCTCTCTCTCTGCCCCTCCCCCGTTCATGCTCTGTCTCTCTCTGTCCCAAAAGTAAAATAAATGTTGAAAAAAAAAATTTTTAAAAATTAAAAAAAAAAGAAAGTCAGAACTATAACATCTAACACTAAAATATTGAAGATATTTTTGTGAATATATTATTACTAATGTTCTATCTCTAATGTAGTATTGGATGTTACTCTTAGATCATTGAGGTCAATGATTACTTTAAATGTCTATTTAAGAACAGTTGTGTGGAATATTTTCACCAAAAAAAAGGTGTTCTCTAGTTGTTATAAATAAGCCTCCAACATTTCTGAAAATGTTCATGTAGTCTGTTTCCTGCTACGAGGGATACAAAAATGAATTTTTTTTGAGAGAGAGAGAGAAAGAGAATGAATGCAGGCAAGTGGGGGAGGGGAGAAGGAGAGGGAGAGAGGGAAGCCTAAGCAGACTCCATGCTCAGCATGGGGTTCTATTCCATGACCCTGGGATCATGATCGGAGCCAAAATCAAGAGTCAGATGCTCAACTAACTGAGCCACCCAGGAGCCCCTATTTGTTTTAATAGTAACTAGAATTCATATGGCATATTCCAGTTTATAAAATGCTGTCTCATACATTACCACTTTTGGAACCTCACAAGAACACTCTAAAGAAGGAGTATTATTATTATTGTTGTTGTCATTGTTATTATTATGCTCACTTTGTGGGAGAAGATCAGGTCCAAAAACAAATTACAGATAGGGAGAAGGTATTTGCAATGGACTTCCATTTAAAGGTGACAAATCTAGGGGCACCCGAGTGGCTCAGTCGGTTAAGCATCCAACTTCAGCTCAGGTCATGATCTCACACTCTGTGAGTTCGAGAACTTCATCAGGCTCTGTGCTGACAGCTTAGAGCCTGGAGCCTGCTTTGGATTCTGTGTGTGTGTGTGTCTCTCTCTCCGGCCCTCCCCTGCTCATGCTCTGTCTCTCTCTGTCCCCAAAATAAATAAAAACATTAAAAAATTAAAAAAAAAATAAAGCTGACAAATCTAACCTAAGCATTTATCTATACGCCCTCCTATAAGATCCATCAGGACAAGACAAGGTAATGGCTGAGGACAAGAAACAATTTCACATTTTTAAAAAATGGAAAACCAGTGAATGAGAGGTAGTTGATGTAGGAGAATAAACTGAATCCCAAGTGTCTGGAGAGGAGGCTGACACAAACAAGGTGATTCTCTTCATAGAACCCCAGAAGGGCTCAGGGAGGAGAGGCACTTGGGACTGACTGGGAGGAGTGAGGGATTGGAGCAGAAAACATAGGACTTGGTTCAGAGTCTATATAAGGAGTCTGTATACCCCTGGTTCCCAGTCTCATCCCATATTGCCCAATGTCCATTCCCCAGACCTGGAAGAGACCTGAGATTATTCTCCAGAGAAATTGTTCCAGACTGGATTCAGTCTCAGGCACAAGAAAGGGTCATGTTGAGGCTCCTTGTTGAAAGCAGGGGATTAAATTAAATTCTACTAGCTGAATTGAGAGACATCCCATCTCAGCTTCCCTGGCCTATAGCTAGCCTACTGGAGACCAGGCTTTTATCCCTCTGAAAAAACTAAACAATAACAAAGAAAACACTAAACGACATGTTTGTGGTTCTGCTAAATAAAAATACTCTACAATGTAAACTTACAGTCAATGAGTCTTGGCCACTTATACAAAGCTTCCAATAAGCTAAAAATTATTTCTAAAGTTACTAAATTATTAAAAAGTAATTCACTCTTAAATATGAATACACAATCAAGCCTTATCACACATTTGAGGAAAGCCTCTAACACTAAAGAGGTAAACATAAACAATGAAACATAATGAAAACGCAATCATTTGGAGGGAACAGATGTAATGTAGGATACATGAGAAAGCATTCTATTGTCAGAAAGATGAGATGTTGCATTCATGAAAAATGAACAGAATGCTACAAAAGGAACAAAGAACAAGAAAAAGCTCTTGGAAATTTTATTTCACTTTATTTTTTATTTTAATTCCACTTTAGTTAATACACAGTATTATATTAGTTTCAGGTGTATAGTATAGTGATTCAACAATTCTGTGTGTTACTCAGTGCTCATCATAAGTGTACCCTTAAAATTTGTTTTTAATATTTATTTTTGAGAGAGAGAGAAAGAGGGAGGGAGGGGCAGAGAGAGAGGGAGACACAGAATCGGAATTTGCTCCGGGCTCTGAGCTGTCAGCACAGAGCCCGATGCAGGGCTGGAATGGAAATGGAGAGATCATGACCTGAGCCGAAGTCAGACGCTTAACCACTTAACCGACTGAGTCACCCAGGCGCCCCACATGGTAAGTATACTCTTAATCCCCTTCACCTACTTCACCCATCATGCCACCCACCTCCCCTCTGGTAACCATCACTTTATTCTTTACAGTTAAGAGTCTGCTTTGTTTGTTTGTTTGTTTGTTTGTTTGTTTTGGTATGTCTCTTTTATTTGTTCTTTTGTTTTTATTTTTTATTTTTTAAAGATAGTGTTTATTTTTCTCTCCTGTAAATGTCAGGACAGGTGGTCTAGTGAACTCAAAACTTTTGGAGACCTAGTCTCCCTCTCTCTTGTTGCTCTGTCATTCTCAACATGTGGCTTCCATGTTAAGTTCTAAGATGACTGGGCCATCTTTGGCCATTTCAGATACATATTGTGCTCATACCTTCCCTTGAAGGGCATGATTCAGAAGCTGAACTTGCCATTTCTGCTTACATTCATTTTGCTCACATCCATTGACCAATGTGAATCACAGAGCCGTAGCTAAATGTGAAGGGAGCTGGGCCTTTCTTTCGTTTCTTAAATTCCACATATGAGTGAAATCATTTGATATGTGTCTTCCTGTGACTTATTTCACTCAGTGTTATATCCTCTAGTTGAGTAACATTTCATTACACACACACACACACACACACACACACACACACACAGCACTTCTTTATCTATTCCTCTGTTGATAGACATGTGGATTGCTTCCATAATTTGGCTATTGCAAACAATGCTGCAATAAACATAGGGGTATGCATATCTTTTCAAATTAGGGTTTTTATTATCTTTGGATAAATACCCAGTAGTGGAATTACTGGATCGTACGGTAATTCTGTTTTTAATTTATTGAGGAATCTCCATACTGTTTTCCACAGTGGCTACACCAGTTTGCATTCCCAACAATAGTACACAAGAGTTCCCCTTTCTCCACAACCTTGTCAACACTTGTTGTTTCTTATGTTTTTGATTTCAGCCATTCTGACAGGTGTGAGGTGATATCCAATTGTGGTTTTGATTTGCATTTTCCTAATTATTGGTGATGTTGATCATCTTTTCATGTGTCTGTTGGCCATTTGTGTGTCTTCTTTGGAGAAATGTCTGTTAGTATCTTCTACCCATTTTTTAATGACATTGTTTTTCTGGTGTTGAGTTGTATTAAGTTCTTTATATATTCTGGTTACTAACCCTTTATTGGGTATGTGATTTGCAAATATCTTCTCCCATTCAGGAGGTTGCCTTTTAGTTTTGTTTATTGTTTTCTTTGCTGTGAAGAAGCTTTTTAGTTTGATGTAGTCCCATCAATAGTTTATTTTTGCTTTTGTTTCCCTTGCCTCAGGAGACAAATCTAGAAAAATGTTCCTATGGCCAATGTCAGAGAAATTGTTGCCTGTTTTCTCTTCTAGGACTTTTAAGGTTTCAGGTCTCACATTTAAGTCTTTAATCCATTTGAGTTTATTTTTGTGTATGGTGTGAGAAAGTGGTCCAGTTTCATTCTTTTGCATGTAGCCGCCCAGTTTTCCCAACATCATTTGTTGGAGAGGCTCTTTTTTTCCCATTGCATATTCTTGCCTCCTTTGTCACAGATTAATTGACCATATAATTATGGGTTTATTTCTGAACCCTCTATTCTGTTCTATTGATTTATGTGTCTATTTTTGTGATAATACTATACTGTTTTGATAACTACAGTTTTGTAGTATAACTTTAAATCTGGAATTGTGATATCTCCAGCTCTGTTCTTCTTTTTCAAGATTGCTTTGGCTATCCAGGGTCTTATGTGGTTGCATACAAATTTTAGGATGATTTGTTCTAGTTCTGTGAAAAATGCTGTTAATATTTTGATAGATATTGCATTAAATCTGTAGACTGCTTTGAGTAATATGGACATTTTAACTATATTTGTTTTTCCAATCCATGAGCATGGAATATGTTTGATTTCGTTTATCAATATTTTATAATTTTCAGAGTATAGGTCTTTCACCTCTATGGTAGGTTTATTCCCAGGTATTTTATTATTTTTGGTACAATTGTAAATGGAATTGTTTTATTTATTTATTATTGTTAAATTTTTATTTATTTTTTATTTTTTAATATTTAATTTATTGTCAAGTTAGCTAACATACAGTATATACAGTGTGCTCTTGGTTTTGGGTATAGATTTCCATGATTCATCGCTTACATAAAACAGCCAGTGCTCATCCCAATAAATGCCCTCCTCAATGCCCATCACCCATTTCCTCCCTCCCCTGCCTACCTCATCAACACTCAGTTTGTTCTCTGCATTCAAGAGTCTTTTATGGTTTCTCTCCCTATCTGTTTGAAACTATATTTTCCTCTTCCCCCCCCCCATGGTCCTCTGTTAAGTTTCTCAAGTTTCACATATGAATGAAAAAATATATCTGTCTTTCTCTGACTGACTGATTTCACTTAGCGTAATACCCTCTAGTTCCATCCACATTGTTGCAGATGGCAGGATTTCATTCTTTCTCATTGCCAGATAGTATTCCATTCTATATATAAACCACATCTTCTTTATCCATTCATCAATTGATGGACATTTAGGCTCTTTCCATAATTTGGCTATTGTTGAAAGCACTGCTATAAACATTGGGGTACATGTGCCCCTATGAATCAGCACTCCTGTATCCTTTGGATGAATTCCTAGTAGTGCTATTGATGGGCCGCAGGGTATTCTATTTTTAATTTTTTGAGGAACCTCCACAATGCTTTCTAGAGCAGCTGCACCAGTTTACATTCCCACCAACAGTGCAAGAAGGTTCCCCTTTCTCCACATCCTAACCAACATCTGTTGTTTCCTGAGTTGTTAATTTGAACCACTCTGACCAGTGTGAGGTGGTATCTCAGTGTGATTTTGATTTGTATTTCCCTGATGATGAGTGATGTTGAGCATCTTTTCATGTGTCTGTTGGTCATTTAGATGTCTTCTTTGGAAAAGTGTCTGTTCATGTCTTCTCATTTTTTCATTGGATTATTTGTTTTTCAGGTGTTGAGTTTGGTAAGTTCTTTATAGAATTTTGGATACTGACCCTTTATCCAATATGTCATTTGCAAATAACCTTTTTCCATTCTGTCAGTTGCCTTTTAGTTTTGTTGACTGTTTCCTTCACAGTATGGAAGCTTTTTATCTTGATGAGGTCCCAAAAGTTCATTTTTCTTAATTTCTGTTTTTCTACTTCATTTTTAGTGTATAGAAATGCAATGGATTTCTGCATATTGATGTTGTATCCTGAAACCTTACTGAATTCATTTATTGGTTCTAGTAGTTTTTTGGTAGGGTCTTTAGGGTTTTCTATACAGCGTATCATGTCATCTGTAAATAGTGAAAATCTTACTTCTTCCTTACCTATTGGGATGCCTTTCATTTTTTGTTTCTTTTCTGATTGCTGTGGCCAGGACTTGCAATACATGTTGAATAAAAGTGGTGAGAGTGTTCACCCTTGTCTTGATCCTGACCTAGGAGAAAAGCTCTCAGTTTTCATAATTGAGTATGATGTTATCTGTGTAGTTTTTATATATGGTTTTTATTATGTTGAGGTATGTTTCCCTAAATCTACTTTGTTGAGGGTTTTTATCATGAATGGATGTTGTACTTTGTCAAATGCTTTTTCTGCATCTGTTCCAATGGTTATATGGTTTTTTATCCTGTCTCTTGTTGATGTGTTGTGTCACATTGATTGATTTCAAAATATTGAACCACCCTTATATCCCGGGAATCAATTCCACTTGATTGTGGTGAATGATTTTTTTAAATGTGTTGTTTGATTTGTTTTGCTAGCATTTTGTTGACTATTTTTGCTTCTATGTTCATCAGAGATATTGACCGGTAGTTCTCTTTTTTTTATAGTGTCTTTATCTGGTTTTAGTATCTGAGTAATGCTGGCTTCATACAATGAATTTGGAAACTTTCCTTCTTCTTGTATTTTTTGGAATTGAGAAGACTAGGTATTAACTCTTCTTTAAATATTTGTTAGAATTCATTTGTGAAGCTATTTGGTCCTGGACTTTTGTTAGTAGGGAGTTTTTGATTACTGATTTAATTTCATTGCTGGTAATCAGTTTATTCAAATTTCAGATTTCTTCCTGGTTCAGTTTTGATAGATTACAAGTTTCTAGGAATTTATCCATTTCTTTTAGGTTGTCGAATTTGTTGGCATATAATTTTTCATTATATGCTCTTATAATCCTTTGAACGACTGTGGTATTAGTTGTTATATTTCTCCACTTTCATTTCTGATTTTGTCTATTTGAGTCCTTTTTTTATGAGTCTGGCTAAAGGATTATCAATTTTGTTGATATTTTCAAAGAGCAAGTTCCTGGTTTCATTGTTTTGTTCTATTGTTTTTTAAAAATTTCTATTTCATTTATTTCTGCTCTTAGCTTTATTATTTCCTTCCTTCTGCTGGTTTTGGGTTTTGTTTGTTTTTCTTTTTCTAGCTCCTTTAAGTGTAAGGTAAGGTTGTTTATTTGAGATTTTTCTTGCTTCTTGAAGTAGGCCTGTATTGTTACAAACAGTTTTTGTTGCATCTTGAAGATTTTGGACTGTTATTTTTCCCATTTTCATTTATCTTCATGTATTTTTAAATTTCCTCTTTGATTTTTCGGTTGACCCATTCCTTGTTTAGTAGCATGTTATTTAACTTCTGTGTATTTGTGTTCTTTTCAGATATTTTCTTATGGTTAATCTCCAGTTTCATAACATTGTGGTCATGACAGTGCATGGTATAACTTCAATCTTTTTGAATTTGTTAAGACTTGTTTTGTGGCCCCATTTGTGATCTCTTCTGGAGAATGTCCAATGTGCACTCAAAAAGAATTTGTATTCTGTAGCTGTAGGATCAAATGTTATGAATATATATGTTAGATCCATCTCGTGCAGTGTGTTATTCAAAGCCACTGTTTCCTTATTGATTTTCTGTTTTGATGATCTATTCGTTGATGTAAGTGGGGTGTTAAAGTCTCTTACTATTATTGTTTATTACTAGTGATCGCTTCTTTTATGTTTGTTCTTATTAGCTCCTTCATGTATTTATGTGCTCCCATGTTGGATATATTTATAATTGTTATATCTTCTTGTTTGACTGTTCACCTTATGATTATATAGTGTCCTTCTTTGTTTATTGTTACAGTCTTTGTTTTAAAATCTACTTTTTTCTGATATAAATATTGCTATCTGACTCTCACTTCCATTTGCATGATAAATACTTTTCCATTCATTGACTTTCAATCTGTGTATGTTTTTAGGTCTAAAATGAGTGTCTCTTATAGGCACCCATCTGTATATGGATCTTGCTTTTTTATCCATTCCATCACCTTATGTCTTTTGATTGGAGCATTTAGTCCATTTACATTCAAAGTAATTATTCATAAGTATGTAGTTATTGACATTTTGTGACTTATTTTATGGTTGTTTAAAAAAATTTTTTTTTCAACGTTTATTTATTTTTGGGACAGAGAGAGACAGAGCATGAACGGGGGAGGGGCAGAGAGAGAGGGAGACACAGAATCGGAAATAGGCTCCAGGCTCTGAGCCATCAGCCCAGAGCCTGACGCGGGGCTCGAACTCACGGACCGTGAGATCGTGACCTGGCTGAAGTCGGACGCTCAACTGACTGCGCCACCCAGGCGCCCCTTTTATGGTTGTTTTTATAGTTCTTCTTTGTTCCTTTCTTCTCTTGTTCTCTTCTCTGATGGTTTGCTGCTGCCTGTCCTTAGTGATAGTTCTTGGATTCCTTTGTCTTTATTTGTGTGTGTGTGTGTGTGTGTGTGTGTGTGTATAATGTATATACACATATATTATGTATATATATATTAGTATATATATACATAACATGTGTGTATATATATATACATATTTGTGTATATATATATATATATACATTTCTTTCTTTTTTTCTTTCTTTTTTTTTTGAGAAAGAGAGCAGGGGAAGGGCAGAGGGAGAGAGAGAGAGAGAGAGAGAGAGAGAGAGAGAGAGAGAATCTTAAGCAGGCTCCATACCCAGCACGGAGCCCGATTGATGTGGGGCTTGATCCCATGACCCTTGGATCATGACCTGAGCCAAAATCAATAGTTAGATGCTCAACTAAGTCACACAAGCGCCCCTTTGTTACTGGTTTTTGATTTGTGGGTACCATTAAGTTTATATATAATATCTTATGCATATAACAGTCTATATTAAGTTGATGGTCGCTTAAGTTTGAACCCATTCTTCACTCCTCTCCCCTGTACATTTTAGGCATATGGTGTCATATTTTACATCCTTTTACTTTGTGAATTCTTTGACTGATTTTTATAGATATACTTAATTTTGCTGCTTTTGTGCTTTCTACTTTTCTTTCCTTTACACTCAAAGAGTCCCTTTAACATTTCTTGTAGGGCTGGTTTAGTGGTGATGAATTTCTTTAACTTTTGTACGTCTGGGAGATTCTTTAGTTCTCCTTCTATTCTGAATGATAGCCTTGCTGGATAGAATATTCTTGATTGCAGGTTTTTTTTTTTTCTTTCAGCAGTTTGAATATATCATGAAACTCCTTTCTGGCCTGCAAAGTTTTTGCTGAAAAATCCATTTGATAGCCTTATGGGGTTTGCATGTTTTTAAACAACCATTGTTTGCAAATTACTTAAATATCTACTAACAGATGTATGGATAAATTGTGATACAATAGAGTGTTATTGAAATAAGCCATATACATTAATATATGTATGTATTAACATAAATAAATCTTGAAAATATCATACTAAATAAAAAAATAGTAAAGTGATATGTACATGATGATATCATGTATGCAAAGTTTAAAACAGAAAATAGTACTATCTACTATGCTGTTAGATAATATAAAATAACATCATATGTAATATAAAATGATGGAGGTGATACATTTCAACTTTAAGAAAGCAGTTACCTCTAGAGAGAGAAGGGGTCATCAACTCTGTAATGTTTATTTACTGAATTAAAAAGATCTGAGGCAAATACAAAAAAATTGTATATTGGGTCCATAGTATTAATGCCTTTTTCTCTGCCCTTTTTTTATGTTTTAATTATTTTTTTCTTTAGGAAAAAAATAGGCTAGGAATTTGAATAATTTGTCCCATGTAACATTGTGACAGCAGCATAGCTTGAATCCAGATTTCCTGTCAGTTTCCCCTCTTTCTTTAGGAAGAAGCAGTGGAAAAGCTAGCCAGGAAGTCAATGGATCAGTGTGGGTGTATAACAGAAAAGGGCACCACGTGTTGAGTTCTAATTTCTGAGTTAACCTGGAACAGGTCTTTCCTATTTATATGGTAATTCCCTCTGGCCTCACTTTCTCAACTCTGAAATATGGGGATGGCATACCTTAATGAAGCACGAAGAGTGCTTGGGACATGGTAGCTTTTCAGAGTTTCCTTTCTTTCTCCTTTTCTTTCCTTCTAGAACTAAACCTACAACCGTTTGTCTAAGTGCCATGGCCCTTATAAATGTTCAAATCACATTGTTCTTTGAGTAATATCAAATTCTGAGATAACAAAACAGTATAGCTTGTTCTCTTCTGACGCTCTCTGAATTATAGACCTGGTTCGGACCTACAGACCTTGACCACAGTTCTGAATTATATACTTGCCTTCTTAGTGAGGAAGTGTGTTTGTTTTTCCTCACAAACTTTTGCTCCTAAACAGGATGTTTGCATTTTAAAAGGAAACAATCTTTTAATCATGTGCCTTATTGCATCTTAACAAGAAAAATTAACATTTTAACTGGATTCATTTCTACCAAGGTTCAGTTTTTCCTTTATCCTCTATGTAGTTCTATAGCTTACCTTAAAAGAAATGCCATGAATGTATTTCTTTATTTTGACTTGTTTTCTTTGTTTTATAGAAGGATTTACAAAGTCCTATGGCTTCACATCTTGTCTGTTCCTATCACCAGGACCACCTGGTATGGTAGAAATTTTTGATGGGGATGTGATTGGGACTGGTCATTTGTCAGTTAATTGAAATCACTAAAAAGTAAAAAATTATTAAAACTGACTAAATCTTCATATATAGATCTGCATACATGTGAATTTATTAGCCATTGCAACAAAGGCTGAGGTCTGTTTTTGTGTATGGATCTGATTGGAAGTTCTAGAATTTTTTGCATATATCATACTCATTTTGGATGCTTAATGATTTCCAGTTTGGGATTCTTTAAAGTGGAGCAAACAAGATAGAGATTCCTGTATAATAATTTGAAAGGATACAAAATTCTCTTAATTTTACTATTTTTCTCCTTATTTTTTATTTCTCTGTAATTTGAGAGCAATTTTTAAAGCAATTCTCCGTTATCAAGTCTCTGCAAAGTATTCGTCTTAGTTTTCAAAAAAAAACATTTACTTGTTGTAGAATTCATGTTTCATAGTTTGTGAAATCTTTAGCAAAATTAAATAACATAATAATAACTGGGATCATAGACAAGTTTGTGAGTAAACACAACTGACTCTTGATGGATTGTACCGCCCATCTGGAGGAGAGGAAATGGGCGGGCACAGTGGAGAGTAGCTTAACGTTGAGAGTGTTCTGCATCCTGTCGGCAACTGTTGGTATATTTTACTGAGAAAATGGAAAGTGTGGAAAATTTGACAAATTAGTTAATTAGAGGTTGGCTACAGCAGCTTTAATATTTCCATCTGTCTGAGTATTACTACAAGTAAGAACTGTGAGTTTTTAACAATTGAGGTGATCAGAAATATAGTTTCTCTGAAGTACAGGAGGTTTGTGTAACTTCCCAGACGTAAATGATTTTAAACAAATCTCCACTTTATGCCAGATGACAGAATAGAAATGTTCATAATCGCTTAGAGAAGGAGATAATGTTTTATGTGTCACTGGAGGAAAGAGTAAAACAAATATTTTACAATTTTTCTCTACCCCATTTATTGTTTTGATTTGACTCAAATAACCTTTTCTTGTTATTGTAATCGACTTCCTAATGCATCTTCTCAACCACATGGGCAGATACACAGAACTTTATATGCATGAATAATATAAGTTGATGTAGCAATATATTTTCTTTGTTTTTACATTACACATACAGCACAAATCCTAATAAAACTAGACTGGAATATATTACAAATTCATTTGGTTAGTATTCAGTTACTGAGTGAGTGAATAAATATATACGATTTAAATTAAGAATGTGCAGTCCATTACTTACATGCCACCTCTTCTACTTTATTTTGACTTTTGCACTTATCATGTTTTATTAACATTTTGAAGTTGTAAACATGAGTAGAGTGAAAGCCATATCACAAAGTTGAGCTTAGAGGTTTGTTATGTTGGGAAATCAAAAACTTAAGAGTGACTATTGAGCAACTTGCTCTCAAGTGATTGATTGAGAATATTGCTGTGCCATTGGCGGTTCTGGCTTTCTTTTGTGGAGAGTGTCTGCTGATGGTCTAGTCCAGTGCATCTCAGGGTGGTCAGTAGGCTCACCATACACCTATTACATTTACTTTTCTAGAAGTAGGGCCGAAGAATGTGCATTTAGAACAAACTCTCCTATTGTTCTCATAAATGATAAAGTTTGAGATTTTTTTAGTTCCGATTCCTTAGGAGAAAAGCCTTTGATAATCACGGCCCATGATTTATTGAGGAAGTGTTTTTCAACAAAATCCATGCAGCTAAGAGTGAGGCAGGATGAGGGAAGAAGAAAGAGCTGAACAATGAATGGTGTGGTTTCAAGTCAAAATCTAGCGTTGGTTTGATCCAGAGGGGGTGGGCTAATGAGCTATCTCCCTTTGAGGCAATGGTATCAGTATTTAGTACCCTGCTTTAAGCCAGTCATAGGTTGTTGGCTGTCTGTGGGTGGAGGGTAGGTAAGTGCAGACCTTCCCTGATGAAGTAGTTCCTATTAGCAGAGGGCACTATTTGGAGCAGAAGATGGATAGTTGTGAACCCCTTGGCAGCCAACACTCACAGCACCTGAGAGATGAGTACTCTGGTCTGGCTAAGAGGATCTGCGTAGGACATCAAAACAGCATTCACCATAGTCTACCCCTTGCACTGCTCAGGTCCATTTGCTTCTCACATTAATTTTACTCCAACCATACAGATCTTGTGATCACTATTCCTGGAGAAACAAAAGAGGAGGGTTGGTGAGGTAAACTACAGCCGCTGCTACTGCAGTTGGTACCAGTGGACCAATCATCTCCCCCCTCTACCACATTTCTGATTCCCCTCACCCTTAGCTAGCAGTTCCAGCTGGTCTATGTAACTTGCTTACTGGGTTGGTGCAGACTTCGTCTCTGAGGAGTCTAGGTCTCTGGATACTATACCTTAAAAAAAAATTTTTTTTTAATGTTTATTTATTTTTGAGAGAGACAGAGACAGAATGCAAGTGGGTTAGGGGCAGAGAGAGAGGGAGACACAGAGTCCAAAGCAGGCTCCAGGCTCCGAGCTGGCAGCACAGAGCCCGACACGGGGCTTAAACTCACGAGCTGTGAGATCATGACCTGAGCTGAAGTCAGACGCTCAACCGACTGAGCCACCCAGCGCCCCTGTATACTATGATTTTTTGAAAGTAGGGTTCCTATACTTGCCCATTCATAGTCACAAATGGTCATGGATGTGCCAAGAGATGCCCCAACAGATGTGTCAGACATAATTATGTACACTCTCATTATTAGGTAGTATTTTTTTCCTCATGATAATCAGGGTTGATTTTCCTGCTACGTCCTTTTTGTACTGGACCACTGACATAAGGAACCCAATGTGATTCATGGCAGCCATTGCTTTGAGTTTAGTTGAAGTTTTACTGTGTTCTTGTGTTTTTTGATTCTTCCTTCTATGGGTAAGAATGCTCTCCATCTTGCATTCAGGACCTCAGACTCAGAAGCCATAACATTTGGGGATGGGAAACATGAATTCTTCAAGTGAGTCATTGGAAGTGATAGTGAGTGCCTCAACTACTTGATACGTGGACCTCTGTATTTTATTTACGAGGGACACAATACCGTGTGATGCCCTTGCTTTAAGGAATTTACCAAATCTTGCAGGATAGCATCTATCCTCACAGTATAATCTTTAAGCTGGTATCTCAGTTGCATCTTTCTTTTTTCTTTTCTTTCTGTTTTTTTTTTTTTTTTTTTTTTTTTTTTTTAGAGGAGGCTTCATGCCCAGCATGGAGCCCAATGTGAGGCTTGAACTCACAACCCTGACATAAAGACCTGAGCTGAGATCAAGAGTTGGATGCTTAACCGACTAAGCCACCCATGTGCTCCTCAGTTGCATTTTTTAGATGCTGTTTCATCACTCTATTTGGATAATAGCTTCTTGATGGTATAGAAAGTGGTAAGACTGTGTACTCCCATATAAACATGCTCATGCTGTACCTTCTTGACCATAAAGTGGGATTCTCGATCAGGAATGATATTATGCAGGGGCACCTGGGTGGCTTAGTTGGTTAAGCATCTGACTTCGGAGGTCATGATTTCACAATCTGTGGGTTCAAGGCCCACGTCGGGCTCTGTGCTGACAGCTCAGAGCCTGGAGCCTGCTTCAGATTCTGTGTCTCCCACTCTCTCTGCCCCTCCCCTGCTTGTGCTCTGTCTCTCTGTCTCTCTGTCTCTCTGTCTGTCTCTCTCTCAAAAAATAAATAAACATTAAAAAAAAAAAAAAGGAATGATATTGTGCAGAATTCTATGACTCTAGATCAGACACTCTGTGAATCCTTGGATAGTGGTGCTGGCTGAGAACCTGTGGCAAGAAAGGCAATTCCATACTGTGTGTGTTAGTTCTGGTCAGAAAGCATCTCTCCCCTTTCCTGGTTGGAGAAGTCTGATGCAGGCAATTTGCCAGTAAGCAGCTGATTGGTCTCATGGAGAGATGGATGTATTGTCCCAGTAAAGGAGATCCCGACAGGGCACCAAAACTGATTTTACCACAGAGACCCACTGGCCTTTCTTTCAGAGTATAGTTTAAGCCAGATTTGACATATTTACTGATTGCATGCTGACTAAAGTATGACCAAATTAGTTGAATTCATACAGTTATTTTCAGTTTAGTTTGTTTAAATAAACAACTATTCAAACAATAGTTTGAACTGGACCAATTATTAGGCCAAGTTAACTTAATAAACACAGACAGTGGATATTAGATGTTAGCCAGTTAATAGGAGTAGAGTGATCAAACCATTTTGGCTAATGTAGAATTAAACTTTGAAAACTTTAGGGGCTTCTGGGTGCCTCAGTTGGTTAAGCGTCCGACTTCAGCCCAGGTCACAATCTCACGGTTCATGAGTTCGAGCCCCGCGTCTGGCTCTGTGCTGACAGCTCAGAGCCTGGAGCCTGTTTCAGATTCTGTGTCTCCCTCTCTCTCTGTCCCTCCCCTGATCGTGCGTGCTCTCTCTCTCTCAAAAATAAATAAACATTAATGGGGCGCCTGGGTGGCTCAGTTGGTTAAGCATCCGACTTCAACTCAGGTCACGATCTCGTGGTCCGTGAGTTCGAGCCCCTCGTCGGGCTCTGGCCTGATGGCTCAGAGCCTGGAGCCTGCTTCCGATTCTGTGTCTCCCTCTCTCTCTGCCCCTGCCCCGTTCATGCTCTGTCTCTCTCTTTCTCAAAAATAAATAAATGTTAAAAAATAAATAAACATTAAATAAATAAATAAATAAATAAACTTTGAAAAATTTAGTTGTTATTGACAATTAAAAAACTCAAAGCAGAAACCATAGAGAGATGTCATGGCTAAATGAGGATACTTTTTTTGACTTTGTAAATTATATTTTATAAAATATTTTTTTCTTTAAAAAGTTATTGGTCTATAATCTTGAAATGGAACTTTTAACTATTTTTTTCAACTAGCAAATTACTTACAAATTTTAAGATATAAAATCAGAGTTATTATTTTTGGGACATAAGTAAATTGGTAAATTAAATCACTATTGACTCTATTAATGACATGTGGATTAATATATCACATGGTCTCACATAATAGCTTAATTTTTACCCACTTCACATCAAGAATTAGTTAATTATTTTGGTGTCCAGTTTTGAACCTGCATGTTTCCTAACTTCTTTTTGATTACAGAAATAAAATCAATGACATAAGTAAAAAATATGTAAAATACTTACATTTCTTGCCTATATACATGATTTATTATAATCATATTTTCCATTTCTTTATTTCTTTTCTTTCTGCTGGTTTCTATATGAACTGAGAGATTACATTTTCTACTTAACCATGTTTTCTTTGTTTTTCTTGTCCAAAATGTATGTGTCTGGTCTGTTATACTTGAAGCATAATTATTTTTCAGTTCACAGTGACAATTTAATTTATTTTATTATGAACTGAATCATATTTCCCATGCAATGTATTTTTCAGGGATTTAATGTGCTCCATTGGCTGTCAGTGTAAGATTCGATAGTTAATTTATTTCTTTTGCAGAATAGCACGTCCACAGCCTTTGGGGTTTGCACTGAAACATTCCTTTAGAAGAGGTAATAATATGGGATGACTTTTTAAGGTGAGATAGTTTCTAGGGCTAGAATTTCATTGTAACGTCATTAGATTGAAAAGTATTATATAAGCAAAGATTGTTTGCATAGCTGACAATGACAAGAGCAATTCTTGTCTGGTTTGTGTCAGTAGGCCTCCTATGGGAATTTAGAACTCATGTTCCTATTCTTTTTAAAGAATAAGTGAGGATTGGAGGCTGAATTTAGTGTAGGAATTCCTGAATGAGAGGTAGGAATTTTCTGGAGAAGAATGGCAAAATCTTGAGTACTCCCCCCAAATGGATGGGAAAGTAGTTTGCTGTGTTAAAGACTCCTGAATAAGGAGAGATATACACAAAACAGACAAACACAAGAAGTTGCAGGAGACTATGGGTTTACCATCCCAACAGGATGCTTCTAAGAATCCTCTAAAATGGGTATGTCTTCATAGAGTTTTTGTCTCTATTTCTCTGTATCTACCATTGATGGAGTGAGAATGTGTGGGATAGAATGAATGGAATTGATTCTAACTCCAAGGCCCATCAGACTTCCAAGTATGCATATCCACTCATATGAACCAATACCATTTCTATATTCCATATGGACTTGGAACCCCTTTGTTCGGCACACCCCTCTTTGATCAGGATCCCAATCCTACTTCCACTTAATGACATGGGTCCATTCCACTTAATGACATAATTGTGTCCCAGGTATCTCCAGTATTTCTTGGGCACATAGAGAAAAGAAATTAGTTATACTAATTAGGGTACTAATTGGGGCTAATTGCACTCTTTCTAGCATGACTACCGTGGCAAATAAAAATTCAGTGTAGGGGATCTCAAATTTAAACTTAGGCTTCAATGACCACACACTCTTACAACAACTTCACAAAGGAGATGATGAAGCCCATTTTGTTTCTCCCCTGACCTTGCTTGATTTCCTTTCATCCTGCTGATCCTGTAGGGAGCCATGGGAGGGAGAAATGCTTCATGCTTGTAGGGGGAGACCTAGGTTTGAGTCCAGCTTTGAAACTCATTATTCCTGTGACTTTTGCTCTCAAACTTTCAAAAGCCTCACTTTCCTGGACTTTCACATAGCAACCAAAACTCTTTCAGCATTGGCTAGCTGGGAAGATTAAATGATTAAAAAGATTAAATGAGATGTTATACGGGTATAAGTTTTTATAAACTATAATGTGTGCTAGTCATGTGAAGAATATTAATAAATATATATTGACATTAATTTGTATATTATAGTCTATTTTGATACACTTTGGGAGATGTTCTGATAAAGGAATATTCTGATAAAATTTGGGAGAGCAACTGACCAGATTTATTTCTTTCAAAGGTGTCCTGTATGCCTAGAGTGGTAAATAAGTAATGATGATAATAAATAAATCCAGGAATTAAGTATTTATGTATAATACTTTACAACTTCATTTGGTGGAGCATCTTTCATGCCAACTATATCCCCAAACAGATTACATTCAATAAAGACTTACGGTGATAAGCAATAAATACTAGCAGTGAGAGACAGACATTGAGATAAACAAGCAGAGAAAAGTGCTTTGCTGCTAAATTCTGAAAAGAAATGAAGAATTTAGGGGTGAAGAGACCCAGGAGAGATGTCACAATAGGCAGAAACTATTGGAGATAAAGTTCTTACACTCAGTTTTCTTAGTGAAAGGCCTGAGGCACAAAACACCAAGGCCTTGAGCCTCCACATGGGTCATCTGACTGGTGACATGTCTTTGCTGTGGGGTGGGAGGGGGGGAGGAAGATATTGAGTCCAAGAGAGGTGAATTCCAATTTCATGGGAATTATCAGGCAGGGGAAGCTTTGCTTTGATCTAAATGTAATAGAAGAGAACTAGGTATTGGTATTTTTTATTCCCTGTATTCCACCTAAGCGGTGAATATGTGAAGTTCATCACTAAAAATCAGCTGGAAATCTGATTTGCAGTCTAGAAGTTTTTTTTTTTTTTTTTTCAACGTTTATTTATTTCTGGGACAGAGAGAGACAGAGCATGAACGGGGGAGGGGCAGAGAGAGAGGGAGACACAGAATCGGAAACAGGCTCCAGGCTCTGAGCCATCAGCCCAGAGCCTGACGCGGGGCTCGAACTCCCGGACCGCGGACCGCGAGATCGTGACCTGGCTGAAGTCGGACGCTTAACCGACTGCGCCACCCAGGTGCCCCTAGAAGAAGTTTTTTAAGTTAATTCAGAATATACTGATTTCTAACCTTTCCAAGTTTGTCTTTGGTTCAGTCAGTTTTGACACAACGGAGTGATTTCCTTGTATATTAATTTGACTTTCTAGTAGGTATATGGTAACATAAGCTCTTTGCGTAACACTGAATGTTGTGGTGTGTGTGTTTGTGTATGTGTGTGTGAAGGAAGGAGTAGTGGCATATAGAGAAGGGAAAGAAGAGAGGAAAATGTTGCTAATTAAGGTCTAACATAAGACTAATTTTCTTCTATTCTGAGTTAAAAAAATTTTTTTTGAGAGAGAGCAAGTGGGGAGGGGTAGAGAGAGAGGGAGACAGAGAATCCCAAGCAGGCTCTGTGCTGCCAATACAGACCCTGATGCAGGGCTTGGACCCAACAGACTGTGAGATCGTGACCTGAGCCGAAACCAGGAGTCAGACGCTTAACCGACTGAGCCACCCAGTCGCCCCATACTACTCTGATTTTTTTAACCCTCTGGGTCCTCATCTATGTGAGGAGGATAATAATACCTACTCACTAGAGTTGTGTGAAGATGAGTAAGACAACAATGGTAAACTTCAGAAGTGCATGCTGCAGTGAACCCATAAGGCTCTCTCAATAAACACGAGTCCCATCTTCATTAGCCTGAATGTGCTATTGCACCATGGAACCCAGAAAACATGAGAAGGAAGTCCCTCTTCTCTTTTTAAAGAGTTATTATTAAGGAAATTTACTTTTTGTGAAGTATTTTGTATTAGAGATAGAACCACACCACAGAGAATCCTTAGAGCAGGCAATTAACAAATCTCGTATGTGATTTAAAAATGCATTGTCTGCATTTTTCAGAATGCTTACCTCTGTTAGACTCTCTAGGCTAGTACTAAAAGGAGTCTATTTCTGTAGCTCTCACTGACTGAGGCTGGGCAAGGTCAGAGTAGGGAAAGTTAAGCAGGCTCAGAGGCTAAGAAAAGGTTGCTTTTATGAGAGATTTGATCAGATAATCTGAAGAGTGATAAGAGTTACTAAATTTTCTATACATACAGTGATTCTGTTGTGGTGGTAGTTCATTTGGCTTGGTTTGATTTGGTTTAAAGGCAAACTGATGCCTTCCAGTGGAAGATGACCTTACAAACCTATTTGAAACCCCATTACATCATTTTACATCAGATTTGTAGATGTGGTTCAGTATCAACAGACTATCTTTGGTTAGCTGGGCACCTATGGACAGCTTTATTTTTTTTTTATTTAAAAAAAAAATTTTTTTTTTCAACGTTTATTTATTTTTGGGACAGAGAGAGACAGAGCATGAACAGGGGAGGGGCAGAGAGAGAGGGAGACACAGAATCGGAAACAGGCTCCAGGCTCTGAGCCATCAGCCCAGAGCCTGACGCGGGGCTCGAACTCCCGGACCGCGGACCGCGAGATCGTGACCTGGCTGAAGTCGGACGCTTAACCGACTGCGCCACCCAGGCGCCCCCTATGGACAGCTTTAAGAAGGGCCACTAAAGTGTCTTTTATGATGCAAAAACTGCCTCAAAGTGAGCAATTTATTTTAGATAAGCATATTAGTAGTAAAAAAAAAAAAAAAAAAAAAAAAAACTTAGCCTAGAAGTTTTGATATGAGGAGAGACCATATGAATAAAGATTCACAAATTGGTTTCACAGCTGCTCCTGATATATCAATAAAAAAGATAGAGAATGCAAAGTACCAATCAAATCAGTCAAATAGCCATGAGAAGATCCGCTCCTTGAGGGCATGGCTCCTTTCTAGTTGCATGTGGGGCGTGCCCAGTGGCTAGAATGCGGTGGGTATGTGGTAGGTTCTCACTGTTTGAGAGTAAAAAAAAAAAAAAAAAAAAAAGAATATATATGGATAAATAATATATACTTAGAAGGGATTGGCTTCACTTTTTTTGGGTGGGGGGGGGTGGGAGAGACTCTAGATTATTTGACCCTCATGACAGAGGCTGGCTTTTTATAAAACTTCCTCTATTTTCCAGTTGTCTTTTAAGTAGATATTTCTATTGAAGGTGTTCTTTATGGGCTAATAGGTGCGGAAGAGATGCCTCAAGGGAGAGTGATCTGAAGTTGTTACATTAAAAAGTTTTCCCAGGCAAGCAAGAAATGGCCTGGAGTCTGCTCCTGGTTACAACTTTAATCATTTCACACCAGCTGACTGCAGAAATTCATCTAAATGATAAAGAAAATACTTTAATCTGGACTTCATCATGTTACTTTTGCAAATTTGGATTTATGACTTGAAATTAAGAGCATGGAAGATTTATCTGCAACTTTGGCTTTCTCCTCTCTCTTCTCCCCCCGCCCCCAATTCCCATAAATTCAAGAAAGGTTGTGTTGCTCCATGGAATAGATGATCGAGGACAAATGTTGAGCCAGGCAGAAAATCAGGAATGGGAGAGATTGGGGTTTGTGTTGGGAGGGGAGTTCAGGTTCCAGAAAATTAAGTTCTAATAGTTTTCAAGGGTCTAGACTAAGGCTTGGAAAACAATAAGACCTATCAGGGGCCGTAAGATTGATAGCAGTCACAGACTAGAATCACGTCATGTGATTCTAGTTTGGAGGCCAGGAAATCAAGCTGAGTCTGGAAGTCTGTGATCGTGGATCCAAAAAAAAAAAAAAGCTGAAGTGACAATAGTCATGAAATCAATCAAAGTGAGAAAATACTTTCAACAAAGGTGGTTAAGATAGATGAGGGACTAGATTCCAGGAGTTAGACAGGTCAAGGGAATGACAGCACCTCTCAGAAAAATAGCAGTATCTGAATAGTATTATATAGGGATTATTGGGCTTGAAGGCTACTTTCTTCTTGCCAGGTACATGAACTGATTCCCCAGCACTATGTTGTGTGCATATGCCAGGGATGGGTCCTCAGGGATGGGCCCAGAGGCCTGCATTCAGCTGGGATGTGGGTAGGAAAGTGGGAAGTCCAGGAATGTTCCTGTGTGTTTTCCTGTGAACAGATCATCATGTTTCTCAGCTCAGAAGCGGCACTGGTCGGGGGAACTGGGCAAGGTTTTGTAGCTGAAAGGGAGGAAAAGCAAGAAATGGGGAAGATGACATAGAATGATCTATTCTAGGGGCAATCTGGAGATATAAGAGGATTGTATTCTTGCAAATAAACACAAAAACCTTTCAGTGGGTGCCCGGTACTTTAAAAGAAGAGAAAGTGAATGGATTCTTCCCAATCTAGACACCAAGGACACAAGGCACAGGTTTCCTGAGCAAAATACCTGAGAGGAGTTAACTAAAGTTATTTGAAAATGGCTCTAGTGACTCTAGGAGTCTAAGCAAGGGTGGCCTCTCTCTGAGCTCCCTGACTAGCACTGCACATGTTCCTCTGTGGTTAGGCTGACCAACCCACATGACCCAGAGGTAAACTGCTTCTTTAGCGACGTCTATAATGTATCATCCATAACTTCCCCCGATTTTTTTTTTCTTTTTTGAAGATCTTCTGATAACGCAGCACATTTGAGTACGCTTCAAGTATTCAAGTGGTGCTACTGGCTATAATTAAGTTCTTTCAGCCTTTCCATTACAAATTCTTCTTTCCAAGGTTTAATATCTAAGGGACTTCTAATCCCACTGGGCCAAACTTAGTGTAGAAGTTGTCAGCAAGAATGCAAATTTTTTTGCTCACCCCTAAATATTTCCAATCAAACAAATGTGTCTGTGGTTCTCCCCCCCCCCCCCCCCCACCATAGCATAGGTATAAAGAAATAGGTTTCAGGCACTTCTGAAAGGCCCAAAGAAAAAAAGTAATCCAAGCACAAAATCTGAGAGAAATGTACAAGAATGCAAAACTTAACTAGTATTGGGGTGGGTGGGAAAATAGTAAATGCTTCCAGTATCAGAGAGTTTTTTTTTTTAAATTTTTTTTTTTTCAACGTTTATTTATTTTTGGGACAGAGAGAGACAGAGCATGAACAGGGGAGGGTCAGAGAGAGAGAGGGAGACACAGAATCGGAAACAGGCTCCAGGCTCTGAGCCATCAGGAGCCATCAGCCCAGAGCCTGACGCGGGGCTCGAACTCACGGACCGTGAGATCGTGACCTGGCTGAAGTCGGACGCTTAACCGACTGCGCCACCCAGGCGCCCCCAGTATCAGAGAGTTTTTATCTTGTGTTTTTTAAAACCAAACACAAGATTTAACTATGAAATAGACTGAAGACATATTGGTTGTAGGTTTAGACTTTTGATTTTTTTTTTTAAATGTGTGTTACTTCTGTGAAAATTTAAGACAGCAAATGGATTTCAATATATTCATCTGATTTGGATTATAATTGAAATGTTTCTTTCTATTCCTTTTTTCTGTGTCTTGAAGCCAGTTGAACAAAAATCATTTGCGATAATATTATTGATTTATAACAAAGTTATTAAAATGAAACATTATTTTTATTTTTTATGGTGGCAAAGGGTATATAACATAAAATTTATCAACTTAACCATTTCTAAGTATACAGTTCAGTAACGTTAAGTATATCTACATCGTTGTGCACCCAATCTCTAGAATGTTTCCATTTTGCAAAATTCTATACCCATTATACAACAACTCCCCCTCACCTCAGCCTCTGGCAACCATCATTTTACTTTTTGTTTCTATGAATTTGACTACTTTTGATATATAAATGGAATCATACTGTTTGTCTTTTTATGACTGCCTTATCTCACTTAGCATAGTGACCTCTAGGTTCATGCATATTATAGCATGTGTCAGAATTTCTTTCCTTTTTAAGGCTGAATAATATAAAAGTTATTAACATTTGACTTTTTTGGGGGTGTTTATTCAGTTTTGTCTTTGTTTTTTATTAATCAAAAGGTCCAGTTCCTTAAATCGAAGATGCTTTATGTCTTCAAATTATTTCATACTTATTAAAATTCCTCTTTGGGGTTTTAACTCTTTAGCTTAAGGCTATAGGTCTTTGACCTTGGCTATCCTGCTTAAGAGAGTTAGCAGCTTTTAGAGCCAAGTTTCCTAGATGGAAGAAGATGGACATCTTAAGGTCCCGGCTGTGGTTATTTTCTCCCAGGTCAGAGAAATTCTAACCATCTGCCTGCTGTACTGGTGCCTGCCACTCTCCCTTCTGTCTTTACGGGGAACTGTCTTCTCTGTTGTCAGAGTTCTGAGTATTCCAACCTCTCTGACACTTCTAAATATGCCTGTCATCATCATATCTGCCTCTGAAGTTATTTCTATTGTCCTTTTTTTTAAAAAAAAGCAAATTTACTGTTCATTTTTACTTATTTTTAAATGTTTATTTCTTTATTTTGAGAGAGATCACGAGCTGGGGAGGGGCAGAGAGAGGGAGAGAGAGAGAGAGAGAGAGAGAGAGAGAGAATTGCAAGCAGGCTGCATGCTCCCAGCACAGAGCCTGATATGGGGCTCAAACCCACAAACCATGACCTGAGCTGAAATCAAGAGTCGGTTGCTCAACTGACTGAGACACCCAGGTGTCCCTATTTTTATTTTTAAAGTTTATTGATTTATTATGATTATTTTTAAGTTTATTTATTTATTTTGAGAGAGACAGAGAGACAGTGCAAATGGGGGAAGGGCAGAGAGAGAGAGAGAGAGAGAGAGAGAGAGAGAGAATCCCAACAGTCTCCTTGTTGCTAGCACAGAGCCCAACACGGGGCTCAAACTCATGAAACCGTGAAATCATGACCTGAGCCAAAACCAAGAGTTGGACGTTTAACTGACTGAGCCATCTTGGTGCCCCAGTTTATTTATTTATTTAAGTAATAATGTGGGGCTTGAACTTACAACCCTAAGATCAAGAGTCACATGCTCTTTGGACCAAGCCAGCCAGACACCCATCTATTGTGTTAGGTTTTTCTTTCCTTTCCATCCTTCTGTTTTTTTCTGACCCTTAGAGTTTCTTTGATACTTCTTGGTTTCCCAAGATTAATTTTTTCAAGATATGTGAGCCTTCTTCTTTTCCTTCTCACTGAACTCTGATCATCTGGTAAAATTCCATTAAATTTCCCACACATTTATGGTAAACTCCTGGGTATCAAGCTGGAAATGCACAAACAAGATACTGTTTGCATCCTTGAAGACATTATAAGTTAATGGGGTAGATAGATCTGCAGACAAATCAAGACAATGTGGAGAATTAGGGGAGAAGAGCCCTGTGGTCTTTGTGAGAGGCATGGATGAGGAAGAAACTTGCCACATGTGGAAAAATCTTAACAGAATCAGATCTTAACAGTGGAGCAACATTTAAAATCAGTCTTAAATCTTAAATACAGAGGAAAAAACAGGGTTGATGGGGCAGGCAAGGGGGTGGGGAAGATGGGTGATGGGCATTGAAGGAGAGTACTTGTTGGGATGAGCACTGGGTGTTGTATGTAAGCGATGAATCATGGGAATCTATTCCTGAAGCCAAGAGCACACTATATATACTGTATGTTAGCTAGCTTGACAATGAATTATATTTAAAAAAATAAAATAAAATCAGTCTTAAAGAATGACTACAGGCTGGCTAGAAAAAAAATTATATTTTTGACATAGTCTTTCTCCTTGTCAATTATTTGCTTATTTGGTAAAAATACACTGTGGAATGCATAGTTCCAAATTTCTCCCACACAAAGACACATTGGGTGAACTCAGTAACTTTTCTCACATGCATTTATTATTTCTGGTTGCCCCAGTTGCCACACTTTTCCTACAGGGACTTTCGGTTTATTTTGAAGTCTTCTGGGTCTGGTATGTTAAAGATTCCTGAGTGATCTGAAGAGATGGATTCTGATGTGCTAACCCACTATAAACTATTCTCAGTCATTTACATGTTGGTGTGAATGAAGCAAATGGAAGTCGTTTTTGAGAGGGCAAGAAGACAGACAAGAGTGTAGGAGGAGCTTGGGAAAGAGATGGCTGGAGATTTACTGGTGAAAAAGCAGTGGGGAAGTTGAAGGATAGGGACCTTGAACAAGCTAATGACTCGGTTCTCTCGAGAAGTAGTCCTATGTGTGGAAGAGTGCCCTGTGAGTCATATTTCATTTGACCGATGAACGTCTAAGGCATCTCCAAGGTGGTCTCCCATTAGTAGCAACCCTGTTCCCTACCTGGGTTCCAAGCAGACTGAGAAACAAAACGGTAAATATCGAATACAAAATGCCTACTTTGCCTCTGGTAGAGTTCAGGTTGAGTGAGAGAACTTTAAATCTGTTACTCTAGCGAGCTTGCTGATCTTGAACCCAGACTGGGCAGGCTGTCTCCCCACACCCCATCTTGGCAGCGCTAGACTAGAGCAGGACCACTCCATAAGGATAAGTCCCCGAACACTTGTCTGCATTTGCCAAGCACATACACCACTCCTCCTCCGGCTGTGGTGAGGAAGTGGGCAGTGAGAGACTGGGAAGACACTAATATCCTTGCTTTTTAGGGAAGAAGAAAAAGAAAGAAGGAAGAGAAAAGCATTTCCCTGGAACAAGTTATTCTCACTTAATTTCTTTTTTTTTCTTTTTCAAATGGAACTCTAAATATCCATATGGATGGTTTTGCTTTTTCAGTTCTTTTTATTTTCAACTTTTGCTTTGTCCTTTGTTTCCAGCATTGTACTTTCTCAGCTTTTCAGCAGGGAGTTTACCTGTAACCAGCCACTATCCTTTGACCATGGATGTCTCATCTTCATCCAGCCAGTTTTAGGTTTTGGGTTTTTTTTCTCCTTATAGAGGGGACTCAATTTTGAAGCAGAATGCAGAAATGTAGGAACTACATGTGTCTGAGTCCTTGGTGCAATTGCCATCTTCCACACTGGCACCTTCCAGCTGTCTTTGGTATTCAGAGTAGGTAGAATCTATGAATGGTAAGGTTGGTATGCTTGCATTTTAGCAGAACGAGTGTGAAAGTGATGACCTGTTTATCTGGTCTCCCCATTTGCAGGGTGGCGAGGTGTTATGAGACATTTAAGTTACCTTTGCATTTATTTTAGGGAGTCATACCCCTCATCTTTCAGTCCTCTCTGCTTGGCATTGCCTCTGTGCAGCTTATGGGAGCTCCTGGGAGTTAAATATGGAGCAAATGGCTCTCCAAGGAAATCTTTCTAGGAGGTGTGGACCACTGGAAGTCTGTGAGTGCTTGGAGTTGGATTCTCATCATGAAACACGATCAATGTAAGATAGAAATGTAATGAAGCAACACTTTGTTCCTGTGGGTAAAGTCAGATTGGCGACAACTTGGTATTGTGATAGCCAAGTTTCCTAATCTGGATTGATTTCTAGAGAAATTTATAAAGATCATCAATTGTTACAATGCTATGAATATGTAAGAGTACCAAGAGAGGGGATTCTTCTCTAAATGACAGCAAGTGCTGTCAATGCTAATTTGCTTTCTTTTGTGCACGGTGCAACAAAGCTGCTGGGAGGGCTTGTGCTGTTGTTGCCACCAGGCTTTCAAATGAAAGGATATTGGTAGTTTTAGTATCATGTTTTTAAAAAGTAACTTTGGCATACATGGCACATTATTTGTAAAGTACACAGAGCAATGCCTGGCACACGGTGAGCACTGAATGAGGATTTTATTAAATAAATAAGGTATTAGAAGTAAAGCAAGCCACATTTGCCAAAATTCACAAATGAAAACTCTTGGCATTGTTGATCATTTACAGTTCAGGTAATCTTCCCTGTGTTTCACATCATTTGGGATTGGCAGAATCACTTCTGATACTGCCAGGTTCAAGGTTCTTCCACAACATCAGTTAAACATTATCCACAAACATCCTTCTTGGAGTTATCCAAACTTAGAAATCATTATAAATGTAATGAAGTTATAAAGAAGACTAATAAGAGTTTATATATTGATTTGTGAAAGTTTATGGTAAATTAACTGAAGGCCAAGTGATTTTATTATGGATAAAAGATGATATTGCTAATATGAAGAAGACTCCACCATAATGGTGCTCAAGATATTTGTCAAATTCAGGAATGGAAGAAAAGATTGTGCATTGGCACCCTGGTATAACATGTCTCTATGGAGATTGGTCCTACCACATTAGGTGCTTAGACTATATAAAATAGAAGAACCAAAGACCTTAGAACCCTGAGATTTGGCTAATCTGTCTATAATTATGCAATCTATATATAGGTAGATTCTAACCCGTGTGAGGCTCCATATTAGTAATCTCATGAACACAAACCAATAGGAGAGAGGAGACGGTTTCTAATCCATTGTGTTTCATGAAGGTTTTGCATTTAATAGATTTGTACAATGATTGAAATTTCCTTTTGAAACATTTTCAATTAGCATGTGTATTTGGCTCTTTTTAACCTCATCTTGAGCATCCTGAAATTTAAGCAAAGGGGAATGTCTTTGTTTTCTGTAAACAAAAAGTGGTTGTTCTGTGATACTAGGAACCATTTAAAGGTACATTTAGAAGATTATCTGATGAGAGAAAAGATGGAAGAAGAAAGAAGCACAAAACAGGAGTTTGAGAGTGTCCTGCTTTCTAAGGACAAATTTGACCTAGTAAGAATACATATAAGAGGCTTAAACTGATTTTGGGAATACCTGGGGTATGTATTGTAAATGTTTAGAGCCTTTACTCAGAGTGACCTATGAAGTCCTTTTGTAGTATGTGCTTTAACCAAAACACTTAAACACATTTATTTATTTAAATCCAAGTTAGTTATCATACAGCGTAGTATTGTTTCAGGAGTAGAATCCAGTGATTCATGACTTACATATAACACCCAGTGCTCATCCCAATGAGTGCCCTCCTAATGTCCATCACCCATTTAGCCCATCCCCCCACCCCAAAGCCCTACAGCAGCCCTCAACTTGTTCTCTATATAAGAGTTTCTTATTAACCAAAACACTTTTTGACTTTTGGATCTAATATTGTCTGTGTCCTTTTTCTAGGCAAGTTTGAAGCTGGTTTTCAGATCCTTAAATTGCTAGAATGTGGATCACCCAAATTTATTCCTCCCCATATCCATGACACTAGTGTCTTCTAGTAGCCATTCTGTGTTACACTTGTGTCTATCATAAAAAAGGAGGCAAAAGTAGCTACAGAATTTTGAGTATACTGTCTGTGCCTGTAGTTACACATACATTATCACATTAGCCTTTTGAGAAATACTTTATTATTTCCATTATGCCTATGAAGAAACAGAAATTCAGTGAAATGAGATGTATCACTCATTCGTACAGTCAGTGGTAGTGATGCTGGGAGTCAACACACGTGCCTGACACTAGATTCTAGATTCATGTTCTTTCTGTTCTACACTACTCACCATGCCATTCACCATTAGCATATATATTTGCCTGGCACTCTATCATGTTTCTGATAAAGTTATGAGTCCTGACTCCATTCCTCAGTGAATCTCTTCCTGTTGGTTCTTCCGATGATCAGAATCATACTACCTTATTAACGGCCATCGATGTCTTTTAACAAGGCATATGTTTTAACCCTGAAGAGAGCTAGTGGAAGAAACGTGAAGCTTGTCATCACTCTTTGCATTGCTTGTACAATACCTGAAGGTGGGAAAACTTAGGCTATATTTTCTTTTAAGAGTCTAAGGATATAGCACACTGAAGAGCTCTGTGTATATAGCAGGCTTGCAAAATTGTATTGTGTGGGTGAATGAATGAGCTGATGGACAGCATTCAGCCTCAACAGAAAGGCAGTTTAAGTGGATTTCTATGTGTGACATCCTTCTTTTTACTCTTCATGAATAGCAATGCCATCTTTACAAATGTAGGCTGTGAGCCAAATAGAACATGGTGGCGTCTAAGAAGTCCAATATGATGATGAGTATGTTCAGAGGTTTTTAAACTTTAAACAATTTATAAAGTCATATTTTCCAACTGCAAAGAAATTCTTTTGTCCCATAGAGTGCATTTTGATATTTGAATGAAGATCGTAGAGTAAGGTGGTTGCTGAACTCAAGCTGTGTTAAACTGCCTGACTGCCCTGCTTTATTGTTTGTGACTAGAGGTAAGGCGGGGTGATAGTGAAATGAAATATTGATGAAAATGCACTGAAAATGTGTTAAAGCAACATATTTTGAAATGTATGTGGAGCTCTTTGAAGTGAAATAATGGTTTTAAGTGAATTCATGAAGATGTTAGTGCATCTTTTTAGTGATAAAATTGCAGTGACAATGGAAATTCCTACCCTCAACCAAGAACATAATTACCTATGGGATTTATTAATTTTCCAATTTAAGAATAATTTAATAATAACAATATAGGAAATGTATGCTGCAAGGACTGAGTTTTTTTTGGTAAATCTCTTTAATATTGGCATGACCTAATAAAGATGCATGTTGCTACCACAAGATTTACACAATGCTAAATATTTTTAGATTGATTTCAACAAGAGAGATTGGAGACCATTCCTTCAGAAGTCTCAGGAGAAGAGCTTTAGCATATTTTTTATAAGGATTCATATGCACACAATAAACAACCTCAAATGTAATATCATTTGAACATTTAATCTAGTTATCTTTTAACCATCATGAAATGCTAGACCTAGATTTCAAACTTAATAAAGGAAGCAAGGTGTGTGCATTTGTGTGTGTGTGTGTTTTAATATAATGCTGATTTTAGAGTCTTTCCTTAGAATAACCACCTCTATTTTCAAAAAGGCAAAGAGGAGAAAAATGATAGAAATAAATGGATATGTATCAATATCGTTAAAAGTATTTATACATGAGGTCACTAATCTGTCCATTTGGCAAGAACCTATTTTAGAAGAACCTACATTTTGATGATAGCTCATACACATTACTTTATATTTGTGGAATGGACAGAGGAGTGATATAGGATGGACAGCTAGATGGAGCTGGCTTTCCATAAGTCACAAGCTTTTTTCATTGCTAGAAAAGCAAATTCTGATGGTTTAGTGCAGATTCTGTTCTGAAGAGAAAAATAAAGACAACACTGAAGTGTTCTCTCTTGTGGACTAGTAATGACAGTAAATGACGAGTCCCATTAAAAACAAAACCAGAATAAATTGTCACTTAATTGTACACAACAATGTAAAGATTGTCAAGGGGCTTGCTTTCCCACAAGAAATATTTTGTTATAAGCGTCCAAGATCACAACTGAACCCTAAATTTATATTACCCCTAAATCTTCATTGTGTAATTGCCTTACTACTAGGTAACTAGATTAAGTTGGCGAGGTAGTGTAACTGGAATATCTAGGGATATATACAGCATTCTCAATTTCCTTTATTAAACAAATTTATTTCTGGTTGCTTTCTATTTTATTAGAGTAGCTATAAATTTCTTTTTCTGCATATTAATGGAGAATTTTTTTTCTGAAGTAAGTTAGACCACAAACTACCACACTTAGATTTAGAGAGCAAAGACCTAGCACTGCTCTGTCAAAGACCTGGTAAAACTCCCTACCTTTTCCTTCTCTCCCTGAAAAAAATCAATTATATTGGATCTCAAATTCTAAGAACTTTTGTAGGTCTGATAACTTAGCACAAATGATATTTCCATGATTTTGTGCTGAGACCACACTGCCCTCGACATTATCTTATGCTTTTTAGAAGAGGATCTCAAAGCCACCTTAGAATTTTCTAGGGAAAAACTCCCTAAAGCATCCCCTATTTGGGAGAGAGAAAAAAATATTGTCCTGGACACTTAATAATAAAATTTAAAAATATTTTTCAGGTATAGGGTAGGAAAAAAAATCTAGAATCAAGACATACAAGTTTGTGGGACTCTTAATTTAGGTGTCTGGTTTATTATAGTGACTTTTTTGAGGCTTGTTATATTGTATTTTCGATATTTTTTCTCAGTTCTTGTCAATGTATGTCTGTGAACACTTATGGGTTCACCTAGATCCTTTCAGGAATCCACATGGTCAAGATTGTTGACATAATAATACTAAGACATTATTTGCATGTTTCACTGTGTTGATATTTGCACTGTTGGTGAAAAAGCAATGGTGGGTTCAAGTGCTGGAACCTCAGCAACAGTTTGACCGTGTCACTAATTGTGGCCATAGTCATGTTCTTCACTGTCACTCACAGAATATATTTGATGAAGCAATACAAATTACTAATATTATTAAATCTCAATCCTAAGAACATACCTTTTCGATATTCTATCGATAAAATTGGAAGTGCCCATGAATACAATGGTGTTGCACACCAAGGTACAATGGATGTCTTAAGAGAAAGAACTGGTGTGTTGGTGTGCCTTAGTTGCTCAACTGGCTCCTTTCTTCATGAAACATCATGCTTACCGAAAGAATGACTGACAAATAAACCATGGTTATTCAGATGGGTATTTGGTAGATGTTTCTTGAACATAAACAAAATTAACCTGTCCCTCTTAAGGAAAACAACTGACAAATTTTGTTTCCAAGAATAAAATCCAGACTTCCAAATAAAACAGAATGTTGAAAAACTTGGATATGTCACCCCCGAACTTGACAACTCTTTACTATTTAAACACTTTTTCCGATAAGATGGGTGGAGACATTGACAAATGTCAGTTTTTGATGTTGTATGATGGAATGCATGAGTTACCAAAAACATGCAGGAGTAAAGATTCGTTTGAAAGGTAAGATAGATTAATATATTCAATGTAACAGAGTAGTAATCGGAGTTGTAAAGTTCATTGATATGGTTTCCATTTCCATGTTACTACTATCTTTTAAGAAACTACCATTTGTTGACTTTTGGTGTAGTGTTGAATAACAACATCTTAAATTACCTGAAAGCGTATAAAAATACTTTTCCTTTCTCTAGCTGCATATCTGTGTGAGGCTGGATTTTCTTCATATACTTCAACTAAAAATAAGGCTATTGGAATAGATTAAATGCAGAAGTAATATAGTCAGCTGTCTTCCATCAAGCCAGACATAAAGAGCTGAGTAAAATATGGAAAACAATGTCACTATTATCACTATTTCTTTTTGTTTTTGAAAATATAGGGTTTCTTTTTCAATAGAGAGTAGATTTATGTTGCTATTTTAAAATAGGTTAATAAATATTTAAAAATTTTCTCAGTTTTAATTTCTGTTAAGGAAAAAAATAATCCACACAAACATTCTTTGCGTCTTTAATAGCTTCTAAGAGTGGGGAGGGGTGTTGGGGCGCCTGGGTGGCTCAGTCGGTTAAGCGTCCGACTTCAGCTCAGGTCACGATCTCGCGGTCCGTGAGTTCGAGCCCCGCGTTGGGCTCTGGGCTGATGGCTCAGAGCCTGGGGCCTGCTTCCGATTCTGTGTCTCCCTCTCTCTCTGCCCCTCCCCCGTTCATGCTCTGTCTCTCTCTGTCTCAAAAATAAATAAACGTTAAAAAAAAAAAAAAATTTAAAAAAAAAAAAAAAAAAAAAAAAAAAAAAAAAAAAAGAGTGGGGAGGGGTGTTGAGACCAAAAGGTTTGGGTATTGCTGTTCTACTTGCTAAATGGAGAGACCCTAATATCAAGCCTACTTCACTCATGCATGAGAACACTGTGATGTGCCCTGCAGATCTCTCCTTCAAGGGAAGACTCACTACCTCAGCTGCTGGGAGAGCTGCCACCAACAGCTTTCAGCTGTCGACACCTTCAGGATTGTCTCAGCTTTAGAGAGCTACCTCATCAAACATCATATCCCTTCCCAGGGTGGCCCACATCTAATGATTGGTGGATACAGTTGTATAAGGGCATGGCCACTTTTGCCCAACTCAGACAACCCCAAAGTTATGTCCTAGCTTCAGAGCTTCCTGTGGGATCAGCTGAGGTGTCAATTGGCCTGCATCAATGCTTGACTTCTTCCTTTGCCCTCTGCTATTCCCTTTCCCTCTCTTCCTCAAGTGTTAATTCTGAGGTCCCTTCTTAATACATAACTTGCACAGCAAACTCTATCTCAGATCCTGCTTCCTAAGGAGTATACCCTACAATTGTATGGGAACTTGATGTTAGGTTAAAAGTGAAATTCTCTAATAGTATTGAGTGGGTGGAGCTTACACAGGGTTCTAAATTCTTTATCAACAAGCCTCACAAATTTATTGGCATATGAAGGGCTTTATGTGGTCTAGAATGCTGTTAGAGTCTGGAATGCTCCTAGAATGCATATCCATTAGGCCTGGGGAAGGCTAGTTCTGGATTTTCTGAGGCTAGGCTCAGGAATGTGTACAAAGGAAAGCAGGCATTGGCTTCTGGCAAGCACAGGTGAAAAATTTGCTCCTTCTACTTCTGTGCTCTTTGGATAACCCATCTTCCAAATTTTTGGTGCGTAACTAAGGAGGCAGAGATGAATCAGGGAGGGGGTCAAGAGGCTATTGGAGTGTGAGAAAAACAGGCTCTATCTGTTAATTTAGCCCATCTTCACATTTATTTTTTTTATTATTTTTTTTAACGTTTATTTATTTTTGAGACAGAGAGAGACAGAGCATGAACGGGGGAGGGTCAGAGAGAGGGAGACACAGAACCAGAAGCAGGCTCCAGGCTCTGAGCCATCAGCCCAGAGCCCGACGCGGGGCTCGAACTCAGGGACCGCGTGTGACCTGAGCTGAAGTCGGACGCTTAACCGACTGAGCCACCCAGGCGCCCCTCCCATCTTCACATTTAATATACACTGACAGCCAAAGTTGGATCCATAAGTTGTGATCTGAATCAATTGTTAATGTTGTCTAAAGTGAATGGATGTCCTGATCTGTCTTTTCCCTTAGGTCTTGCTACCAGCCTAGAAAACAAAGCTTGAGGGTCAGCCTCAGTTGGATCAGGATCATTTGAGGCTTAAACATTATTTTTTAAAAATATTTATTTATTTATTTTGAGAGAGAGGGAGAGAGAGAGAGCCGGGGAGAGGGGGTGAGGAGCAAAGAAACAACCCCAAGCAGGCTCCAAGCCATCAATCAGTGCAGAACCCAACACAGGGCTTGATGTCATAAAACGTGAGATCATGACCTGAACTGAAATCAAGAGTCAGATAGATACTTGACTGACTGAACCACCCAGGTGCCCTGAGGCTTAAACTTTCTAAAGAATGAGGAAGCCTAGTTGGCCTTTCTATAGCTCCATCTACGTGGTGAAATGATTACAACAGAACATTTATTTCCAATTTGATAAAGTTAGATTTCTTGCTTTGGGAATCAAAAATGATTTCATAGACCCTGGATACAGAAAGGGCACTTGCGCTAAAAATGAAGTCAAATTTTACACTGTGACTTTGGAAATGACCCACCTATATCCTGGTGGGCTAAATATTAATTCAGTCATTCCACAAACACTCATTCAGCACCTACCATGAGCCAGAAAATACTGTAACTTCTGGAGGATACACTGATGACTAAGACGATGGTGCTGATTTAAGAAGCTTCTTAAGACATGTTAAAAGATAAACTGATAACAAACTCATAATAACATTTTTAAGAGTTTATTTGAACAAAAATCGATTTGAATCAGGCAGCACCAAACTGGAGGTGGTTAGGAATGCTCAACTGAGAGGAGCTAGGGGCAATACTTCATAGAGAGGTTGCAGAAGCACAGCAAAGAAATTACTTGATTGGCTGTTGCCTCAGTGGCTGCCTTATTTGGTAGAGCCTAGCTGGCTGTTAGTGATTAGTTGTCTTTAGGTTTTGATTTTTTTTTAAGTTTGTTTATTTATTTTGAGAGGGACAGAGACAGCATGAATTGGGGAGGGGCAGTGAGAGAGGGAGGGAGAGAATCTCCAGCAGTCTCCGCGATATCATGACCTGAGCTGAAACCAAGAGTCAGGCGCTTAACAGACTGAGCCACCCAGGTGCCCCATTAGGTTTTGATTTCTTGGCCTTCAGGCATTTACAAACCTGGGTTTTGGTTTGTTTATGGAGGCTGCTAGGGCATTAGCATCACCTCAGTCCAATGTCCTTCTTGTTTAATTTAACAGACAGATGAAATTGTCTGGGTCTTATTCAGTCACTTTGCCTATGCAGGCATAACATATACATGATGGTACAGGAGAGAATTTAAAGATTTGAAAATGTTGAAAAAAGCTTTACAAACTAAGATAGCAAAGCACTGAGTGTAAATCACATATTTGGTGTACTGAGGGCACTGTTCTAGGTGCTGGGGATTCAATAGTGAACAAACTAGTTTATCTCTCACCTTACATTTTATTGGAGAAATTGAAAAATTAGGACAGGGGAAAATAAGTATGTCTAAAAAATGAATAGGTCAAAGAAACAAAAAAAATAAGAAAACAGAATATTTGAATTATAATTATCATTCTAGATATATTATCTATCCAAGTCACAAGTGCATACACATTCGTTACAAAATACATAGAACATTATAAAAATTGACCACATATTAAGCAACGAAGAAAAACACAACAAAATTACCTAAAGCTAAAATGATACTGGCCATAGTATTTGTCCATAATGCAAATAATACCAGAAATAAACAAGAAAAAATATTTTAAAAAATTCCTAAAGAGGGAAGCAAAACTGTAGTTATAAACCATTTAGAAACAAGCAACAGCGAGTGGATTCTATATCAGATCTGTGGGATATAGCCAAAACTGTACTTAGGAAATTTTATAGACATAAATGCACTGATGAGGAGATAAAAGTTTGAAAATAAGGCATTCAACTCAAGATGCTGGAAAAAGGAAAACCAAGTCAATCAAAGAGAATAGAAAAAATAAAAATCTTACATTTTCCATATAAAATTAAATCGAAGATAATGCAAATGGTAAATAACAAATAAAACCCATTTTTGTTCCTTTGAAACAATCAGTAAACTTTTAAAAAGTATTTGGTGAGTTTTATCAAGAAATAAAAGGAGAGAATATACAACTCAGAAATTAGAACATATGACAAATTAGAAAATTTGACATAAACTATACATTGTGGAGATTTTAAAGTTTTGAGAGAATTCATTATTCAACATTACACCGGGAAATATGAAAATCTTATAAAATTAATGGTTTTCATGGCCTGTATATTAACAATGACTCAGAGAGAGACAAGAAAATATAAGTAGCTCAACAAAGATAGAGGAAAATGTTAAGGACAATTTAATGTGTGAGATCTCTCAGTCCTTCAAGGAAAAAATTAACTCTATGTAAAAGAAATTGTTTAGAGAAAGTTAAAGATGAAGTTTTTTTAATCTTATTCTATAAGGATAGTATAACCTTAGTGTCAAAATTAGGGAAAGCATAGCTTCTAAAGAAAACTGTACAACAGTTAAACTTATGAACATAGATATCAAAACTTTAAATGGAAAAGTGCTAAATCAAATCCAACAATGTATGGAAAGAATATCATAACCAACTAAGATTTATTCCAGGAATACAAACATGAGTCACCATCAGAGCTCCATCAGTGTAATTAATGACAATAAAAAATACTTTTAATTACTTATTAATGCTTCAAAAAATATTTATAAATTTCCTACAACGAGGAAGACACTGTTCTAGGTGTTGGGATAAAAGTGTGAACAAGACAGACAAGATCTCATGGAGCTTGCCTAAGAGGAATATTTAAAAATCCATTTAGTCATCTTGATAGATGCCCAAAATATACCTTAAACATGTGATACAATTCAATATTCATTTCTGGTAAAAGCTTTTAGCAAGGGGAGAAAAGACTCAGTGTAAAGGCAGGCATGGCTGGAACAAACATCGTAAAGGAAACATGGGCAACATTAGCAACATTCCCTTTGAATCAGGAACTAGGAAAGAATTTCAATTTTCACTCTTTTTTAAAAAAATGTTTATTTTTTTATCTTGAGAGAGGGAGAGAGAGAGTGAGAGAGAGTGTGTGTGCAAGTGGGGGAGGGGCAGAGAGCAAGAGAGCGAGAATCCCAAGCAGCCTTCGCACTGTCAGTGCAGAGCCCAACACAAGGCTTGAACTCACCAACTGTGAAATCATGACCTGGGTCAAAATCAAGAGTTAGACGCTTGACCAACCGAGCCACCCAGATGCCTCTCAGTTTACACTCGTAATGTTTAAAACTGCATTTGATGTCTAATCGGTGCAAGAAAGGAGACAAGACATAAACACATAGGAAAGGTGGAGACAAAGAGTGTCCATTTATAGAAGAAAAGGCTGTTTAAACTAAAAACCCAGATGAATGAATGATAAACTACCAGAACTAATGAGAGTTTGGTATTTTGGCCAAATATAAGACCCAAAACACAAATATTAAAAGATTTTCTCTATAGCAGAAGTAACCAGTTGGAAAATGCAATAATATTAGAGCCCATTCACAATAGCTACAAGCCCCTTAAAATACCAATATATTGAGAAATGTATAATATCTTGTTGAAGAATACCAAAAGACCTTAAAAACGTAAAGGATAATATGCACTTGGATGAAATGAGTCACTAGTATGAAGACATCAAATTTCCCTGTAGTTTATCTGTACCTTGGTGTAAATTCCAATAAAAATGCCAATTTTTTTTTTAAATATAATTTATTGTCAAATTGGTTTCCATACAATACCCAGTGCTCATCCCAACAAGTGCCCTCGTCCCTGCCCATCACCCACTTTCCCCTATCCCCCACCCTCCATCAACCCTCAGTTTGTTCTCAGTCCTTAAGAGTCTCTTATGGTTTGCCTCCCTCCCTCTCTGTAACTTTTTTTCCCCCTTCCCCTCCCCCATGGTCTTCTGTTAAGTTTCTCAACATCCACATATGAGTGAAAACATGGTATCTGTCTTTCTCTGCCTGACTTATTTCACTTAGCATAATACCCTCCAGTTCCATGTACGTTGCTACAAATGGCCAGATTTCATTCTTTCTCATTGCCAAGTAGTATTCCATTGTATATATAAACCACATCTTCTTTATCCATTTGTCAGTTGATGGAAATTTAGGCTCTTTCCATAATTTGGCTATTGTTGAAAGTGCTGCTATAAACATTGGGGTACATGTGCCCCCATGCATCAGCACTCCCGTATCCCTTGGGTAGATCCCTAGCAGTGCTATTCCTGGGTCATAGCGTAGATCTATTTTTGATTTTTTGAGGAACCTCCACACTGTTTTGCCAATGGTATTTTTTGATGAAAGTTGATTCACTGATTTATGTTGAAGAGAAATAGAAATAACCAAAGCCAGATTATAAACAAAATAAAACAACAAAATTGATGAAAACAAACACTGAAGGGAAGTTTCTCCCTCAAGGTTTCAGCTCTCATTGGGCTCCAGTGTTTCCTCTTCTTGTTAATAGTTTCCTGGTTTAGCTAATCCCTCCATGCCTCAATATCCCTTGTATGTTATTCATATCTCTGTAAATATCTTCACTTAAACCATTGGTGTGAATCTTTTTTTTTTGTTTTGTTTTTCTTCCTTCTGGGATCTTGTCTGATAACGTTGTTGGTACCAGGAATGGGGTAGTGTCATTTCACACCTAATAACTCACTTAGAGAAGTTTTGCTTCTTGTCTCTGCAACTTGGTGCTCAACAGTTTAGCGTTGTCATGGGAGGAAGTTTTTCACTGGTGAACAGAGGTGACTTCAATAATATGGAAGCTGAGGCTACCATCTCATTTCTCATAACACTAAATCCTTGAAGAAAGCAGTCCCTGCTCTTCTTCCCAGGGTGACTGATCCTCATTACCAAGAGAATTTAGTGTGTAAGTGTTTATAGTGTTCTCTTGTGATTCTTTGTATTTCTATGGTATCGGTTGTAATTTCTCTGTCATTTATAACTTTATTTGAGTCTATGTTTTTTTTTCTCTTGGTTAGTATGCTAAAGGTTTGTCAATTTGTAAAATCTTTTCAAACATCCAATTCTTTGTCTCACTGATAGTTTTTCAATTGTTTTTCTCGCCTCTATTTCATTTATTTCTGCTCTAATCTTTGTTATTTCCTTCCTCCTAATAATTTAGGGCTTAGATTTTTCCTCTTTTTATAATTCTTTGAGATGTCAAGTTAGGTTATTTATTTGAGATCTTTCTCTTCTCCTAATGTAATCATTTATAGCTGTAAATAGCCCCTTTAGAGCTACTTTTGCTGTATCTCATAAGTTTATGTTGTGTTTTCATTTTCATTTGTCTCAAGATACTTTCTGATTTTTCTTTTTTTTTTCATCTTTGATCCATTGGTTGTTCAGGAGTGCATGGTTTCATCTCCATGTATTTGTGAATTTTTTCATTTTCCTTCCATTGCTGATTTCTAGTTTCATACTATTGTGGTTGGAAAATATACTTGATATAATCTCAGCTTTCTTACATTTCTTGAGACTTGATTTGTGGCCCAAGATATGATTTATCCTGGAGAATATTCTGTGTGTGCTTGAGAAGAATATGTTTCTGCTGCTGTTAGATGGAATGTTTCTTGTAAGTCTTTTAGGGCAATTAGGTCTACAATGTTATCCAGGTTTGCTGTTTCGTTATTAACAATCTGTCTGGATGATCTATCCAGTGTTAAAAATGGGCTATTTAAGGGGCGCCTGGGTGGCGCAGTCGGTTAAGCGTCCAACTTCAACCAGGTCACGATCTCGCGGTCCGTGAGTTCGAGCCCCGCGTCAGGCTCTGGGCTGATGGCTCAGAGCCTGGAGCCTGTTTCCAATTCTGTGTCTCCCTCTCTCTCTGACCCTCCCCCGTTCATGCTCTCTCTCTGTCTCTGTCCCAAAAATAAATAAATGTTGAAAAAAAAATTAAAAAAAAAATGGGCTATTTAAGTCCACTACCATTATTGCATTGCTGTCTATTTCTCTCTTCAGTTCTGTTAATATTTGCTTTAAATATTTAGGTGCTCCAATGTTTGGTGCATATATATTTAAAATATTTTTAATCTTTTATTTATTTTTGAGAGAGAGAGAGAGAGAGAGAGACAGAATATGAGTGGGGATGGAACAGAGAGAGAGGGAGACACAGAATATGAAACAGGATCCAGGCTCCAGGCTGTCAGCACAGAGTTCAATGTGGGGCTCGAACCCATGAACTGTGAGATCACGACCTGAGGCGAAGTCAGACACCCAAGTGACTGAGCCACCTAGGTGCCCCAGTACATATATATTTACAATTACATCCTCCTGAAACGACCACTTTACCATTATATGGTAGTCTTCTTTGTCTCTGGTGACCACTTTTGACTGAAAGTCTATTTTTTCTGATGTAGGTATAGCCATTCTTGATCTCTTTGGTTATTTCTTTTCATCTCTTCATTTTCAGCCTTTGTGTGTTTCTTTAAAGCTAGTGTTCTTTAGGAAGCATACTGTTAGATATTGCTATTTATCCATTCAGCCACTCTGTGCTTTTTGATTGGAAAAATTGATCCATTTACATTTAAGGTCATTATTGATAGGTAAGGATTTGCTATTGACATTTTATTTTTATTTTTTTAATTAATTAATTTATTAAAAAATCTTTTTTTTATGTTTATTTATTTTTGAGAGACACAGAGAGACAGAGCGTGAGTAGGGAAGGGCAGAGAGAGAGGGAGACACAGAACTCAAAGCAGGCTTCAGGCTCTGAGCTGTCAGCACAGAGCCTGATGCAGGGCTCGAACCCACGCAGGGTGAGATCATGACCTGAGCTGAAGTCGGATGCCCAACTGACTGAGCCACCCAGGTGCCCCACTACTGACATTTTATTAATGGGTTCATGTCTATATTTGTACCTATAATATGGTGTAGAGGGTGTGCATGGGCTCTCGGTGATGACAAAGGGCAGGGTTTCCTCTTGCTTAGGAATAACGATAGTACTTATCAATACTTAAGTAAACTTAAAACTTAAATAAAAAACAAAACAAATTCTCCCACTTGGGTATTTGATAATTTTCTTTTTATTTATACTTATATACATTTATCAGAATGGCTAAATAAAGGCCCAACTTAAGGCAGTTAGTTGGTCTTTTCAGTCCCTACAATGGGGTTTGAGAAAGTGCTGTTGAAAAATATCCTCAAAATGTAAAATGTTGCCTTAACAGCTGAGCCAGGGAACTCTGTGGCCTGGAGCTGTCTAAGACAGCATCTGGAATTGGCATCTGGATTTTTTTTTATTATATATGTCCATGTTGAAAATATATCACATATATATCAACAGAACAACATGGCACACAGTTGGCATGCTAAATTTTAAGTCTGTGTTTTAAGTTGTGACTTTAAATTTGTTTCTTCATTGTTTTGAGTGCTCAGGTTTCCTTTTGTGTTCATTGGGAAAAGAAAAATAATGCTTTTGGGGAATTCTGCTGATTAACCATTTTAAAAGTACCATTGGAAATTTAATTAAAACACTGCTGAAAAACAAGAAATTGTTAGGAATCCAACAAAAATAGAATGTTTTAGAGTCATGCATATTTTCAAATGTATTTATTAAGATGGAAGGATTGAAAACATGTGGCTTAGTTGCAATATGACAGGTGTATTCACAGTGTTTTGTTTAGCCTCTTGTTGATTTTGTAACCTGTTGATAAAATATTAATAAATATTGAGCACGGTGCCATCAAAAATCGTTAAAATGTAACCTCCCTAACTGCGTAAAAAACTATTTATACCTTAGCCAATAAAAGACCTAGAGAAGGGTTGCTTAGTTTGGAGTTTTTGAAACTGTGTTCATTTGAAAATTGACATCTGAAGAGCAGATTTTTCTCATGTGTATTATGAAACTGCCTTAGCACTATGCAGAATTGGAATTCTCTAGTTAAGTATCGAAATTCAAGGGTTTTCCTAAATGCATAGAATGTTACAAGTTTGTTTTCTGGTTATTATTTGTATTTCATAATAATTCAGTTGACAAATGATTTGAAATTGCATTACAACTGTCATAAATCACAAATCTATTTTCAATTCCTGTTGATCTGTTATTATGGATCATCAAGTAAAAACACTTTAAACTGAGAAATTTTAATATTTACCCTGAAAACAATAATGTTGTTTTTTTGTATCATCTGAAGTAGATCTCTTTTCTTTTTTCTTTTTGTATTTAATTTTAAAAAGTATATGCCTTTTTATTGCTTTCAAAAACATGCATTAGTAGGGATTAAGCTGCAGAAATTTATTTACTTTAGGGAATAAGTAAAGTGAGCATAGAAAATGTTTTAATGATGATTCTAAAGTTATTGGAGAAGATATCTCCTCTAAATCTTTTGATTGAAGCCTCTCTTATGTCCCTTTCAAACCAAGGTTTAGGGTTGAATGCTTCACAATTAAGAGGATGACATTCAAACCCATCAAGAGTTGATAATTCAACAATTATGAAATCTTCAAAGAAGCATGGCTCTTCCGTGATAGTAGTTTTTGAAGTTGCCTGGCCCCACTTCAATAAGCAAAAAAGGAAACAGCATTCCTCTTTAGAAAATTCAAAGGCTATAAAAATTTGGGTGCATGTGCTCCTTCAGATCAGAATTTTTGTATCCTTTGGATAAATACCTATAAATGAAATTACTGGGTCATAGGGTAGTTCTATTTAAAAAATTTTAAGGAACCTCAATAGTGTTCTCCAGAGTGGCTGTACCAGTTTGAATTTTCACCAGCAGTGCAAAAGCGTTCCCTTTTTTCCACATCCTCACCAACATCTCTTGTTTCCTGAGTTGTTAATTTTTGCCATTCTGACAGTTGTGAGGTGGTATTTCATTGTGGTTTTGATTTGTATTTCCCTGATGATGAGTGATGTTGAGTGTTTTTTCATGTGTCTGTTAGCTATCTGGATGTATTCTTTGGAAAAGTGTCTATTCATGTCTTCTGCCCATTTCTTTACTGAATTATTTGTTTTTTGGATGTTGAGTTTCATAAGTTCTTTACAGATTTGGGGTACTAACCCTTTATCTGATATGTCATTTGCAAATATCTTCTTCCATTCCATTGGTTGCCTTTTAGTTTTGTTGATTGTTTCCTTTACTGTGCAGAATCTTTTATCTTTATGGGGTCCAAATAGTTCATTTTTGTTTTTATTTCCTTTGCCTCCAGATACATGTCTATTCGAAGGAGCACATGCACGCTATGTTTATAGCAGCGCTATCAACAATAGCCAAATTATGGAAAGAGCCCAAATTTCCATTGACTGATGAATGGATAAATAAGATAGGATAATATATACGCACAACAGAATATTACTAGGTGATCAAAAAGAATGAAATCTTTCCATTTTGCAAAAACGTGGTTGGATACAAACTGAATTACGCTAAGTGAAATAAGTCAGTCAGAGAAAGACAAATATCCTATGATTTTACCCGTATGTGGAATTTAAGAAACAAAACAGATGAACATAGGGGAAGGGAAGGAAAATAAGGCAAAAATAGAGAGGCAGACAAACCATAAAAGACTCTTAAAGACAGAGAAAAATTGAGGGTTGCTGGAGGGGTGTTGGTGGGGGATGGGCAAAATGGGTGATGGGCATTAAGGAGGACACTTGTTGGGATGAGTACTGGGTGTTATGTGTAAGTGATGAATCACTGGGTTCTGCTCCTAAAACCAATATTACACTGTATGTTAACTAAATAACTAACTGAATTTAAATAAATAAATTAAAAAACAAAAGAAAACTCAAAGACATTCCTTATTTAATTAATTAGTAGAGAAAGTCTTTTTTTAAAAACTGAGGTATAATTGACATATAATATTATATTAGCTTCAGGTCTACAACATAATAATTTGA
This sequence comes from Leopardus geoffroyi, assembly GCF_018350155.1. Classification (NCBI taxonomy): domain Eukaryota; kingdom Metazoa; phylum Chordata; class Mammalia; order Carnivora; family Felidae; genus Leopardus; species Leopardus geoffroyi. Next base: position 53,199,477 of record NC_059326.1, on the reverse strand, counting down.
CATTGTATAATGCAAAATGATCGCCACAATAAGTCTAGTTACCATACAACATTAATACCATATTATTGGCTATATTCCCTATGCTGTGTGTTACATCCCCATGACTTAGTTAACTGGAAGTTTGTACTTCTTGATCCCCTTCACCCATTTCACCTACCCACCAACCCCTTCCCCTCTGGCAACCACCAGTCTATTTTTTTTTTTGTATCTGTGAGCCTCATTTTTGTTTTGTTTGCTTGTTTTATTTTTTAGACTCCACATATAAGTGAAAGCATACAGTATTTGTTTTTCTATGTTTGACTTATCTTAGTTAGCATGATACCCTCAAGGTCCATCCATATCATTACAAATGGCAAGATTTCATTTTTTCTTGTGGCTGAGTAGTATTCCATTGTGTATATGTCTGTGTGTGTGTGGGTATGTGTGTGTGTCTGTGTGTGTCTGTGTGTGAGCACCGTATCTTCTTTATCCTTTCATTCATTGATGGACGCTTTGGTTGCTTTCTTATATTGGTTGTTGTAAATAATGCTGTAATGAACATAGAGGTACATATATATACTTTTAAGTTTATTTTGAGAGAGAGCATGAGCAGAGGAGGGGCAGAGACAGAGAGGAGAGAGAATCCCACAAACCGTGAGATCATAACCTGAGTCAAAATTGAGAGTCAGATGTTTAACCGACTGAGCTGCCCAGGCATCCGGGGTACATGTATTTTTTAAAACTAGTGTTTTCATTTTCTCCAGAAAGATACACAGTAGTGGAATTGCTAGATCATATGGTAATCCTATTTTAATTTTTTGAAGAATCTTCTCACTGTTTACTATAGTAGCTGCACCAATCTACGTTCCCACCAACAGTGAACAAGGGCTCCCTTTTCTCCAAATCCTCAACAACACTTGTTATTTCTTGTATTTTTGAGAATAGCCATTCTGAAATGTATAAGATGATTCCTCATTGTAGTTTTAAGTTGCATTTCTCTGATAACTAGTGATGATAAACATCTTTTCTTGTGTTTGTTGGCCATCTGTATGTCTTGTCTAGAAAAATGTCTATTCATGATCTTCTGACCATTTTTGAAGCACATTATTTATTTATTTTTGTTGTTGTTGGGTTGTATAAATTCTTATATATTTTGGGTATTAATCCCTTATTGGATATATGATTTGCAAATATCTTCTCCCATTCAGTAGGTTGCCTTTTTGTTCTGTTGAGGATTTCCTTTGCTGTGCAGAAGGTTTTGAGTTGATGTAGTCTCCCATTTGTTTATTTTTGTTTTTGTTTCCCTTGCCTTCGGAGTAAGATCCAAACAAAGAAACAAAACCCCACAAAAACCCATTGTTATGATTAATGTCAAGGAGCTTATTGTCTATGTTTTCTTCTAGGAGTTTAATGGTTTCAGGCTTTACATTCAAGTGTTTAATCTATTTTGAGTTAATTTTTGTATATGGTGTAAGAGAGTGGTCCAGTTTCATTCTTTTTCATGTAGTTGTCCAATTTTCTTAACACTTTTTATTATTAAAGAGTCTGTCATTTCCCCATTGTATATTCTTGCCTCATATGTTGTAAATCAATTGACCATATACATGGGTTTACTTCAGCGCTCTCAATTCTGTTTTACTGATGTGTCTGTTTTTATACCAATATCATACTATTTGATTACTATAGCTTTATAGTATAGTGTAATAAAGTGATACCACTAGCTTTGTTCTTTCTCAAGATGGTTTTAGCTATCTGGGGTCTTTTGTGGTTCTGTACAAATCTTACAATTATTTGTTCCAGTTGTGTGAAAAATGCCATTGGAATTTTGGCAGGGATTGCATTATGTCTGTGGATTGCTTTGGTCAGTATGGACATTTTAACAATATATATCCTCCTAATACATGAGCACCGAATATCTTTCCGTTTATTTATGTCTTCTTTAATTTCTTTCATCAGTGTTTTATAGTTTGCAGGATATAGGTCTTTCACATTCTTGGTTAAGCTTATCACTAGGTATTTTATTCGTTTTGATGTAATTGTAAATGGGATTGTTTTCTTGACTTGACTTTCTTATATTTTATTAGTGTATTGAAACACAACAAACTTTTGTATATCATTTTTGTATCCTGCAACTTTATTGAATTTGTTTATTAGTTCTAACAGGCTTTTGATGGAGACTTTAGGGTTTTCTCTATATAGTATCATGTCATCATCAGATAGTGACAGTTTTACATCTTCATTACCAATTAGAATGCCTTTATTTCTTTTTCTTGCCTAATTGCTGTGGTTAGGACTTCCAATACTCTGTTGAATAAAAATGGGGAGATGAGGCACCTGGTGGCTCCGTCAGTTAAGCGTCCAACTTCGGCTTAGGTTATGATCTTGCAGTTTGTGGGTTCAAGTCCTGCATCAGGCTCTGTGCTGACAGTTCAGAGTCTGGAGCCTGCTTCAGATCCTGTGTCTCCCTCTCTCTCTGCCCCTCCCCTGCTAATGCTCTGTCTGTCTGTCTCTCTCAAAAATAAATAAATATTAAAGAATTTTTTTTTTAAATGGGGAGAGTGGGCATCCTTGTCTTGATCTTAGAGGAAAGTTTTCAGCTTTTCATTGTTGAGTATGATATTAACTGTGAGTTTGTCATATATTGCCTTTATTATGTTGAGGTACATTCCCTCTATACCCACTATGCTGAGAATTTTTATCATAAATGGATGTAGAATTTTGTCAAATGCTTTTTCTGTATCTAGTGAGATGACTATATAATTTTTACCTTTAATTTTGTTAATGTAGTGTATTGTGTTGATTGATTTGCAGATGTTTTACCATCCTTGCATCCCTGGAAAAATCCCAATTAATCATACTGTATGATCCTTTTAAAATATGGGCGAATTCAGTTTGCTAATATTTTGTTTAGGATTTTTGCATCTATGTTCATCACAGATATTGGCCTGTAATTTTTTCCACCGCCACCTCCTCCTCCTCTTCCTCCTCTTCCTCTTCCCCTTCCCCTTCTTCTCCTTCTTTTCCTTCTCCTCCTCCTCTGCCCCCTCACTCCCTCCACCTCCTCCTCCTCCTCCTCCTTCTTCTTCTCTTTCTCCTTCTCCTTCTCCTTCCCCTTCTCCTCCTCCTCCTTCTCCTACTTCTTTTCTTCTCCTTCTTCTCTTTCTTCTCCTCCTTCTCCTCCTTCTTCTTCTTCTTCTTGTGGTGTCCTTGTCTGATTTTGGTATCAGTATAATGCTGGCCTCATAGAATGAGTTTGGAAACATTCCCTCCATTTCAATTTTTTAGAAGAGTTTGAGAAAGATTCCTGTTAAATCTTCCTTGAATGTTTGGTAGAATTTACCAGTGCATCTGCCTGGTACTGGATTTTTATTTGTTGTGAGGTTTTTGATTACTAATTCAATCTTTTTATGAGTAATCTGTCTATTCAGAATTTCTATTTCTTCATGAGTCAGTCTTGGAATATTGTGTTTCTAGGAATTTATTCACTTCTTCTAGGTTGTCTATTTTTTACAGTAGTGTCTTATGATTTCTTTTTGTATTTCTGTGGCATCAGTTGTATCTTCTCTTTCCTTTCCAATTTTATTTGAACTCTCTCTCTTTTCTTCTTGGTAAGGGTAGGTAAAGATTTGTGAATTTTGTTCATCTTTTTGTAGAACCAGCTTTTAGTTTCATTGATCTTTTCTATTATCTTTTTAGTCTCTATTTCATTTGTCTCCATTCTCATCTTTATTATTTCCTTCCTCCTACTAGCTTTGGGATTCCTTTGTTCTTCCCTCTTTAGACCCTTTACATGTGAAGTTAGACTGTTTATTTGAGATTTGTGTTGTCTTTTTTTTTTTTTAATGTTTTTATTTATTTTTGAAGGAGAGAGAGAGAGAGAGAGACAGACAGAGCATGAGCAGGGGAGGAGCAAAGAGAGAGGGAGACACAGAGTTCGAAGCAGGCTCCAGGCTCTAAGCTGTCAGCACAGAGCCCGATGAGGGGCTTGAACTCACAAACTGTGAGATCATGACCTGAGCCGAAGTCGGATGCTTAACCGACTGAGCCACCCAGGTGCCCCAAGATTTGTGTTGTTTCTTGAGGTAAGCCTGTATTGCATATAATCTTTTTTCTTGAAACTGCTTTTGCAGTGGGAGAGGATATTTGCAAATGACATATTGGATAAAGGGTATCCAAAATCTATAAAGAACTTATGAAACTCAAAACCCAAAAGTCAAATAATCAGTGAAGAAATGGGCAAAGGACATGAACAGTCTCTTTTCCAAAGAAGACATCCAGGTGGCTGGATGAAAAGACACATGAAAAGACACAGACACATGAAAATATGCTCAACATCACTCATCATCAGGGAAGTACAAATCAAAATCACAATGAGATACCACCTCACACCCATCAAAAGAGTTAAAATTAACAACTTAGAAAACTTTGGATGTGAAGAAAGGGGAACCCTTTTGCATTGTTGATGGGAATGCAAACTGGTGCAGCCATTCTGGAGAACAGTTTGGCGGTAACTCAAAAATTAAAAATAGAGTTACACTATGACCTAGCAATTGCATTACCAGGTATTTATCCAAAGGATACAAAAATGCTGATTCAAAGGGGAACATGCACCCCAATGTTTATAGCAGCACTATCAACAATAGCCAAATTATGGAAAGACCCCAAATTCCATCGACTGATGAATGGATAAAGAAGATGTGGTGTATATATCCAATGTAATATTACTCAGTGATCAAAAACAATGAAATCTTACTATTTGCAAAAACATGGATGGAACCAGACTGAATTATGCTAAGTAAAATAAATCAGAGAAAGGTAAATATCATATGATTTCACCCATATGTGGAATTTAAGAAATAAAACAGATGAACATAAAGGAAGGGAAGGAAAAGTCAGATAAAAAGAGAGAAGGAAGCAACATAATAGACTCTTAAAGACAGAAAAAACTGAGGGTTGCTGGAGGACTTTGGGGTGGGAGGATGGGCAAAATGGGTGATAGACATTAATGAGGGCACTTGTTGGGATGAGCACTGAATGTTATATATAAGTGATGAATCACTGGATTCTTCTGAAACCATTATTATATGTTAACTAATTTGAATTTAAATTAAAAAATATATAGAAAATATATATTTTGAAATGATGATAAAGGAAATAAATATCCTAAATTTAAAAAAAACTGCTTTTGCAGCATACCATAGATTTTGCTATGTCATATTTCTGTTTTCATTTGTTTCTAGTTGTTTTTTTTATTTTTCCTTTGATTTCTTCAGTGACCCAGTAGTAGCTCAGCAACATGTTGTTAAATCACCATGTATTTGTAGCTTGTCCAGTTTTCTTCTTGTAATTTATTTCTAATATCATACCATTATGGTCAGAAAAAATGCTTGATATGATTTAATTTTCTTAAATTTATTGAGCCTTTTTTTTGTAGCTTAACATGTGATCTATCCTGGAGAATGTGACATGAGCATTTGGGTGGAATGTTTTGCTTATATCTTTTAAGCCCATTTTAATAAAAATAATAAAAGTTCATCTTAATAAAAAACATCTAATGTGTCATTTAAGGCTGATGTTTCCTTATTGATTTTCTGTCTGGATGATCTGTCCATTGATGGAAGTGGACTGTTAAAGCCCTCACTGTTACTGTTTTGCTGTTAATTTTTCCCTTTACATCTATTAATGTTTGCTTTATATATTTTAAGGCTCTTATGTTGGTTGCATATATATTTATAAATGTTATATCTTTTTGCTGGATTGACCCCTTCATCATTATGTAATGTCCCTCTGCGTTTTATTACAGTCTTTGTTTTAAAGTCAATTTTGTCTGATATGAGTATAGCTATACCACATTTTTTTTCTTTTTTCATTTCCTTTTGCTTGGAATATCTTTTTCTATTCCTTCTCTTTCAGCCTGTGTGTTTCCTGACTTCTGACATGAGTCTATTATAGGCAGTATAAAGATGTGTCTTATTTTTTTTATCTATTAAACCACTCTATGTTTTTTGATTGGCAAATTTAGTCTATTATATTTAAAGTAATTATTGATAGGTATGTACTTATTGCTATTTTGTTGATTGTTATCTGATTGTTTTTATAGTTCCTATCTGTTCCTTCCTTTTCTTTCTTCTCTTACAGTTTGACAAATTTCTTTTTTTTTTCAATATGAAGTTTATTGTCAAATTGGTTTCCATACAACACCCAGTGCTCATCCCAAAAGATGCCCTCCTCAATACCCATCACCCACCCTCCCCTCCCTCCCACCCCCCATCAACCCTCAGTTTGTTCTAAGTTTTTAAGAGTCTCTTATGCTTTGGCTCTCTTCCACTCTAACCTCCTTTTTTTTTTCTTCCCCTCCCCCATGGGTTTCTGTTAAGTTTCTCAGGATCCACCTAAGAGTGAAAACATATGGTATCTGTCTTTCTCTGTATGGCTTATTTCACTTAGCATCACACTCTCCAGTTCCATCCATGTTGCTACGAAGGGCCATATTTCATTCTTTCTCATTGCCACGTAGTACTCCATTGTGTATATAAACCACAATTTCTTTATCCATTCATCAGTTGATGGACATTTAGGCTCTTTCCATAATTTGGCTATTGTTGAGAGTGCTGCTATAAACATTGGGGTACAAGTGCCCCTATGCATCAGTACTCCTGTATCCCTTGGGTAAATTCCTAGCAGTGCTATTTCTGGGTCATAGGGTAGATCTATTTTTAATTTTTTGAGGAAACTCCACACTGTTTTCCAGAGCGGCTGCACCAATTTGCATTCCCACCAACAGTGCAAGAGGGTTCCCATTTCTCCACATCCTCTCCAGCATCTATAGTCTCCTGATTTGTTCATTTTGGCCACTCTGACTGGCGTGAGGTGATAGCTGAGTGTGGTTTTGATTCGTATTTCCCTGGTGAGGAGCAACGTTGAGCATCTTTTCATGTGCCTGTTGGCCATCCGGATTTCTTCTTTAGAGAAGTGTCTATTCATGTTTTCTGCCCATTTCTTCACTGGGTTATTTGTTTTTCAGGTGTGGAGTTTGGTGAGCTCTTTGTAGATTTTGGATACTAGCCCTTTGTCCAATATGTCATTTGCAAATATCTTTTCCCATTCCGTTGGTTGCCTTTTAGTTTTGTTGATTGTTTCCTTTGCTGTGCAGAAGCTTTTATCTTCATAAGGTCCCAGTAGTTCATTTTTGCTTTTAATTCCCTTGCCTTTGGGGATGTGTCAAGAAATTGCTATGGCTGAGGTCAGAGAGGTCTTTTCCTGCTTTCTCCTCTAGGGTTTTGATGGTTTCCTGTCTCACATTCAGGTCTTTTATCCATTTTGAGTTTATTTTTGTGAATGGTGTGAGAAAGTGGTCTAGTTTCAACCTTCTGCATGTTGCTGTCCAGTTCTCCCAGCACCATTTGTTAAAGAGACTTTTTTCCATTGGATATTCTTTCCTGCTTTGTCAAAGATTAGTCGGCCATACATTTGTGGGTCTAGTTCTGGGGTTTCTATTCTATTCCATTGGTCTATGTGTCTGTTTTTGTGCCAATACATGCTGTCTTGATGATGACAGCTTTGTAGTAGAGGCTAAAGTCTGGGATTGTGATGCCTCCTGCTTTGGTCTTCTTCAAAATTACTTTGGCTATTAGGGGCCTTTTGTGGTTCCATATGAATTTTAGGATTGCTTGCTCTAGTTTCGAGAAGAATGCTGGTGCAATTTTGATTGGGATTGCATTGAATGTGTAGATAGCTTTGGGTAGTATTGACATTTTGACAATATTTATTCTTTCAATCCATGAGCAGGGAATGTCTTTCCATTACTTTATATCTTCTTCAATTTCCTTCATAAGCTTTCTATAGTTTTCAGCATACAGATCCTTTACATCTTTGGTTAGATTTATTCCTAGGTATTTTATGCTTCTTGGTGCAATTGTGAATGGGATCAGTTTCTTTATTTGTCTTTCTGTTGCTTCATTGTTAGTGTATAAGAATGCAACTGATTTCTGTACATTGATTTTTTATCCTACAACTTTGCTAAATTCATGTATCAGTTCTAGCAGACTTTTGGTGGAGTCTATTGGATTTTCCATGTATAGTATCATGTCATCTGCAAAAAGTGAAAGCTTAACTTTACCTTTGCCAATTTTGATGCCTTTGATTTCCTTTTGTTTTCTGATTGCTGATGCTAGCCCTTCTAAAAGTATGTTAAACAACAGTTGTGAGAGTGGACATCCCCGTCGTGTTCCTGATCTCAGGGAAAAAGCTCTCAGTTTTTCCCCGTTGAGGATGATGTTAGCTGTGGGCTTTTCATAAATGGCTTTTATGATCTTTAAGTATGTTCCTTCTATCCCGACTTTCTCGAGGGTTTTTACTAAGAAAGGGTGCTGAATTTTTTCAAAGGCCTTTTCTGCATCGATTGACAGGATCATATGGTTCTTATCTTTTCTTTTATTAATGTGATGTATCACGTTGATTGATTTGTGAATGTTGAACCAGCCCTGCATCCCAGGAATGAATCCCACTTGATCATGGTAAATAATTCTTTTTATATGCTGTTGAATTCGATTTGCTAGTATCTTATTGAGAATTTTTGCATCCATATTCATCAGGGATATTGGCCTGTAGTTCTCTTTTTTTACTGGGTCTCTGTCTGGTTTAGGAATCAAAGTAATACTGGCTTCATAGAATGAGTCTGGAAGTTTTCCTTCCCTTTCTATTTTTTGGAATAGCTTGAGAAGGATAGGGATTATCTCTGCTTTAAATGTCTGGTAGAACTCCCCTGGGAAGCCATCTGGTCCTGGACTCTTATTTGTTGGGAGATTTTTGATAACCGATTCAATTTCTTTGCTGGTTATGGGTCTGTTAAAGCTTTGTATTTCCTCCTGATTGAGTTTTGGAAGCGTGTGGGTGTTTGGGAATTTGTCCATTTCTTCCAGGTTGTCCAGTTTGTTGGCATATAATTTTTCATAGTATTCCCTGATCATTGCTTGTATCTCTGAGGGATTGGTTGTAATAATTCCATTTTCATTCATGATTTTATCTATTTGGGTCATCTCACGTTTCTTTTTGAGAAGTCTGGCTAGAGGTTTATCAATTTTGTTTATTTTTTCAAAAAACCAACTCTTGGTTTCGTTGATCTGCTCTACAGTTTTTTTTAGATTCTATATTGTTTATTTCTGCTCTGATCTTTATTATTTCTCTTCTTCTGCTGGGTTTAGTCTGTCTTTGCTGTTCTGCTTCTATTTCCTTTAGGTATGCTGTTAGAGTTTCTATTTGGGATTTTTCTTGTTTCTTGAGATAGGCCTGGATTGCAATGTATTTTCCTCTCAGGACTGCCTTTGCTCCATCCCAAAGCGTTTGGATTGTTGTATTTTCATTTTCATTTGTTTCCATATATTTTTTAATTTCTTCTCTAATTGTCTGGCTGACCCATTCATTCTTATTAGGGTGTTCTTTAACCTCCATGCTTTTGGAGGTTTTCCAGACTTTTTCCTGTGGTTGATTTCAAGCTTCATAGCATTGTGGTCTGAAAGTATGCATGGTATGATTTCAATTCTTGTATACTTATGAAGGGCTGTTTTGTGACCCAGTATGTGATCTATCTTGGAGAATGTTCCATGTGCACTCGAGAAGAAAGTATATTCTGTTGCTTTGGGATGCAGAGTTCTAAATATATCTGTCAAGTCCATCTGATCCAATGTATCATTCAGGGCCCTTGTTTCCTTATTGACCATGTGTCTAGATGATCTATCCATTTCTGTAAGTGGAGTGTTAAAGTCCCCTGCAATTACCACATTCTTATCAATAAGGTTGCTTATGTTTGTGAGTAATTGTTTTATATATTTGGGGGCTTCTGTATTGGGTGCATAGACATTTATAATTGTTAGCTCTTCCTGATGGTAGACCCTGTGATTATTATATAATGCCCTTCTTCGTCTCTTGTTACAGCCTTTAATTTAAAGTCTAGTTTGTCTGATATAAGTATGGCTACTCCAGCTTTCTTTTGGCTTCCAGTAGCATGATAAATAGTTCTCCATCCCCTCACTCTCAATCTAAAGGTGTCCTCAGGTCTACAATGAGTCTCTTGTAGACAGCAAATAGATGGGTCTTGTTTTTTTATCCATTCTGATACCCTATGTCTTTTGGTTGGAGTATTTAGTCCATTTACATTCAGTGTTATTATAGAAAGATATGGGTTTAGAGTCATTGTGATGTCCGTAGGTTTCATGTTTGTAGTGATGTCTCTGGTACTTCGTCTCACAGGATCCCCCTTAGGATCTCTTGTAGGGCTGGTTTAGTGGTGACGAATTCCTTCAGTTTTTGTTTGTTTGGGAAGACAAACAAATCTCTCCTTCTATTCTAAATGACAGACTTGCTGGATAAAGGATTCTCGGCTGCATATTTTTTCTGTTCATACATGGAAGATCTCCTGCCATTCCTTTCTGGCCTGCCAAGTTTCAGTAGAGAGATCAGTCACGAGTCTTATAGGTCTCCCTTTATATGTTAGAGCACGTTTATCTCTAGCTGCTTTCAGAATTTTCTCTTTATCCTTGTATTTTGCCAGTTTCCTTATGATATGTTGTGCAGAAGATTGATTCAAGTTACGTCTGAAGGGAGTTCTCTGTGCCTCTTGGATTTCAATGCCTTTTTCCTTCCTCAGATCTGGGAAGTTCTCAGCTATTATTTCTTCAAGTACACCTTCAGCACCTTTCCCTCTCTCTTCCTCCTCTGGAATACCAATTATGCGTAGATTATTTCTCTTTAGTGCATCACTTAGTTCTCTAATTTTCCCCTCATACTCCTGGATTTTTTTATCTCTCTTTTTCTCAGCTTCATCTTTTTCCATAATTTTATTTTCTAGTTCACTTATTCTCTCCTGTGCCTCTTCAATCCGAGCCGTGGTTGTCTTCATTTTATTTTGCAGCTCATTGATAAAATTGAAAAAATGATAGCATTTTTTAGCTCCTCCTGGCTGTTCCTTAGTCCCTTGATCTCTGTAGCAAGAGATTCTCTGCTGGCCTTTGTACTGTTTTCAAGCCCAGCGATTAATTTTATGAGTATTATTCTACATTCACTTTCTGGTATATTGTTTAAATCCTTTTTGATCAGGTCGTTAGCTGTTGTTATTTCCTGGACAGTTTTCTGAGGGCAATTCTTCCGTTTCGTCATTTTGGATAGTCCCTGGAGCGGTGCAGAACTGCAGGGCACTTCCCCTGTGCTGTCTTGAATAACTTGCATTGGTGGGCGGGGCTGCAGTCAGACCCATTGTCTGCCCCCAGCCCACCGCTGGGGCCACAGTCAGACTGTTGTGTGCCTTCTCTTCCCCTCTCCTAGGGGCGGGATTCACTGTGGGGTGGTGTGGCCTGTCTGGGCTACTTGCACACTGCCAGACTTGTGGTGCTGGGGATCTGGCGTATTAACTGGGGTGGATCGGCAAGGTGCACAGCGTCTGGAGGGGCAGGCTCAGCTTGCTTTTCCTTCGGAGATCAGCTTTAGTACGGGCCCTGTGGCACCAGGAGGGAGTCAGACCCGCTGGAGGGATGGATCCGCAGAAGCATAGCATTGGGTGTTTGCGCGGTGCAAGCAAGTTCCCTGGCATGAACTGGTTCCCTTTGGGATTTTGGCTGGGGGATGGGTGAGGGAGATGGTGCTGGTGAGTGCCTTTGTTCCCCGCCAAGCTGAGCTCTGTCATCCGGGGCTCAACAACTCTCCCTCCACTTGTTCTCCAGCCTTCCCGCTCTCTGAGCAGAGCTGTTAACTTATAACCTTCTAGATGTCAAGTCCCTCTTGATGTCAGAACACACTCCGTCTGGCCTCTCCGCTTTTGCAAGTCAGACTTCAGAGGCTCTGCCTTGCCTGGCTGGCCGCCCCTCCGCCTGGCTCCCTCCTGCCAGTCTGTGTAGCGCACCGCCTCTCCACCCTTCCTACCCTCTTCCATGGGCCGCTTGTCTGCGCTTGGCTCCGAAGACTCAGTTCTTCTAGTCTTCTGGCAGTTTTCTGGGTTATTTAGGCAGGTGTAGGTGGTATCTAAGTGATAAGCAGGACGCAGTTAGCCCAGCGTCCTCCTATGCTGCCATCTTCCCAGGATCTTGACAAATTTCTTTATGTGTGTTATGTTTAGCTTTCTTTCTAAATTTCTTTTATGTACTTATTATCATTTTTGCTTTGTGTTTACTGTGTCGTTTACATATATCATCCTATGTAATTAACAGTCTATTTTAAGTTGATAGCAGCTTAAATTTGAACACATTCCCAAATTCTACATTTTTACTTTCCCGTCATGTTTCATGTTTTTGATGTCACATTTTACATCTTATTTAATGTATTTCTTGGCTAATTGTTATGATTTTAGTTAATTTTGCTACTTTTGTCTTTTATCCTTCATAGTAGCTTCATAAGTGATTAATCTACCACCTTTACTATATATTTACCTTTTCCAATGAGATTTTTTACTTTCGTATATTTTATTGTTATTAATTAGTGCTATTTATTTCCAGCTTAAAGACACTTGAACATTTCTTGTACAGCTCGTTTGGTAGTGATGAACTCTTTTAGCTTTTGCTTGTCTGGAAAATTATATTTCCCCTTCATTTCTGAATGATACCCTTGCCAGGTAGAGTATTCTTGGTTGGTAGGTTTTTGCTTTCAGCACTTTGAACTTATCATGCCATTCCCTTCTGGCCTGCACAGTTTCTGCTGGGAAATCTGCTAATAGCCTTGTAGAGTTTCCCTTGTATGTAATAATTTGTTTTTCTCTTGCTGCTTTGGAGATTATCTATCTTTAACCTTTGACATTTTAATTATATGTGTCTTGGTGTGGATCTCTTCAAGTTTATCTTATTTAGAACTATCTGGGCTTTTTGGCTCTGGATGTCTGTTTCCTTTCCTAGGTTAAGGAAGTTTTCAGCCATTATTTCTTCTGATTGTTTTCTCCCCCCTTTTCTCTCTTTTCCTATAATATGAATATTACCTCACTCAATGTTGTCCCATTGAAATTAGATTACTTTCAAATAATTTTAGCAAAAGAGCTTTATTAGTATGATTTGATATTATGTATAATCCAAAGTTACTGTATTGTACACTTTGCAAATGTCTTTCATAGGATTTAATTTAAAGGACTAAGTGCTGAACATTTATAAAAGTAGACTTGTTCTTTTAAGTTGAAATTTGCTCAAAATAAATAGAAAAGTTTTTGACAAGTTGACATATAAGAAGAGACACAATGATAAAACTAAAAGATGATATTCATGTATTACAAAAATCAGTTTATATTTTAAAATCATATTTGAGACAAAGAAGAAGTACATAATAAAAGATTGACTTTTATTGGAAGAAAAAAGCCAAGCAATCATTTGAAATCATAAATGTCTTTTTGATTCAGATACCATATAATTTAGGAATGACTTAGTGGTGAAAAAAGAGCTTCTTGCTTGTTTGCCTTGCCCCTAGGTGGTGATAAAAGTATTGCAAAGTAAAAAAGACAAGGCAAAAAGACAAATGTAAGCAGGATACTAAGTTTTTCCAGAAGATTCTGGTTTTGATTCTTAGGGATAAATTGACTCAAATTATCTGCTGCTTTTGATATTTTTACTCATATATGCAAGGATAATGTCTTTTAAGAGCACTATGTCTGGGTATTTCCCTCAATCCTTCCCTTCACTGCTTTCTGCCACCCACTAAATCTGGCACAAATACAGATTAGGGCACCTATTTTCTGAACTACCATCATTGACTCACCAAACTTCAATTCTGATAGAAGTGTATAATAATGATAATTATGATAAAATAATAAAGACTGCTTAGACTAGGCCATTAAAAATTGTTAAATAAGGAATTCCATTGCATATTAAATCCTTTGCTTACAGACATAAAGAAGAATCTGCTATGTAATTACATATTTAGATTATCACATCACAAGTTCTACCAGAGTTCCATATTCCTTTGAAGAGACATCATTCAGCTAGAAATCCTCTGAGAATGAAGAAAGTGATTTCCAACATGTGTTCCCAAAATTGAACATTAGTTTCTTTTTAACAAATGAAAATTTCTCAGGGAAAACCACAGTATTATTTAGTTATTTTTTAATTCAGATGAATCTTGTATTTTTAACATGGCCTATAAATTGAGGTTTTTCTCTGTTAATGATAAGCCTGATATATAATTCATGAGAGTAACAAAATTTTAGATGCTCAATCACCTACCTATAGAATTAATATCCACTCTGGATAAAGAGGCATACAATTAAGATTGCAAGTCCTACTCAATCTGAACAAAAAAAATGCTTTATTAACAAGTATTGCCCCAATATTCTGAAAATCAAAATACTTTTTGATGCCTATAATTAAAACAAAAACACAAGCAACAAAATATTGAATCTATATTTGCTATTCTGATATTATATTAATTATTGCTTGTTTTAAGATAGATGATTAAAAAATAAAGGAGTTTTAGCTCATGATCATTGTATTATTTACTAAAATCGAAAGTTGAAACAGAGCTGCTATACACAGGTGCAGGCTGTATACTGCACAACTCCAGGGAGTACCATTTCTTTGGACTACAATGTAAATAGCACTCCCTGAATTTGGGCAAGATGGCACCTGAACTGGAGTTCTAGATAGAACTTATTGGTTTCAATAAGATGCTTCCCAGAAAAGATTGTAGAGATATTTTCTTTTTTTTTCTTTTTTCTTTTTTATTATTATTATTTTAAAAATTTTTTTAAATGTTTATTTATTTTTGAGACAGAGAGAGACAGAGCATGAACGGGGTTGGGTCAGAGAGAGAGAGGGAGACACAGAATCGGAAACAGGCTCCAGGCTCCGAGCTGTCAGCACAGAGCCCGATGCGGGGCTTGAACTCACGAACCGCGAGATCATGACCTGAGCTGAAGTCGGATGCTTAACTGACGGAGCCACCCAGGCGCCCCTATTATTTTTTTTAAATTTTTTTTAATGTTTATTTATTTCTGAGACAGAGAGAGACAGAGCATGAGTGGGGAGGGGAAGAGAGAGAGGGGGACACAGAATCCGAAGCAGGCTCCAGGCTCTGAGCCGTCAGCACAGAGCCCGATGCGGGGCTCGAACGCACAGACTGCGAGATCATCACCTGAGCTGAAGCTGGACGCTCAACCGACTGAGCCACCCAGGCACCCCTGTAGAGATATTTTCTATTAAATAGATATAAATTTAATTGGGGAAAACCCAGTTTCTTGAGATTATCTGTTCTGTATAACAAGCAGACAAAACTTACCATTACCGTGAATAAATAGGAAAAGGGGGAAGAATACTTGAAATTATACTTCTGAGAAGTCATCCACATTCTGAAGACCTTATTCTGACATTGAGGGACAAGATTTTTGTGTGTTTATCATGAAGTTCCTAAGTTTGAGCTTTTCCATTATATTCCCATATATAAGTACTCAAGTCCTTAAGGATTTCCATTTATTCATGTATTTATTAAGGATTTCTTGAGATTAGCTGTTCTGTATAACAAACAGACACAACTTACCATTACTGTCTCTGCTTCCACAAACATTAATTGAGCATGTAATGTGTGCCTGACACTATGTTAAGTAATTTACATTTTTCTTACTTATTCCTCACAATAATCTTATGAGGAAATTGAGATTTACAGATAAGTAGGAACTAACTCTGTTTTCCCTGACAAAGAAGCAGGTGCTTGTAATACATACTATACCGTGATAATGCACCCTGGTGCATTAAACAAGTCCCACTGGCCTGCATTGAAGTTTGTACCATGAATTTTCCAGCCAATAAATACTTGGACTTGTTACTTTGTCGGAAATTTGAGTACTTACATATAAGGTTTTCAGAATGTGGATGACTTCTCAGTGGTATAATTTTGAGTATTCTTCCTCCTTTTCCCATTTATTCATTATTCATAGATTCAAAGTATAGAAAGGGACCCTGGCTGACTTAAATAGAACAGGCATTTATTGAAAAGTTATTGAGAGAGCATGGATTTTTAAAAATATAACTTATTGTCAAGTTGCTAACATACAGTGTATACAGCATGCTCTTGGTTTTGGGGGTAGATTCCCATGATTCATTGCTTACATACAACACCCAGTGCTCATCCCAACAAGTGCTCTCCTCAGTGCCCATCACCCATTTTCTCCTCTCCCCTGCACCCCCCTCCCATCAACCCTCAGTTTGTTCTCTGTATTTAAGAGTCTTTTATGGTTTGCCTCCCCACCTCTCTGTTTGTAACTATTTTTTCCCCTTCCCTTTCCCTATGGTCTTCTGTTAAGTTTCTCAAGTTCCACATGAGTGAAAACACACAATATCTGTCTTTCTCTGACTGAGATATAGCATAATACCCTCCAGTTCCCATTCACATTGCTGCAAATGGCAGGATTTCATTCTTTCTTATTGCCAAGTAGTATTCCATTGTATATATAAACAACATCTTCTTTATCCATTCATCAGTTGATGGACACTTAGGGAGAACACATGGATTTTCTATGAAGGTAGAGAGCCAGACTCAGAGAATACTTACAGAAAAAGAGGTGTTATGCAGCCAGAACCACAGCCGATGGCCAGGACTAGGATGAAGCATGTGCAGGCACTTGCTTTAGACTCAAAATTTAAGAGGGTCACCCAAAGCTCAGTAATCAAGACAAATAACATTTTAATAAAATATTAAAAAAATAAAAATCAATGAATCATTGCCACAGTTATGATGGACAAAATATCAACATTTTAGAGACAAGATGATGATAAAAGATAAGAAATAGTCATACTATACTCATAGACACAAAATTGAGGATGGGTGTGTGTTCACATGTGTCTGTTAAGGATGAAGCTAATGTGTCTACGGGACATTTAAAGCTGAACACTCTTTTTAAAATTAAAAAAAAAGCTTATTTATTTACTGAGAGAGAGAGAGAGAGAGCCCATGAGCAAGTACAAGCAGGGGGGAGGGAAGTGATAGAAAGAGAGAGAGCAGGGCTTGATCCCATGAACTATGAGATCATGACCTGAGCAGAAATCAAGATTCAGATGTTTAACTGAGTGAACCACCTAGGTGCCACTGAACACTCTTAATTACAGTTTGAAATGTTCTTCTGGAACTCAAGATATGGCAGAACTAAAGATAGGAATTTAAGGATGTTTGTCAAATACATGTTACTTGACATCATGTGGAAAACAGAGATCTAGAAAAATTCAGAGAAGGGAATGGAGGACTGAATCCTGGAGAATGCTCACATTTTATGGAGGGTAGAGGAAGATACCAGTGGAGGAAAGTGAGGAGACGTCAGGTGAGATAATGAGGAAAGAATGCCATCCTAGAGACCAGGAGAGGAGACACTTCATGATTAAGAGGGGTGGAAGAAAGTAATAGCTCATCGAAGGTGCAGAGGGGTTAAGCAGTCAAAAGCTATTATTTGTAAGCATTTGTCATGTACCAAGCACTGTACAATACATTTAACATACATGTTGCTTTTAATCCTTACATAAACACCATACGGCAGGTCTTATTCTCATTTTATATAGGAACAAATACCAGGATTTTGAGAGACAAAGAACTTACCAAGATCACAATACAGTAAGTGATAGATGGATCTGAAACTCAGGTCTGTCTGAATGCAAACTCACGTGGGTACAGTATTTCCTGCCAGACTCATGGTTTTCCTCTCTCCTTGATTATCACGATCAACAGCAAAGTTGCACAAATGCAGATGCCGAAGCCCTGGCCAGGAAGATTGTGATTCTGTGGGTCTCAGTAAATGTCTGTTTGACCATAGTTGAGTCATAGCCTCTTTATCATTCAATAACTTTATCTACAAAATAAAGAGTTGGGATCCGATGATAACTAAAGTCAGTGATGTGTGATTAACATCCTTGAGAAAAGCAGATAGACAGTGACCTAATGCAGTATGCATGCAACTTTTTTCTTTAAAAAGTGACTTTGTCATTTTGGGAAAAGAGCTTTCACATTTCTTTGTAGTGTGGCCACCAATCAGTTCAAAAGTCAGAAAAGTAGTAGCACAATGAAATCACGGAACATATTATTCTTGCAAAACATGACCTCTAGCAAATCATCTTCTATCAGTACTTCAGTGTAAGATAATGCACGACATATCCCATCTCCTTTATTATGTAGTCATTTGAGTTATCATTTGCTGCATATCACCATCTTGCTCACAAAGGAGAGCCTCTGCTTCATTAAAGAAGTAAGTAAGAGCCAAAAATGGCTTTGAAATGAGTTTTCTTTTTAACTCTCTATTAAATGAAGTTCTTATTTAATGTGATAACATTTGGTCTTGATTCTTTAAGTGCAGTTCAAAAAGTAGCCTATATTTAGACCATTTTAATAGTGTGCTGCTAGTTTTACTTTGCACGGAACAAAACGTCTTACACAGAATGGATGCTCAATATTCTTGGAAGTTTGTTGAATAACCATAAAGCAGAGAAAAAGAGAAAATAACACGGTAGTTCATTTATATGGCATTTACAGGATACTGAAGAAACTTGATTTCTGAAAGTTATACTTATGGAAGTATAATCAGGGACAAATACAAACATATATAGTTTCATATTGATATTTTACATGTACAGAAAAAATACAAGGGCCTTTAATATATTTGTATTTTCCCTATCCATGCTACAGATCACTATAACTTAATAAATTGAAACTATGTATTGTAGTATAAAATTAGAAGTGCATGCCAACAAAACTATTTAACAATATAGTTATAAGTACAACTACAAATGTTGACTTTTTAAATGAAATTTATCATTATCTTTGGGATTATTTTATTAAATCCTAACACGTGAGATCTGTATGTGTTTTGTATGGAAGGATTTAAGACACTTTGCAAACTTTGAATATTATTTTAGTTACCAGTGACAAATGACACGTTAGTAATTGATCTATATGGTGGTACCCGTCAAGTCACTTGTACTCAAGATCTTATGAGACTCAGACGGGCTCCCTGATGTCAATTACAGTGAAATAAAAATCACTCCAGCTTTGTATCACAATTCTTACTAAAGACTAACTTCTCTGGGCAAAGTTAACAAAGAGTAGCTGCTGGAAAATCAGCATCTAAATTACACTTTTATTTGTTTTTGGTATTCTGAATCAAGTCTATATTAATTGTTGGTCAAGTCTTAACAGCATACTAGTCATCAGAACTACCATTTTTTGAGAGCGTATTTTTGTTCAGCACTTTACATACACCTCATTTAACCCCAACAACAACCACTTAAGATGGGATTTTTGATCCTCTTTGACAGATTCAGAGTTTAATGTTCTGCTCAAACTGACAGAGCTGTTAAGTGGAGGAGCCAGAGTTTGAACCCACATCTTTCTGACTTGAGTCTGGGCTTTTAGTCACTAAGAACAATGCATTGATAACTTTATGGTATTCGGTAGGATGACTCCTGTAACTGTAAGTGGAGTTGATGAGAAACCTACCCAGTTCTGCTGCCTGATTTCAGGTATCAAACAATCATCTAAGTAGACTGTATTGTTTTAAATTAGCCCAAGGATCATAATATGCTTTTCACATAATTTTTCTTAAACTTGGAATATTTCAATCTATTAATTCTTTTTTTTTGAATTTTTTTTTACATTTATTTATTTTTGAGAGATAGAGACAGTGTGAGCAGGGGAGGGGCAGAGAGAGAGAGGGAGACACAGAATCTGAAGCAGGCTCCAGGCAGCTGTCAGCACAGAGCCTGATGCGGGGCTTGAACTCACAAATCCCAAAATCATGACCCGAGCTGAAGTCAGACGCTTAACCGACTGAATCACCCAGGTACCCCATTTTTCTCTTAGCTCTTTAAAGATGTCACTCTATCTTCTTTTGGATTGCATAATTTCTCACAAGAAGTGTGGTGTAATTCTTTCCTTTGTTTTTTGACATATAACTTGTCTTCCTTCTCTGATTTATTTCACGATTTTCTCTTTCTCTTTTCAGCAGTTTTAATAAAACATACTTATGGGCTTTTTAAATTTGTTTTTTATGAAGATTCTTCTTGTTTGTGGGAGAGTCTATGCTCTGTAACTTCATGTGTGTTATTATTTATGGAAAATTCTGAACTATTATTCTTCAAACCTTTATTCTACCCCATTCTCTCCTCTTTTTTTTCGCACTCGTGTGGCAGCCGATCTTCCTTCCTCAGTGTGCTACAAATGAGCCAGGACGAGTGTCCCGTCTCTCCTTGGACACACCTATCTTTCCTTGGATCTTAGACTGTTTGCCCCGCAGCTTCTGTTCCCTGGTGGACTTAAGAATTAAGTTATGATTTTGCAGATTATCGGAATTCTCTTGTTGTTAGGTTGGGAGGAAACTTCTCCACCTTTTACCTCCTAGACCAAAGCTGGAAGTCTCTTTGACTTTTGAGTTTATGACATTTCCCTTTAAGGTCGCTTGGAAGACACCATGGATATTTTACCCAAACTTCTGATTAATTCTTATAGAGAAGGTAGAAAACACGATGACTACCTTCTGAATTAACTATGATTTTGACACAAAATGTTTTCAGTAGAGGAACAAATGCCCTCAGTTACAGGAAGAGAGCATTACTCAAATACATACAAAAGAAAGCTACATTTATTATAATTTTTTATTCGTTGTTATGCAAGAGGGAACTGTATTTGTAGAACGCAAAATCTCTAAACAAAGCCAAGAGTAAACTTATAGTGGGTTTGGGGAAGTGTGGAGTTTAGGGATTGCAGACATTCAGGAGTACTAAAGATAATCTAAGATGGATAGCCTTAGATGGCTTTAAAACTGTGGCTACTAGTTTATAGCTTGAACTACAGCCAAAGAACAGTTAGTTAGTCATGTGCTTCCTTTCCTGAACTTAGAAAAGAGAAACTTTCCATTCTCACTCCATACTCAACTTAAGATAAAAACCAGTTTAAGGTCATATGTAGCTATTATTTGATTGCACTTGATGAATTGAGAGGGTTCTAAGAGAAGGATGTTGTGCAAGAAAATTGGGGGCATGTAGTGACAGAGGTCACAGAACATTAGCGTGCCAATTAGGATTCTTGGCTGCAAGCAACAGAAACCAACGGGCTATTGTAGAGGACAAAGAGGGCAATTGATTGGAAGGATATCAAGAGTCACAGAATCAAGGATGTTAGAGGACTATGCTTGAAATTTGGGCAGTTTCAGAGGTGTGAAGAAGTAGGATGTGGAAGGTACAAAGCTATCATCTAGTAGGGACAATATGCCAAGGGTAGGAGTGCTTCCATAGGCCACTGCCATGGAGAATCCAGACACTCAGTTTTTCATATTTAATCAGCAAATATTTATTGAGAACCTACCACAGGCTAGATTCTGTTTCTAGGTAATAAGAAAAGTAAATATATGTCAGATGATGATAAATGCTATGGGAAAAATATGTTCTATCCCCAGTGTAAAGGGTTATAAGCTGTCAGGAGTTGGACACATAGCTGCAACTTGATATAGGATATTCAAGGTGGCTTTATGTGACATTTTTCACAGAGAACTGAAGAAAAAATAGTAGAAAATCTTGTGGGTATGTGGAGGAAGAGTGTTGAGTGTTTCAGACTGAGAAAATGGAATGTGCAAAGGCTCTGAGACAAAAGAATTTGGGGGAACAACATGTAGACCAATGTGGTTGGGACAGTTAGGGAGGGGATAATGGGAGGTGACAAGGTCAGTGACACTGGGGGTGGGGTTAAGGGTTAGATTATTATGTAGGACCTGGAAATCCATTCTAAAGACCTTGGCACTTATTTAATTTTTTCCTAGGCTTATCAAGATATAATTGAAATATATCACTGTACATATTTTAAGTATGCAACATAATGATTTGATAGATGTATATTTTGTGAAGTGATCACTGCAATAACTTTAGTTAGCATTCACCACCCACATAGTTATTTTTTTTTCTTGTGATGAGAACTTTTAAGATCTACTCTCTTAGCAACTTTCAGATATACAATATGATATTGTTAACTGTAGTCACCATTAGTACTTTATATCCCCAGGACTTTTTTATCTTGTAAGTGGAATTCTGTACCTTTTGATCACTTAAGTCTGTAACACAAATTGGATACCAAGACTACCAAGACTATGTGATTGGCACAAGAGAGAGTTCTCTAAAGCTAGGAAGGGCAGTTAGATACTGTGCAGACACAAACACTAATACTTGTCCACTAGAGTCAGCAATTACAATGTTGTTTCAGTCTGTCATAGGTCCTAGAAGCATATGATATGTATGACCATAAATTCTTCCCATTCTTGTATGCACGCCTCTTTCCAGGGTCACTTTACATATGTTCCTATCAAAAGGTAATGTTTATTTCTTTGCTTCTTGAATTTGAGCATATAAGATTACTTTACTCAAAGGGACATTAATAAATACATCATAAGCACTGGCTTGGAAAGTGCTTGTGCATTGGGACTTACACTGGGACTCACTGCTTTTGGAACTCTGCAAGTACGACTATGTGAAGAAAGTTAAGCTAGTGCACTGAATAGTGTGAAACATGTAGCCCCATTAACCAACCATCACTCCACTGACAGATAGCAAAATGACAGACACGAGGAGAGGCCATTCTAGATCATCCAACCCCCAATTAATTTTCCAGCTGGTTCCAGTCATGTTAGACAGACGTAGAATTGGCCTAGCCAGCCCCCCAAAATCATGAACTAAATAAAATGGTTGTTGTTTTATGCCACTAAGTTTTGACATAGTTTGTCACATAGTAAAAGCTAATTGATTGTCTATAGATCCACTGCAATCCCAATCAAAATCCCAACAAGTTATTTTATGGATATTAATAAGCCGATTCAAAAATTTATATGAAGAGGTAAAAGATCTAGAATAGCCTATACAATACTGAAGGAGAAAAAGTTCATAAGGATTTGCTTAGAATGTACTTTAATCTGGCTTAAAGCAGTTGTAACTATGCCCCACCAAAGGTCTTAAAAGCCATTTTTAGAGCCTACTGCACTGTGTTCTCCTGTTGTAAACACTTTCATATGGGAGAATATGTTTTGTTTTTTTTTCATGTGACTCCTTGGAATTGATCCTGAGGTGATAATTCTTAGCACTTAGGTCCTGTCGAAAAAAATTCTTTTTCCTATCTCAAATGTAAGCGAAAACTGGTCTACTATGTCTCTAGGGATAAGCACAATGACAAAGAAAAAAAAAAAAAAAGAAAGAAAAAGGTGTTCCTCCTCGCTTTTGACACTTTGTCCCAGTGTACAGAATTCTGTAATTCTAACACTCTACTTATGTGAGAAGGGTTGCTGCTATCAGCCTTTCCCACTGTGACTTCTCCACACCCAAAGAGGAACTCTAGATCAAGATGCCCCCAACACTGTGATCAGAGCTTCCAGACATTGCCATGAGAACTGAGCGGGCGGGCCTTCACCACAGCCCCCAGCCCTGTCCTGCGCAGTGTTACGAGACAGGGATATGACAGCCCTCTCTCACTGCAGCCCTTAAGCACTTGGTCCATCCCCCTCAGCCTTAGCACTTTGTGCACTGTCCTGTGTCAGACCACTGAGCTCCACCCTTTTCTGAGAAAGTATGTGGGCTGAAATTGGGTTCATTTTGTTGTTGTTGTTTTAAATGTTTATCTTTTTGTGTGATAAAAACTATATTTTGTACTTAACCAGATATATTTTCACCCCAAGTGCGGGGTATTCTTTGTAAAAAAAAAATGAAAATAAAGTTTTTTAATGGCAAAAAAATTTTTTTAAGAATTACTATAAAGTTATTAATCAAGACAGTGTGTCCTGGTGGTATTGATATTGGTGAAAAAATAGATAAATAGATTGAGGGAACAGAATAGAGAGCCTAGAAATAGACCAACCCAAATATGGTCAATTGATCTTTTACAAAGGAGCAACAAAAATACAATGGAGAAAAGATAGTCTTTCCAACAAATGGTGATAGACATCCACATAATGAAAATGTAAAAATGAATCTAGACAGAGACCTTCACAAAAATTAATTCAAAATGGAAACATAAAATGCAAAACAATTTAACTTCTAGACGATAACATGGGAGGGTATGGCTATGACTTTTTAGACACAAAACCAAAGGCAAAATCCATGAAACAATTGATAAGCTGGACTTCACTAAAATTAAAAAATTATGTTCTGTGAAAGACCATGTCAAGAGAATGAGAAGACAAGTCACAGACTGCAAGAAAATAATAGCAGAAAGACATGTGACAAAGGACTATTATCTAAAATGTACAAAGAACTCTTCAAATTCGACAATAAGAGAACAACTCAAATGAAAATGGCCTACACCTTAGCAGACACCTCACCAAAGAAGGTATACAGATAGAAAATAAACATGTGGAGAGATGCTCTCATCATCTGTCATTAGGGAAACAATGAGATACCACTCCATGCCTATTAGAATGGCCCAAATCCAGAACACTGGCAACAGCAAACACTGGGAAGGATGTGGAGCAACTGGAAGTCTCATTCGTTGCTGGTGGGAATGTAAAATGGTTGCAGCCACTTTGGAAGACATTTGGCAGTTTCTTAAAAACTAAACATACTCTTACCATACAATCCAGCAATCATGCTCCCAGGTATTCACCCAAAGGAGCTGAAAACTTATGTCTGCATAAAAACTTTCACATGGATGCTTGTAGAAGCTTTGTTCATAATTACTAAAACTTGGAAGCAACCAAGATGCCCTTCAGGAGATGAATGGATAAGCAATTTGTGGGACATCCAGAGAGTGAAATATTATTCAGTGCTAAAAAGAAATGATCTATCAAGCCATGAAAAGCCATGGAGGGACCTTAAAAGCATATTACTGTGTGAAAGAAGCTGATCTAAAAAGGCTACATACTGTATTAGTCCAACTTTATGACATTCTGGGAAAGGCAAAACTAGGGAGACAGTAAAAAAGATCAGTGGTTTTCAGGGGTTAGTAAGGAGAGAGGGATAAATAGGTACACCCCAGAAGGTTTTTAGAGCAGTGAAGCTATTCTGTAAGATACCACATGATGGATAAATGTCGTTATACATTTGTGAAAACCCATAGAATGTACAATACCATGAGTGAACCCTAATGTAAATATGGACTTTGGGTGATAATGATAAGTCAGTGTAGGTTCATAGACTGTAACAAGCATACCACTCTGGTGTTGAAAGTGGGGAAGGCTGTGTGTATGAAAGGGCAGGAGTATATGGGAACTCTGACTTTCTGCTCAATTTTGCTGTGAACCAAAAACTGCTCCAAAAAAATAAAATCTACTTAAAAAAAACCAAGTTAATAAAAATATTCAAAACAAAGACAAAAAACAAAGAGATGCTTGCTTTTACTTTGAATCACAAAATATCTATGTCATAAGGGTCTAAACTGAGAAACGGTTGTGTAAGTTATTAACAGTAGTAAGATATTTTTTTTCATCCTGACTGAAGAATGTGAGATCAGGTTTTGGATAAGAAAATGGAGGAAAGGTATGCCAGTTTATTTATTTGCAAATATGATTAGACTTGATACTGAACAGGAAGATCCCAAACTCTTGACTGAAGGGACGATGCCTCATCTTCAAGGAGGAAGAGAATAAAAAATTCAAAGCCTTTGCCTTTGCAAAGTAAACCCACTTTGGATTTCTACCCATTAGCAGCACTGGATGGGCCATTAGGCAGAGATTCTGGGGACAGAGGTCCAGTTCACTTCTTTTCTCTCCCTACTTTCTCTAGAATAAGTTCCCAAAATAAACATTACCTCACTCCCAGAAGTGACTGATACTATCTCTGGCTATTTTCATTCTGAGCAGTTCACTTGGCGGTATCTCTGAATGGATGAACACATTGATAATCATCATATTATAAATTCATCAATTTTTCAAAAACCAATTTAAGGTAATTTTTTAATGAAAAATATGTCCTAAATAATTTTTAAAGCCAATTAAACAATCTATTTGAGGGATTTCTGTTTTGTAGAAAAGTAGTATTGACTGTTAGGAAAGAGACTGCTTCCAGAAATTCTGAAGTGCCCACTCTTTATAAGATCTAAGATCACACACAGCACTGCTTAACTAACTCAGAGAACATGCTATAGCTTCCCCTCAGAAAATCAAGGCAGAAATATCTTTGTTGGTGAGAAATCTGTTAGAGGAAAGACACAATATCTCATGATGTCAGTCTCAAAAGAAGTGAAGTTTGTTTCAAATTTACGAAATTAAAGGCAGCCAGTATTTTATTTTATTCCAACTTTATTGAAGTATAATTGACAAAGTTGTAACTTGGTGGAAATCCTTTCACAATGTGTATCTTAATTTTTTTTATGTTTATTTATTATCAAGAGAGAGACAGAATGTGAGCAGTGGGAGGAGCAGAGAGAGAGGGAGACACAGAATCCGAAGCAGGTTCCAGGCTCTGAGCCATCAGCACAGTGCCCAAAGTGGGGCTCGAACTCACGAGTAGTGAGATCATGACCTGAGCTGAAGTTAGACTCTTAACCGACTGAGCCACCCAGGGGCCCCCACAATGTGTATTTTAAATCATGATATGATTTATGGCAAATCTATTGGCTTATGTGACTACTTTACAAAATAACATTGTATTTTATTATAGTATGTGTATATAATATATATGTATGATACATGTAATTTATTTAATATATAATACATTATGTAAATGTACTCTCTATTCCAAATTTTTTCTGTTACCCATTTTCTGTGAAAGTTATCTTCTTTATGGAAGATAACTCATCTTCACGGAGTCTAAATATGGACTCCCTTCCTAGCCAAGCTACTTTAGACTTGTCCAAAGAGAAATTCAACTTGTTTTTGAAAAACAAAAACTGTGTATAATGTTCTAGCAATAGAAGTGGCTCAGCAGCTCAGTGGTGTTTGGGCTAATATTCTGCCTAATGCAATCTTCATGTTATCAGCCATCATCAGCTCCTCATCCTTTCAATAATGTAATATAAGTTGCTAAACCCCTAGAGCTGATTGTATCACAAAGGGATTACCCCAGTCCCTTTCTGGGAATTAAACCTACAGACAAAGGGCAGACAGCTGGGCTGCCTGCATCAATCTGACATCGCTTATTTGCTACGTACATTAGTACAATCTGCTGCCACGGAACAGAATTGTAAACATTCGAGCTGTATTCTCAGGACCCTGTTTTTAAAATATTAACATCCTTCCGTGGGCTTTAAGTACTCAATAATAGAGTTAAATTCACAGCAGTGGAGGGTGTAGAAGGGAAACTTAATGAAGTTGGAAAGGCTCTGGATTTTGCAAGACATGTTTGAGGGTTTGAAAAGTACAGGCACAGAGTTGAACCTTGGCAAAGAACTGAAAGTATCATCTATGATCACTTAACAGCGATGCCTTTTCCCGCCACTCAGCTTCTTAAAAATTTTTCCTTCCTGTTAATTACCTTACCATTCAGAAAACTTGATTCCATTTGAAATTGGAATTGTAGTAAACAATATCACTACTTTTACTTGTAGTTCTGGTTGTCTTATAACCATTTGAACAGAAAGTCATGTATTAAAGGGTTTTTGTTTGGGAAATATAACACCCAAGGGGAAAGTTTTCAGATACAACCCAACCTTATTATATTATTAGAATTTGCAAGTTGAAAATCATTTATAGGCTTGTGTGCAAATACTAGGGCTGTGTTTTAAGATACTTTGGTTATTGCCCTGTTTGAAAATGTCAGCTTTCAAAATGCTGCCCAATTCCATGCCTTCCCAGGATGCTGCATATACACCCTTTAATCATTTTTCAGTGCTTCCCAAGAAACTCCTTGGGATCACATATTAAAAGAGACTACATTTGAAATAGCTTTCCCAAATAATACAATTTGATGGTGTCTATGATGTGCCTGCCAGCAAAACAGGAATCTTATTTCAATTGAACTCTATTTAGGCCCTCAAATCAGGACATTCACAGCTTGACTTTAACACAATAAGTCAAATTGCCCTATTCCTAAAGGCCCAGGACCTGATAGATACTGGGTTAGTCAAACCAAATCATGTTAAGAGTAACAATATTAATGAAAATAGGAAATTAGACTTCAGTTCTAGAATGAATTTATATATTCTAGAATAAATTATCTTTAGGTATGTTAGGCAGTGCACATTCTTTGTGTTATTGATAGAAAAAGCGAGAAATGTTGATGAATACATAAGGGTAGTCAAACTTTTCCCGGGACTGAAAATCTTTTGAAAACTAGTACATTTACAGCTGATTTAAGTCCATATTGAAAGAAGGGCACCGAACATTTCATTCATATAAGTTTTGTTACAATTTTACCAGCACGGGTGATGGATACAAAAATGAACTTTTTCCCCCCTAAACTGGTTGGAACTATCGAATTAGATTTGGAATTATGATTTAAAAGACATTGCAGGGGCACCTGGGTGGCTCAGTTGGTTGAGCGTCTGACTTTGGCTCAGGTCATGATCTCGCAGTCCATGAGTTCGGGCCCCTCGTTGGGCTCTGTGCTGACAGCTCAGAGCCTGGAGCCTGCTTCTGATTCTGTGTCTCCTTCTCTCTCTGCCCCTCTCCTACTCATGCTCTGTCTCTGTCTCTCTCTGTCAAAAATAAATAAACATTAAAAAAAAAAAAGACATTGCAAAAAAGAGACTCAAATATGTATGTCAGTGACAACAAGCTCGTGCCAATAATATCAAGTACGATTTGTCCCTTACTTCCCAGAATTCTGTTACTTTGTCTGGTGTATAAGGGATAGTCCTCAATTAGTTGTGCTATGTTTTCTCTTGCTAGGTAAGCATTTTTGGTCAAACGAGGAATGGCAGAGTCCCACAATTAGATCAAAAGATCAATCGTAATGTACCATTTTCTCCTCACCCCCCTGCTGTAATAAAGTGGCTGCAGCTCTCCAGGGGACAACTCAAAATCCTAGAACTGATATTTCTAAATTAGCTGACTCTCTGACCTTGCTGGTAATTGCGTTAGTTTATCAATGTTCAACACAATTTATTACTCTCCAATATGTACCAAAGTGTTTATCTCTCAACACTAACAATATTAAAAAATCTAAACTATCTATTGCAGCAGAAAGGGGCATCCTTTAATTAGGGAAAAACATAAATAAATGGGAGACATCACGTGGCCTGCCTGAGCACAGAAGATTTGCAACTCCTGAAAGCAGGTAGCTGCCTCCTCCCGTTTGACAATGTCATGTTTGCAAATTCTGGAAGAAGAGGAACCAAGTTTTATTTCAATTTGTGTGTGTATGATACTGGAATGAAATGATGCTTTCTGCATTGCTAAAGTAATAGCGTCATTCTAAGAAAAATAAATGGCATTGGCAAAGCCTTATCAAAGCACTTAGAAGCTATGTGGGTACTGATCGCATCTCACTTCGACTTTTTTTTTTTTTTTTAATTTTTTTTTTCAACGTTTATTTATTTTTGGGACAGAGAGAGACAGAGCATGAACGGGGGAGGGGCAGAGAGAGAGAGAGAGAGAGAGACACAGAATCGGAAACAGGCTCCAGGCTCCAAGCCATCAGCCCAGAGCCCGATGCGGGGCTCGAACTCACGGACCGCAAGATCGTGACCTGGCTGAAGTCGGACGCTTAACCGACTGCGCCACCCAGGCGCCCCTCACTTGGACTTTCAACATGGTACAATTTGATGGGGAAAAGCATTAAGTTCATGGATCCAATTTTGGAATGAAGGAAATCAACAGCATTCATTCACTACCTTCATCTTAATTATTTTATTATACCCTATTTAAGTCTTGTGTTTGATCAAGATGGTGAGCAAGCTGTGACAAAACTCAGTGTATATTAAATTACCTAGAGGTAGTGTCATATTGAAGTTTTTCAAAAGAAATGTTGTCTGGTTTTAATGTATCATTGACAAGGAAATGTGTCATGACCTGGCCATGAACCATGTTCATTACCTTCTTGGGTAGAAGTAGGTGTGGTAAAACATTGTGCTGTCCAACTTTAAACAATGGGCTGCTTTCATCTACCCTGCTTCTTCCACCTGTCATTGGACTTTCCTCTTCTGTTTCTTCACAGATGACACACAAGTTAGGAATGTGACTTTCAGTCACATCCATCTACTCACCCACTTGCTATTTCCCATTGAACCAAATCCCTGCGTGAATTCCTCAGTCATAAGTCATGAGTTTCAAAGGCAGCTTGTGCTGGGATAAGATTGGTTTGAAGCCTTGCAAAGCATTTGGTATCTTCTTAAAATCTTGGTGTCTTGAAATTATAGCTCATATTATTGTTACTATTATTGTTACTTTACTGATAATTGTTAGGCTTATGTTCTTTCAAAAGCAGATTTGTTTTAATTTCTTTTGTTCACCAGCAGCTCATTTCAGTGCAAAGGAGAAAATTCCTTTGGTAAGGGAACTGTGAGATGGGCCTCCTCTCTGCAGTTTACTCGAGTTTCCACAGAACTTTAAAATCCATACTTGGAAAATTTTATTGTTTTAATTACATTGCAAAGTCATAGAAATTCTTTTAGTTTTTAAAAGTCCTCAACTTCTCTGACATCCCTTTAGCGACTGAGTGCTATTTATGCTGCATTAACATTGCCAACCCTAATCAGGAGACTCCCAAAGTGTGTCCACTGTGTGCGTCGCTCAAGCTAAACTACACGTGCAATCTGCTGTGTTTTAGATTCAGATTAAACACTCACTGAGTGCCTGGGAGAGGCCAAATTCCGTTCTACTCATTTCATGTACACATTGCGTTCTTTCTAAGCACTTGGAAAATAGAATACGTTTTTGCCCATTTGAATATAATTTTACTCAGATGCTTTGATTAGCCTCATAACATTTGGTTTTAAATAAATCTTATTTTCATTCAGGTAAAATTGAAGGATAAATAAAAGTTATTTTGAGCAATAAAGGTATTGGATTTTATAAAAATAGTCTTTATAAATATGAGAGACCATTTAGAGAACAAAGGGTGATGAACATTTATTGGCTGCTTATTGTTTGCCTCTAGTACTTTAAATATATTGCCATCTCTGCTAAAAATATTCAGCATTTATTTTGTGACAGGAGCCGTGCTTAGTTCAGGAGATGTGGGGGTGCATAAGGTAGAGCTCTATGCATTCAAGGGAATATAGAGAAGTGGGAAAGCCCTTCTCGTGTAATGTTCTCCTTGAAACAGAAGTGGTGAGTACAGAACGTTATAGGAACACACAGGAGAGTTATCTGGTCCACCTTGGTTAGGAAAGTCTACGCAGACAGAATAACACTAACGTGAAGTTTCCATCTTCAGTTTAGAATCTTCCCCTTCCCCTTCCGTCCTATTCTATCTCTCCTTCCTTCCATCTTTTCTGGCCTCCTTCTTCTCCTTTCCTTTTCATTTTTCTAGATTAAAAAAATTACAAAAGCATTATTTGATTTTTGTACCCCATCTAACAATGCAGAGATGGAGAAAGCAAAGATTAATAAGTTCCTCATTTCCACCCATATGCTCTGTTACTAGGAATGTAAATTGGAACAGCTATGGTGAAAAGCAGTATGTGAGTTCCTCAAAAGACAGAAACATATGATCCAGTATACCATTCCTGGCTATTTACCCAGAGAAAATGAAAACACTAATTTGAAAAGATATATGCACCCCCATGCTTATTGTAGCATTATTTACAATAGCCAAGATATGGAAGCAACCCAAGTGTTCATTGATAGATGAATGGGTAAAGAAGATGGGAAATGTATATATATGCAAGGGAATATTACTCAGCCATAAAAAAGGATGGGATCTTGCTATCTGAGACAGCATGGATGGACCTAGAGGGTATTATGCTAAGTAAGTTAAAGAAAGACAAATACCATATGATTTCACTTGTATATGGAATCTAAAAGACAAAATAAATGAATAGATGAACAAAAAAGCAGATTCAGACCTATAATTACAGAGAACAAACTGATAGTTGCCAGAGGGAAGGGGGTGGGGGGATGGACAAAATAGGTGAAAGGGTGTGGAGGATATAAGCTTCCAGTTATGGAATGAATAAGCCACGAGGATAAGAGGTACAGCATAAGGAACATAGTCAATGGTATTGTAATAGCGATGTCTGGTGACAGATGGTAACCACCCCTGTGGGGAACATGGCATAGCATGTCGAGTTGTTGATTCACTATGTTGTACACTTGAAACTAAGGTAACATTGTGTGTCAACTATGCTTAAATACTAAAAACAATAAACTCCTCATTATGCACTCCAGATAATAATAATTTTCTGTGGTAACTAGAGAAGGTGATATTACATATACTTTTTCCCCAAAATGAGATCACACTATACAGATTATTGTATAATTGCTTTTTCTTTGATAACTTTATAAGACCTCATTACAATATTAGAAAACCCCAACACAAATTGCTAATGTTTTCAATTTCTTGTTTCTGTTTTCTTACACTATCAGTTATAATTATAGCATGTGAATTCCACTGAATGGGATGTACCTTTTCTCACCTTCTCTCCCCCTTTTCCACCCCTTCCTCCTCACCTTGATCACCTGCCCTACATTTTGGTCATTCTGAATTGCACTTCTCTCTGTGCTCATACTAATCAACTTATTATGCATCCTAGCATATGTATTCGAACACATTAGTAGATTTTTGTTGTTGTAAACTTGATGATACAAGTAACATAAAACTCCATAATGGATAAAGTCAAGTTCATTCAACTATTTCTCTATCAGTAGGCAATCTAGTTGCTTTGTGACATTACAAGAAAATCTTGCAACAAACATCTTTCTACATATGTCCTATGTACTACACCTTTTATTTCTCAAGAATAAATCCCCCTGTCTAGGATATCTTTATAACAATGGCCAGATTGTTGCAAGGATATGGAAATATTTATCAGCAATGTATGAGGGTGACTTCACCAACACAGGATCCTATTGTTCTTTGTGATTTTTGCCAATATAATGGGTAAAAAGGAGGTGTCTATCCCATTGTTTAAATTTGAATGTCCTCAGCATTCATGAGGACATGTGCTATGTCTGTCTGTCTGTCTGTCTGTCTGTATGTATGTATTTATTTACTTACACAAGTTTCCTATTTATGTCCTTCTCCCATGTATGTCTGAGTTGTCTTTTCTTTTTAATCAATTTGTAGAAACTCCTTCCTGTATCAGGGATATTAACCTTTTGCATTAGTTAGAGCTTTCAGCTGATAACAATGGAAACTGGTTAGTGCAGGCAGTCAGTAATTTGTTGAAGGATATTGAGTAAGTTCCCAGAATCAGTGGAACGGCTTGAGAAACAGGCTTGAGCCCGAGTTCCCAGGAACAACACGCAACATAGGCATTAAAGAACGGGCCTGAGGGGCGCCTGGGTGGCTCAGTCGGTTGAGCTTCCGACTTCGGCTCAGGTCATGATCTCACCGTCCGTGAGTTCGAGCCCTGCATCGGGCTCTGTGCTGACAGCTCAGAGCCTGTAGCCTGCTTCAGATTCTGTATCTCCCTCCCTCTCTAACCCTTCCCTGCTCATGCTCTGTCTCTCTCTGTCTCAAAAATAAAATAAAAAACATTAAAAAAAAATAAAAAAAAATAGAATGGGCCTGAGGAGAACCTTGATTACTACAGCTGTGGCCTCTGCTGTAGCCATTTCCCACAAAATCATTTAAACTCTCAGGTGGTTTGGTTTGGGATCTTAAGACGCAGGCAAGCTGCACCAGGTGACGTGGCTGTGGCCCACTGCCGTGGGGCTAGGAAAGTAGGGTTTCTGAAGATGGGTTCATAACATGGTAAGCTATCAAAATGTAAGGTAAATAGTCAAAAGAATTTAGGCACCACAAATGATAGATGCCCACTGCACCCGTTATCTGTGTTACGAATTACAAATGTTTTTCTCTAGTCTGTATTTTGGCTTTTTGTTGATGATATCTCTGGTCACGTAATTACAACAAAAGATGTAAGCAAATGATGTTTCTCTTCCTTTATGGCTTCTAGGTTTTGCCTTAAGAAGTTCTCTATCATTCCAAAGTTATAAAAAAATTGTTTTAATTTAGTATAATTTTACTTTTTACATGATCTTAATTCATATGAAATTTATTTTTGTATATGAATTGGACTCTAAGTTAGTTTCAGATTAACATCAGCACCAAAAATCCTTGCCCTTTCCCCCAGTGAATGAAAATGCCAATTTTGTATTACATTAAATTCTTATAGTGACCTTAGATATATTTCTTGACTCTCTGCTTTCACTTTTATATTTTATCCTTGTGCAAATTTATACTTTTTTGATTATAATAGTTTTTAATACATTTTATAGTTTTGATAGGTACAGCATATTTTATTTTAATAATGATTTTATAGTAGAGATTTTATTGCTTTTTATTGCTGTATCATTTACTTTTTGTATAAAGTAATTTCTCTCAGTTCTTAGAAAACAAATTGCAATCGAAGTTGCATTAAATTTGGTAAGGACTGACCACATTATGAGACCAAATCTTCCCACCCCAAGAACATGGTCTGTCTTTCTACTCAGTTATTTTCTTATATCTTTTAATAAGGTCTGTTGTAGCTTTCTGCATTTTGGTCATTTATCTTTCTTGTTTAATTCTTAGGTAAGTTGTAGTTTTTATTGCTATTAAAAATATTGTTTTGTTTATTTTTGAGAGAGAGAGAGAGAAAGCCAGTAGGGGAAGGGCAGAGAGAGGGAGACACAGAATCCGAAGCAGGCTTCAGGCTCTGAGCTGTCAGCATGGAGCTCGACATGGGACTCAAAGCCATGAACTGAGAGATCATGACCTGAGCTGAAGTATGATGCTTAAACGACTGAGCCACCTAGGCACCCCTATATTTTTTATTGCTATAGTGAAAGGAATACTCTACTATTTCAAGTGATAATTAGTGACTGGTAGTGTAGACCAAAACAATTGATTTTAGTGTATTTATCCTGCATCAAAACAGATTCCCCAATTCTCATATTATTATAGCTTAATACTACAGTTTCATGGGCACAGTAATGAAATTTTATTGTTTCTTTTCTAATATTTATACTAATTATTTGATATTTTTTATTTTGTTGAGTACGTGAAAAATCTTCTAAACAATGTGAAATCTGGCAGAGGTTGGTATCATCTCTGTCTTATTGTTAATTTTGGTAAAAATGATTTAAACATATAGCCATTTATTATGATTTTTGTACTGGCTTTTATAATAATAGTCTGTATCACATTTAAGTAATTTCCTTCTATTTATTTTATTTTATTATCATTATTTTTAAAAAATTTAATGTTTATTTATTTATTTTGAGAGAGAGAGAAAGAGAGAGAGACAGAGCATGAGCAGGGGAGGGACTGAAAGAGGGAGAGAGAGTCCTAAGCAGGCTCCACACTGTCAATGCAGAGCCCAATGTAGGGCTTGAACCCATAAACTGTGAGATCATGACCTGAGTGGAAATCAAGAGTTGGACGCCTAACAGACTGAGCCACCCAGTCACCCTTATTATTATTATTATTATTATTTAAAAAAAATTTAATGTTTTTTTTTAAATTTATTTTTGAAGGAGAGAGAGAGAGAGAGACAGAGCATGAGCAGGGGAGGGGCAGAGAGAGAGGGAGACAGAATTGCTCCAGGATCTATGCTGTCAGCACAGAGCCTGACGCGGGCCCGAACCCACAAACCGGGAGATCATGACCTGAGCTGAAGTTGGACGCTTAACCGACTGAGCCACCCAGGCACCCCTATTATTATTTTTTAATATGCAAGTGTTTTAAAATTTTTGAATATGTTTTAATAACGTTTTCCATGTATTATCAAATTCACCTAGTTTTAATATCATTGGAAGTTCAATGTATGTGATTCTATTTTATTTTATTTTTTTCTTCTTTAAGTTTTTATTTAAATTCTAGTTAGTTCACATATAATGTAGTATTAGTT
This sequence comes from Leopardus geoffroyi, assembly GCF_018350155.1. Classification (NCBI taxonomy): domain Eukaryota; kingdom Metazoa; phylum Chordata; class Mammalia; order Carnivora; family Felidae; genus Leopardus; species Leopardus geoffroyi. The sequence continues at coordinate 53,163,663 of NC_059326.1, read as the reverse complement.
TCAGTAGTAGAATTTAGTGATTCATCACTTACATACAATACCCAGTGCTTATCAAAATAGGTCCCCTCCTTACTACCCATTACCTATTTAACCCATCTCCATGGCCACCTCCCCCTCCAGCAACCCTCGGTCTGGCATTGATAGTTAAGAATCTGTTTTATGGTTTGCCTGTCTCTTTCCCCCACCCCATGTTCATCTGGGGTTCATCTGTTTCATTTCTTAAATTCCACATATGTGTGAAATCGTATGGTATTTGTCTTTCTCTGATTGACTTATTTTGCTTAGCATAATACACTCTAGCTCCACCCACATTATTGCAAATAGCAACCTTCTATTTCTTTTATATTTAAAATTCTTAATGAAATAATTGCTGATTTTTTTCAAGCATCTATTCAAAATCTATAAATGTAATCATATGGGTTTTCTCCTTTAATTTTTTTAAGTTTATTTATTTTGAGACAGAAATAGTGTGGGGTTGGGACAGAGAGAGAATCTCAAGCAGGCTCTGTGTTGTCAGCACAGAGACCAATGTGGGGGCTTGATCTCACAAACCATGAGATGATGACCTGAGCCTGAATCAAGAGTCAGACACTTGACGGACTGAGCCACCCAGGCACCCCTCATTTAATTTTTTGATGCAATTATGTTGTTGAATCATTTGTGTATTCCTGGACTTAACCCTACTTGTCATAGTTCTTGTGGATCCAATTAAATTACTATTTTATTTAGAATTTTTATTTGTATCACAAGTCAAAATTTTATCTGTATTTCCTTTTGTACTATTTTATCAAGCTTTTATATCCTGGTAGTGGCTTTTATGATTGTTTGCTTAATTTTTCATACCTAATTTCCTTTGTTTTCTGGTTCCAAAGAGTAGAAGCTAGATGGGGGCAATTTTGTGTCTAGACAAGGAAACCGATTTCTTTAACAACAAAGGAGATGTCTTTTGAGGTATTTTGTTTGTATCATAAATTGAATTATCTGAATTTATAGTAGAGGGGATACTCCTCTGACTTGGAGATTTGAGCTAGATGACTTGGGAGGTCCCATCCAACCCTAACATTGACAGCTATTGAATTATGTAACTGATTAGGAGTGTGGCCTCTACAGTCAAATTCCTGGATTTGGATTTGAGCTCTAAGACTTACTGGTTGTGGCAATTTATGAATTTTTACTAAGCCAAAATGTCTTCATTTTTCTAACAGTGAGGATCAAATGAAAAAGCCTGTGTAAGGTAGTTAGCACAGTGTTTGGCACCTGATAAACACTCTGTAAATATTAGCAAGTAGTTTCACAGGGCTGGAAACTTTCCACAAAGTTGTCAGAAAGAGTACTCTTCATTTACTTTAAAGATGTGGTTTGTATACAAAAGAAAATTACTCTTCTGATATTATGGTATTCTAGAAAGTGACTTCCTTCACATAATCCATAGTCTTTTTTAAAAAATCTACCTGTTTCTTAAATGGTGTTACTTTTCATTGTCTACTTAGGATGCTTTTCCTGCTCTGCACATATTCTCTGGGTGGTTTCAAGTACTCTCTTGGCTTTAATTATCATCTATTTTCTCTGATGACTCTCAAACAGCTATCTCTCTTGAGCTTCCAGCCTATATATCTACCTACCTACTAGATGTTCCCACCTGGAGATCCCTTAGACACGCCCATCGCAATACAACCAGAATGAACCCACCATCTCTCCTAAGATGTTCTCCTGAGATTCTCTCCCTCCAGTGTTCCCTGCCTCAAGGAATGATGCTACTATCCTTGTTCAAACCAGAAATTTGGAGTTATCCTTGACTGCTTCACCCTCTCTCCCCACCCAATCTCTAATTCCTAAGTTCTAAAATATTCTTCAAAGCAGTCCATCACTCTCCACCTTCAGTGACATCTCTTTAGTCTTGGGAAGCATTAATGGGACCTCCCTATTAGTAATGAGACACATTTTGACAATGGGAATCTGATGGTTCAAGCTTGCTACTTTAGAATCATTTTGTCTCAGTGCTCCTCGTTTTTTACTCCAGCCATAACGAACTTCTTTTAGTTACTTGAACACACCATGTTCTTTCTTGGTTCTGTGATTTTGCATACTGTTTCCTAACCGGAATAGTTTCTTCTTGTTTGTTGACTAGCTTACTGTTCTTTATCCTTTAGGTCTCTGCTTGACAAAAGCAACACCAACAATAATATCAATGAAGACAGTGATAATGATAGCAAACAGTTAGTGTATGCTTACCATGTGCTAGGCACTATGATAAGTGTTTCAAATACATCATCCCTCTTTACTTTCACTACAACTCTGTGGAGGCTTCCCATTCTTACACCGGAAGACTCTGAGGCCAAAGAGTGTAATTTTCCCAAAGTGATAGAGCTTCTATATGGAGGGGTTAGGATTTCAACCTAGGTCTCTCTTACTCCCTCCCTCCAGAGCCTGTTCTGTTTAGATATTGTCTAGTAAGGACTTGGTCATTTCTCCTTAATGTTCATGTACACACCACACTGTCTCTATTTGTCTCAGTCCATCTGGGCTGCTGTAACAAAATGCCCCAGATTGGGTGGGTTATAAACAACATTTATTTCTCATAGTTCTGGAGGCTAGGAAATCCAAGATCATGGTATTGGCATATTTGGTGTCTGGTAAGGGCTTCCTGATTCATAGATGGCTGTCTTTCAGTGTCTTCACATAGCTGAAGGTGCTGGGGACCTCTGTGGGGTCTTTTCAATAAGGGCAATAGTCCCATTCACAAGAGTTTCCATGACTTAATTACTTCCCAAGGACCCACCTCCTGATACTGTCACCTTGGGAATCAGGATTTCAACATATGAAATTTAAGGGTGACATAAACATTTAGGCCATAGAAATAGTCTAATACACTTACCATACCATAGTGTAATCATTTGTAACATCCTCTGTGTCTCCAACTAGTTTGTAACCATTATAAAATCAGGAACTATTTGTCCTTGTATTCCCAGCACTGACCACAGTGACTAGAATGTAGCAGGTGCTTACTAAATATTTGACATATAACCCAGATGTCTTAGGGCTTCACTGTTCTTTGGCTATCCATAGTCTTTGGAGGTCTAGCATTCCTCCAACAATGTTTTCTAATTCTAGCCCTATTTACTCATGGTCCCTTCTCTCTGCTTCTGCATTGTAGCTTGCCATCTTTGTTAACCCTAAGTCCTATCTTTAGCTTTTTTCTCTCAAAAAATGCTTATGGTGTCATGAGTTTGTTAATTTTACTGAAGTCTTGAGGACTTCTAAGGAGGGATTGTGCTATTCACTCACAGCCTCCCATCCTCTTTCTTTCTGGTTTCCCTCTTATACTGTGCCATCTTGAATCCCAAACCCATGACGCTCCCTGCCATATTCAACATCCAAACAGGCATGACTTTTTATGACATCCTGGAATTTTGTCAAATAGTTTGCCATTCCATTACAGTTGAATGAATGGCTGGATGAGTGAATGAACGAACGAATGAAGGTGTAAATGAGTGAATAAATCCAGGCTGGATATTTGAGCTGAGACCTACCTTATGTGATTTTAAGCCATCCCACAAAACTTTCCTTGAGGCTGGATCATTGAATATATTGATATACCGCACCTGGTAAAAATATTTATATTTTCATGGGCAATTCTACTTAGCTATCCTTTAGGTACAGTATTATGAGAGAGAATTATTTGTTTTTTCAAAGTGTATGCTATTTATTGTGGGCTCTGAGATGGGGGAATGTGTCTATGCTTTTTTGCGCCTGTTACATGATTTAGCAAAATGCCTTGTGCAGAGTAGGCACTCACTTAATAGCGAGTTGATTGATTGAATAATTATTCCACCTATAAACACTTCTGGAGTACATTACCTGATGAGTGTCTATTTCAACATGACGATGGCTATGACCTTCGTGTAGTTCATTAGCAAATGAAAAGTATCCTCATTTCCATGGAAGGAAATGAGAATATAAAAAATGTGGTTCTATTTGTAGTGCCATTACTGTCTTACTGTTTGATTAAGAACAAATTCTTAACCTTTTAATGCTACCAGTTACCTATGACTCTGATCTCAAGGGCTACTGCAATACCAAAATCCTGGGGAGGATAATATAATAGCCCTGACCTATTTGAAGGGATAAAAATAGGCCACAGATGAGGGAACTCATTGGCCAGAATTAATCAGTAGTAGAGGAGAGGTGAGGTCTTTAGAAACAAACAAGCAAGGAAAGAAGCAAACAAGCATTTTCACAATCACGTTCTGTAATCATAACAATTCCCTCTGCGAGTATCACCATTTTGCTGATAAGGACATCAGGGTTGAGAAATTTTAAGTAATTTGAGCCAAATCACATAACTAGTAAGAGGCAGCCATTCCTGCTTCACTGTTTTCTCCCTTCCCCCCTCTCCTCTATATCAGCTCATTATTCATTGTCACTTTCTCAGTTTTGAAATGTTTGTGGTAGGAAGCCTCAAGCCATGACATCCCAGTTCCTTAGGAAAAGGAAAACAGCAGACAATGAGAAACCTGTTAATAAAACCTTTGAACATTACCTACTGCTATGCATCTGATGTGCGTTTACAGAATCTTATTTTCGGTGTGGGGCACTATGCTGTGCTGTGTCCTTGGGGCATAAAAAGAAGAGAGAAAGAAGCTTTCTGTCTTTCAGGAGATTCTGGATCATGAAGCGTGAGAAAGTTCTCAGGTGGACAAGAGAAGGAAGGGCCTTCCAGGTAGACTGAAAAGCAGGTCCAAAGGCAACCAGCAGGCAGGTCTGTGCATTTAAGGGCTGCTGGTGTGTCAGTCTAGCTGGAGGGCCAGGGGCCATTTCAGAAGGGAAAGCACAGAAGAGTGGGAGAGACAGAATCAAGGAGAATCTTGAATTGGGGCATTTGGCTTTACCTGGACTTTGCCTGTAGACAATGGTGAACCAGCAAAGAATTTTAAGCAGGAGACTCTTAGGGTTGAATTTGCATTTTAGAAACAGTGTATGGATATTGAAGAGGAAAATGGATCAATGGTAGATAGTGGGGATGGGAGAAAGAATGGAGACTTGGGGTGCAGGAAGACCTTGCTGTGAGTTGGAAGCTGAGGCCGCTTTTCCATTGGCGGGTAAGTGGGGGATCCTATATGTTTGACTTACTCAATCATTTGATTTGGGTTGTGGACACAAAGAAAGTTGGTACATTGGTATTTTAAAATCATCTCTGAGTAGCAACTCTAGTTGCTCTTTCTTCTAAATTAAAACTTACCCAAGTGATTTTATGGCCTTCTTTGTGCTAGGATGGTGAAGTTTCTTTTTGCTCAGTAATGCCTTTTCCTTATTTGCTTACACTGACTATTTAAATCCTTTCTTCCATCTACCATTTCTATCACAACTGTCCTGTGTTTGCTCCTAATGCGTTATAATTCCTTATAATCTGGTATTCTCCTGATTCTCTCTAATATTTCTTTTTCTTCCCTTGAAGAAAGTATATCCATTTTTGGTTTCAAATGCTCATCACCTTTTGTAAATATTAAGGCAACGATTCAACTTAATTTAAAAATAATGTTTTTCTATTTCTTCTGTCAATAAATTACCTTTGTCTTCTTTTAAAGCCATATTGTCTCATATTTTTTTCCTGTGTTCTTGTTGTTCCATTTTGTTGTTCCCCAGAGGATGTAAGAATATATATTGATATAATGAACAATGTGGAAATAAAAAAAAAACCTAAGAAGAATTTAGGGTCGTATTCATATTCTACAGTGTTTACTAGTGATCTATTTCAAAATAAAACATATATTTCAGTCCTGATGAATCAAATATTTAAGAAACATTCTTTAAGTGGAGAAATATACATGGAAAAAATAACTACTGACCCTAAGAGGCCTCTTTAAAATATTCTAGCCATGGATGATTTCACTTTGATTTAATCCTGCTTCTTCCACCAAGGGTTATCATAGCGAGCATTGCTCATGAGGGTTCTGGGAGTATGAATGAGGGTCAGAGATCAGAAAACATAAGATATAATATTAGATAAAATATCAGCAGTCCTGGAAATATTCACAAAGTCATACATTATGTTAGAGCTACTGTATTCCATGTAGGAAAATAAAAATGGGAAATTGTACAAGCCACTTTCTTTTTTATTACAGAAATTAAAGGTCTAATTTAGAGTTGTGAATTTATGTAAACAGCCATTAATGCCATTTTATTAGTTCAGGTACGAACTATACTCAGGGTATGAACATATAAATATAGCAAGATTTTTATACAGTCTGCATTAGTAACTAGTAATTCAGTGTGTATATATATATATATATATATATATATACACACACACACACACACACACACACACACACACATACGTATATATGTGTGTGTGTGTGTGTGTGTGTGTGTGTGTGTATGTACTTGAAGTTTTTAAAATTTACACAATTACAAAGATGCTTTGAGCAACCTTTCAAGTTTATATTAAGCCATGTTTATGAAAAGTAGTTCATAGAAACATCTGCTTCTTTCTACCAATCACACGGTGGTGTGAGATTACACTGGTGGTAATAATGAGGGTAATGGCTGTCAGTTCTTTATCCCTAACAAGCGCTTTGGCACTTTCTACCATATGTGCACTGTGCCACTTAACCTTCCCACCTAATGCCTGCAATTTAGGCATTACTCCCACTTTACAGATGAAGGAAAAGAGGCACAGAGAGATAGAGGAACTTGCCTAAGGTCACAAAAGTGTGTAGCAGGACTAGAATAAACATTCTGCCTGTTGCCAAAGGCTGTGGTCTTCTGTTGACCACAGGACATTAGTCATAAAGGATCAGGGAGTATGAACAGCGGTAGAGAGTGACTCCATTTAATTCAACGTAAGATGGTAGCTTTTTTTCACTGGAGTGTTCACAAAAAATCCTGATGACCACTCTGCATAGTTTCTTTCTGTGTTATGTGAGATGTTGTATATGTTTCTGAGTTACATGACCCAGAGGGTCATTATGTACTTAAAAATATCTAAGTCTTGGACAAAATGTATCAATCTGTTCTTTTCTGTTAGTTTTTTAAAATATATTTTTCTTCTCATTCTTTTTCTTTATCATCTCCCTTGAGCTTACTTGAGAATTTGTGCCTACACTTGTAAAAGTGGAGAATTAAATCATTACTGATTCAGTAAACTTGATCAACCTGGATTATTTAGGTTATTTCCTTTCCTTGTTTTCCTTTTGCAAACTTTAAAAATTGATAAATATATATTTAAAACATTATAAATGTTTAATTTATATGTTTAATTAAATGTTTAATAGGTATGTAATTTAAATGTTAAATAATATGTACATGTAATTTAAAAGAATTAAGAAGAGGAACATTCATATACTTGCCAACACAGTGTACCAAATAGGACAATATCAATGTCTTGAAGCTCGTGTTTGCTCTTTCTGGAATATGTGTCTCTCCCTCCCTCTCTGTGTGAATCATCATCAGAAATTGTGTACATAACATTCCCTTGCTTTTCTTCATGGCTGTACTCTATGTGTAGGCATTCCTATACATTTATGGTGTTGTTTTATTTTTGAACTCAACATGAGGCTTTTGAGATTCCATCCATTTTATTTTATTTTATTTTTTTTAATTTTTTTTTCAACATTTATTTATTTTTGGGACAGAGAGAGACAGAGCATGAACGGGGGAGGGGCAGAGAGAGAGGGAGACACAGAATCGGAAACAGGCTCCAGGCTCTGAGCCATCAGCCCAGAGCCCGACGCGGGGCTCGAACTCACGGACCACGAGATCGTGACCTGGCTGAAGTCGGACACTTAACCGACTGCGCCACCCAGGCGCCCCAAGATTCCATCCATTTTAAAGTGTATTTATTTTTAGAGAGAGAGGGAGAGCGAGAGCACGTGAGCTGGAGAGGGGCAGAGAGAGAGGGAGAAAGAGAATCCCAAGTGGGGTCTGCACTGCCAGCACAGATACTGTGGTGGGGCTTGATCCCACCAACTGTGAGATCATGACTTGAGCCTAAATCGGTCAGTCACTCACCTGTTCAACCAACTGAGCTACCCAGGCACTCTGAGATCCATCCATTTTAATGCTTGTAATTGTAATTTTCCATTTTCATTGCATAGTATATTATTAATACTATGTGTGGTATTAATATATGACAACCAATCCATCCTATTAATCAGTAAGCATTTGGATTTTTCAACATTTTTGCTGCTCCATATATGGTTGCAATGAATACCTTTGTTCATGTCTCCTAAAGCACATTTGCAAACACTTCTCCAGAGTACTTGTCCAGGAATGCCGTTGATGGCTCATAGTGCATGTAAGCCTTCTAATTTAGTTAGGCCCTGCTGAATTATTTTCTATTTATTTTGAGAGAGAGAGAGAGAGAGAGAGAGAGAGAGAGAGAACGAGCAGGGGACGGACAGAGAGAGGGAGAGAGAGAGAATCACAAGCAGGCTCTGCACTGTCAGCATGGAGCTTAATGTGGGGCTTGAACCCACAAACTATGAGATCATGACCTGAGCTGAAACCAAGAGTTGGACGCTTAACTGACCAAGCCACCCAGACACCCCATGATGAATTATTTTCTAAAGCGGTTACACCAATTTTCATTCTCTCTCTTTTTTTTAAATTTAAGTTTTGTTAGTTAACATATAGTGCAATATTGGTTTCAGGAGTAGAATTCAATGATTCATCACTTATACACAACACTATTGTTCATCACAACAAGTGCCTTCATTAGTACCCATCACCCATCAGCCCATTTCCCACCCACATCCTGACATAAACTCTCAATTTGTTCTCTATCCTTAAAAGTCTCTGTGGTTTGTTTCCCTCTCTTCTCTTCCCCCCCTTCCCATAGGTTCATCTGTTTTGTTTCTTAACTTACACATATGAGTGAAATCATATGGTATTTGTCTTTCTCTGATTGGCTTATTTGCTTAGCATAATACATTCTAGCTCCATCCACATTGTTACAAATGGCAAGGTTTCTTCCTTTTTGGTGGCTGAGTAATATTCCATTGTGTGTGTGTGTGTGTGTGTGTGTGTGTGTGTGTGTGTGTATAGTGTATATATATAGTATATGTATGTGTATATATATAGTATATATATATAGTATATATATAGTATATATATAGTATATATATACACAACGTGTGTATATATACATTGCATATATATATATGCGATGTGTGTGTGTGTATATACATACATATATGTGTGTGTGTGTGTGTGTGTGTGTATACACACACACACACACACACAATATCTTTTTTATCCATTCATCACTTGATGGACATTTGGGCTCTCTCCATAGTTTAGCTATTGTTGATAATGCTGCTATAAACATTGAGGTGCGTGTACCTCTTTGAGTCTGTATTTTTGTACCCTTTGAGTAAATACCTAATAGTGCAATTGCTGGATTATAGAGTAGTTCTATTTTTAGTTTTTTTAAGAAATCTCCACACTGTTCTCCAGAGTGGCTGCACCAGTTTGCATTTCCACCCACAGTGCAAGAGGATTCCCCTTTCTCTGCATCCTCGCCAACACCTGTTGTTTCTTGTGTTGTTAATTTTAGCCATTCTGATGGGTGTGAGGTGGTATCTCCTCGTGGTTTTGAGTTGTGTTTCCCTGATAGTGATGTTGAGCATCTATTCATGTGTCTGTTAGCCATCTGGATGTCTTCCTTGGAAAAGTGTCTATTCATGTCTTCTGCCTCATTCTCTTTTTATATGATTATTGGCCATCTATGTTTCACTTCTGGTAAGGTGACTATTCTTGTCTATTTCTCAGTTTTTGAGTAGTTGTTAGTCTTTTGCATATTATTTCCTTCCCAAGAATTAAGAAAATGTGTCTGGATACAAATCCTCTGTCACTTGTGTGTGTTGTCTCCTAGTTTTTGGCTTACAGAGTAAGCACTTTATTACTCCAAGTCTCTCTTCCTTTCTGCCAGTCAGAAGTCTTGGGTAACAAAGTGGGAAAGGACAAGCAAAGAGAGTTTAAAAAGCTGAGCATACCCCTTCCCTGCCCAAGCTTTCTTTCTGCTGCAGGCCCCAAGTGAAGATGTAACTTGAGACAAAGATGGAAACTTTGACAATTACAGGAGGCTACACATTTGAAGTTTAGAGCTAAGAGCATCTTTGGTGACTAAAAGTCAGCATAAGACTTTGAAGTACCTAATGTGACCAGCATAGTCACGGAGCTGCCCAAGTTTTTATCCAGAAGAGGGGAAAAAAATCTTTCCTTGCAGCATATCTTTTAAAGGGCTAGTGGGAGACAAAATTAATTTGCATTATGATTAAATTCCACAAGTTCTGATTGTTCAATCGGCACATCCATCCAACACGTACTTGCTGAGGACCTGTCAAATCCTGGGCACTAAGCTGGGCTGACAGGATAGAAGGGAGCGAAGTGACCGCTGTTTCTGATCCGGGAGAGGCTGTCACCTTGTGTGGATCAGAGAACCTTCAGCCAGGAGACAGTGGTTGTCGAAATCTCTCCTCAAGTCCCTGACAGAACTTTTGGCCATGTTGCCTGTGGGAAAAATGGCTTCAATGACTAGCCACCTTAGTCTAAATTTGAATGAAGGTAAAGAGTAGGCAGAAGGCTAAGGTGGTCTTTTATGCCTCCCACATCAGCATATCATGTTTCTCTATACATGAAGGAAATTCACCGATGGCATGGAATTTATTCATTATCATACAATGATTCAGTTAGTTTTAGCTGTATCATGAGTTAATAAGTTGAAAATCTCAGTGGAATGGTGGCAGTAGAACATAATTGTAACTAATAAGTTTCTCAGAAGCTAATCATATTTAATGTCAATGAGCATGGTCCTTTCTGCAGATAATCATAGTTTAATTTCAAAAGCAAGAATAGAATAAGGGGGGAACCAATAATAGTTTACCGCTGACAGATCAGGTCAGGATACAGTGACTTGGTGGTAGCTATAAGGGGAAAAATTTATAAATGTCTGCAATTGAGGATAATAAAAATACTAGAAGGTAAAATTTTAGTCTCTTTGACATCACTGAAACAAGGACAGCTAGACATGTACTTTGTGAAACGTCTTTGGAAGTGAGTTAAATCAGAATATTAAATTGAAGTTTTGGGCAAAATACTAAGTTACAATGATTGCTACATCCTGATGGATATGTGTTGGGCCCTATGCAGACTTTACCAGGGAGACATCAGAACATTGATTAGAAGTCTCTTTAAAAATTTTTTTAATATGTTTATTTATTTTTGGGAGAGAGAGACAGAGACAGAGAGTGGGCAGGTGAGGGGCAGAGAGAGAGAGACACACACAGAATCTGAAGCAAGCTCCAGGCTCTGAGCTGTCAGCACAGAACCCAACGCGGGGCTTGAACCCACAAACTGTGACACGATCATGACCTGAGCCACAGTCGGACGCTTAACCAATCGAGCCACCAGGGCACCTCAAAGAAGCCTCTTGAGCTACCTCATCCACTAAAAATATAAAATTATTGAGAGAGTAGAGATGGAGCTATTTGTGTGGGGTTGAGAGGGAGTGCTGCCCTCTGTAGAGGAGAGGGACACAGATGGCCGCTATTTCCTGTACCCAAGCCTGAGGAAAGGGGCTTCCTCAGGTCCACCCAAAATGCTTACTGCATAGTTCTTGTAGTTGGGTGTGCACTCTGACACACTGCCCAGGAAGTCCAGATGGCAGCAGAGACAGATCACTGAATTGTTTTGGCAGCACAGTGAAGGAGCATGTCTGCTGGGCACAGTCGATCTGTCCCCCAGAGTCGGTCAGGACACAGGGTAAATGAATGTTTCCTTTGGGCAAGATGAGGGTCATGCAGGAGAAAAGGCTGGTCCAGAACCATTTTAAATTCTACTCAGAGAAATACAGATAGTCTGGGAATTGCTTTAAAATGTCCCCCAGGCGTAGGTTGCAAATTGCTGATAATTGTCGGACCTGGATGATCAGTACATAAGGGTTCATTGTATCAGTCTCTCTACTTTGGGAATGCTTGCAAATGTCCATACCATACTGTTAAAAAATTCTTCTCAAGACCTCTATGGAAAGGCCATGGGATTCCAGCAGAGGAACATACATCCCACCCGGCAAACTGGGGACTGAGGGAGCACAGTGGATGGAGGAGTAGAATACATCGTCCTTGTCAACAGAAGTTCAGGATGCTTGGGAACTCTGTAGGATATGTGCAAGTACCGCCATTGGGAAAAGTCCTCTTTAAACACTTCTCCAGCCTAGATACTGAGAAGCCATCGCTGGTAGTGCGAGTCAAGTAATAACCATCCTGTCCCCATTCATTTCTTCTTTCTCTCAAAAACAGGTCTGGCAAGTGGAGGAGATAAGCAAGAGAGAGAGAAGAAACAGGGAAGGAGGGAAGTAAGAGAGAGGGAGAAGAAGAGGAGGAACTGAGGAGAGAGAGAGACAGGAGCCGCACACCCCATTTCAAGGGCAGGTAGCCTGTGTGCAATCAGCTTCAGTTAGGAGAAAGAGGACAAGAGAGCAAACGTTAAACTCAAAATCAAGATCACAGTCCTCATTTCTGGGTGGGACTGGGCAATTTTAACTACTGAACTGACGTTTGGTTTTTGACTTAAAGTGTCTGTAAGACTTCACAATATCTAGGAGGGACATGGCTTTCCAAGGTTGCACATCATCTCCCAAATCCAGGCTGGTCTTGGAGGTTTAGAGAGGCTCTGAGGATGTGCTACAAGAGTTCAGGACTCGCCTACGTGACACAGAAGCACTGGGCTTACCCTGGTGAAGCCTCAAAACTTCACCCCTGCAGGTCCCAGGACTTCATCTTCTCCTCAGGATCTCAGATTTTGAAAGTTGCTTCAAGTTTAGAGAAAGCTGCTGAGACCAACAATTCCAGGCCTTTATTTCCTGGCATTAAACATCACAGGAGGCTTTCAGAGGCTGGGACATTTTTCCTGACAGCCCAGGTTAATCAATCAATCACTGAATCATTCAATAGCTCCTTAAGCATTAATTGAACATCTACTCTATCCAGAGTTCTGCTAAGCTCTAAAAGGCACACGCAGGTTTTCCTTGCCATCTGTAATACTGGAGAGTGTACCTGTGCGGCTATTGGCCATCTAATGTAACCTCAAGGTGGAGACATGGACATTAACTGGTTAGTTCTTTTTTGCAGATAAAATTGCCGTATAATTTAGTAAGAATCTACATCACTGTGCTTGGCACTGGAGAAGTAACGGTTATGGGGAGGAAAAGAAAAAAAAAAAAAAAAAGGAAAAGAAAAAACATGCAGCCCTAGCCTCCTAAGACTTACAGACTCGGAGGGGGAACAGACATTCATGAAAGACTCACAAAATTAAAGCTAATCAGCTGTGATGTGTTAAGAAGGAGAGGTGGGTGGTGGTATGTCCAGCACAGGGCCTGGTGCCCTTGTTAGCAGTCAGGGGAAGCTAAAGGAATTCCACATTCCATCAGCAGAGATTAACTCAGTACCTTCTGTTGGGGTCAAGGAGGGGGGAAGGGAGATGGTTTTTAGAGACGTCTCCTCCAGAAGTGTTATCTTCCTTCCCCAAGAAAAATAGACTATTAATACAAATAGAATTAAAATTGAATTAATTTCCATGGGGAGAGCATCTTACTTTCATTGATGTAGGAAACATGAAAAATCTGAACTTGGTACTTTTGTAACTTCTGTGCTTTTAATTTCTGCGGAATAAGCTCTTTGTTACGCTCTAGGCTTTGAAGAAGAAGGAATTGAGTCTTGGACTTAATATCTTTTTAATGAACGTAGTGACAAGAAGAAATTTTGGCAGGAGTCAGCAGCAGTCTCCCCTTCCTGAGGCAGAGGAGGGTGGCAGGAAGGACAGGAGGAATGTGAGTCAGACAGCAAATAGTTCTCCCCACAACAACATCCTCAGGGGATAGGAGAAGGTCGGTGGAGAAGATAGAGCACAAAAGACCCAGGGTGTCAACAGGGCTGTTGGTGATCCGGGGGGACATCTTGAGTGCCGGGATCTTCATGTCTCTCTGTTATTTATCCCCAGGCCTGGCACAGTGCATGGCGCAAAACTAGTCCGCAGAACATGTTTACTGAATGAATGATGGCCCCCGAGACTATTTTTGAATGGCTTGAAACCAAGAACTCAAAGAGGTAAGGTTGTCAGTAGAAAGTGAGGACGTCGGTAAGAGTGGAGACAGACTAAAGCCGCCAAACAGGAGGGCCAGTACAGCGGCTATAAATCACTGAGCGTCCGAATTGGCCCTCAGCTTCCCTGGCAAGCTGGGCATCGTCGAATGGTCACGTTTGGCGTAATGCTCGGGTGGATGGGTGGGTGTCTATTCTTTCCCAGCAGCGTACCTCCTTGGCGGTTTCTGGAGGCCTGGAAGACCCAGCTCTGTCACTTGAGTGGCGAGAGTAGGCTGATGAGTCCTCACGGCTGCTGTCAGATTACTGATCTTGAAAGGGGCTCCCGTGAGCTGATGCCCAGGAGACACAGGGTATCCAACCTTCCCTGCACTCCAGGTAGTAGGAAAGGGCGAAGACTGCTGAGGGGGAGGCGTTGAATGCGTTGTGGTCCTCTTTCAGTTTTGGTAGAAGGAATGATGGCTTGGCTCCACTGCTTTTTTTAAGTCTTCTGTATAAATTCACTGTATTTTTGATTATCACTAGCTGTCACATGGTAGCAGCATGTGGTGAAAAGCGGTACGTGTACCCAGCCATCGTTGTGGCATCAGATCAGTGATTTTCTGCACTCTTCGGACTACTTATAACTGCACTGCTACCTCATCTAAAGTGCATTAATCAAATCAGAAAACTGCACTGCCATAAACAAAAGACGAATTGTAGAAGTAATCATGTAACTGTATGAGAAAAAGAGGGAGAGAACTGTTGCTCATTCAGAAGTTTGCAACAAGTTTCAGAGTCTTCAATATGCTTTTCTCTCAAGAAAATTTTGATGCCTACAACAGTGCCTGGCCTACTTGGCTGCTTAATAAAAACTTGTTGAATGAATGAATGAATTTCCAGGCTCTGTCAATACTCATTCCTTGACTCCGTACAAATTATTAATTATAATTGCTTCCTTGGAGTAATAATGAACTCATGGCAATGAACTCCTGATTTTTGAACCCTATTTTGGGCTGTGTGTGGCTTGCTACTTAGGAATAAGTGTTATTCCTCAGGTGCTTGGTTTTGGTGTTCTTTCTCTACTTTTATTTTTGTTTGGTAGATTTGTTTAAAAGTAGCCTGGTGGGGCGCTTGGTTTCTGTGTTCTTTATTTGCTTTTATTTTTGTTTGGTAGATTTGTTTAAAAGTAGCCTGGAGGGGCACCTGGGTGGCTCAGTTGGTTAAGCGTCTGACTTCAGCTCAGGTCATGATCTCACGGCTGTAAGTTTGAGCCCTTTGTCGGGCTCTGTGCTGACAGCTCAGAGCCTGGAGCCTGCTTCCGATTCTGTGTTTCCCTCTCTCTCTGCCCCTCCCCTGCTCATGCTCTGTCTCTCTCAAAAATAAACAAATATTTAAAAAAATAAATAAATAAGATAAAATTAGCCTGGATATCAGAGTAGGAAATTTAGATCCACAATATCAAAAAAGTTACTTGAATGCATACATCTGGGCCATTAAAACAAGCCACTGGGAACTAACTACTCCCAAATCTGGTCCGAAAGCTGAGTGATGGCCTCCCTCTTTAGGTGGATGCCAGGCTATTGGGGCACCTTGTTCCATGTCCACACCTAGTTGTAGGTAAGTCCTGGGCTTCTCATGACACATGTGGAGTGAAGGTAGCTACATAGGAAGAGAACTCACATCTTGTCTCCCTTGCTGTGTCCCAAAAGGGGCTTCCAGATAAGTAAGTGAGTTTCTGTTTCGCTGTGGTAAGGTAAAGCCACGACAGCCAATCCCATCTACCAAATACAACTAAAACACGTTACCCATACAAAGCATCGTTTGTTTCTAGACATTCATCACTTCCAGGAGATCATCTTTTCTTCCCAGGAAGAGAACAAATGGAAAGCTAGTAAGAAGTAGTCAAGTTTCTATTTTTAATTTTGCAAGTGTATTACAGTGATTACTACAAATAGAATGAAGAGATTTTTTTCAGAGAAATTCAAAGTAAAGATAATGAAGAAATGAAAAACCTTAACTTTCATTTGAGTCTCTTCTGCATTGTTTTATAAATTTTCCCAGCTCTTCTTTTTGGCAAAATATAGTGCCTGGTGGCATAGGAGCAGGAATATAACATTTGCAACTGAGAAATAATTTTCAGGTCTTAGGACTGAATTGTGTCCCCCCCCCCCCCCGCCTCAAGATTCATATGTTGATGTCCTAACCCACAGTATCTCTGAAAGTGGGTATTTGAAGATCACAGTAATCTTTAAAGCAGTAAATAATTTAAAATGATATCACTAGAGTAGGTCCTAATCCAATATGACTGCTATCTTTAAAAGAGGAAATTGGGACACAGACACACAGAGAGAGCAGACCATATGAATATACAAGGAGAAGACAGCCATCTACCTATAAGCCAAGGAGAGTGGCCTCTAAAAAACAAAACAAAACAAAACAAAACAAAACAAAACAAAACAAACAAAAAAACCCAAAAAACAAAAAAAACCCCAAAACTAACCATACTGACACCTTGATCTCAGACTTCCAGGCTCCAGAACTGTGAGCAAATACCCTTCTGCAGTTACGTGACTTTAACAACCGTCTTTGGTACTTTATTCTGGCAGGCGCTAGCAAACTAATAATCTAGGCAAATGTTAGGGAAGCAGCAAGAGTAAAGCGTCATCCTTCTGACTAAGCAGCACCTACCCGGTCTGCAGAGGAAAGCCTTCCTGCTTTGTGAAGGCAGTCGCTCCTACCCCAGGATTTGATTGTTAATATTTGTGAAGTTTTTCAATATGCATAAGTACATATACAGGATTTCCTTGTGTAATGAGAATAATGGAGGTAATAATAAATGTTGGAGTGGATGTAATTGTGACTGAAAGGATGATTTTATTACATAGTAAAGGATACTATTGGCTGGAGCCAATTCATTACGCTGCTCTGGCAGTCTGTTATTATTATTATTTCTAGCCTTACTAGATTTCATTCTTCTAGATAAAAACATGCATATCAGCTTTGGAGTTTGATTGCCTTATGGGCATAAAGCTTTGCATATTTACTGCCCATGAATCATACCAGTATGTGAAATCCAGAGAAGATTCAATTTTTCCTGCTAGATGCACCTCCAGCCGTTTAATTAAAATATGTATTATTAATAAAACTATATTTAAGTCATATTTTTTACAGATATGACTGAAACATTAAGTGCAAATTGTTTCGTACTTTCATAGTAATTTGCTTTTAACGTTTTGTGCCTTAATCAAGGTAGCACACTAGTTGAAGGTTTGTGATCCTGCAGACTTCTCAGCCGCCAAGTTGAAAAAAGCGAGTGGAAAGTGATGATTAATGAAAGGACGTATTTACTTTTCAGAAAGACTTCATGGTTTTATTGCAAAAGGGATATGTAATGAATAGGAAGGTGCATTAAAAGAATAGAAGGAAAGAGCATTTAGTCTCTATTTCAGTACACAGCAGTGGCATTTGCCATTTGCATAACAGCTTTTTTCACATTTCTGAACCAACACTGTGTTTCAGCCGGCTGACCGCCTTTAGATGTCACAGTTGTTCTTCCACTGAAACGCACCAACTCTGGCGCCGTGTTCACCATTCCCTGAGCATTCCAGGGATCTTGTCTAAGCAGGAACACGGGATAGAGACACTACATCTCCCTGACATAATTCTTAGCAAGGGGCTGATTCAAAATTGTTTTATTAAGCAGGCGATGACAGGAACGGCTAGGCAACTGCATAGCTTACTGTAAAAATGCACCCATGGAATCTTTATTTCAGATGATGACATTCCCAAACTCTCACATTTGGTCCAAATGGTGATGGTGGGGAGTGGGGCGGAGAAAGCAGAAAGGAAAAACTTTAATGTGCAATGACTACCTGCTGTGTGCCGGGCACTGTGCTAACCTGTTGGCCAGTTCTGTTATTTAATCTTTATGACAAAGCTTCAAGGAAGACATGTTTGTCTTGTGTGTTTCCCATGAGGGAATGCAGGCTCCTAGGGGTTACAGGACTGGCCCAACTTCGCAGATGGCAAAGGACTGAGTCTTAGTTCAGACTTTGGGCTTTTTCACTCAAAAGCTCAAGTGAGACCATTGTATATTCTCTTGAATATCGGGCCCTTGTTGTATATTCTCTTGAATATTGGGGCCCTCTACAACCTCATGCATTTGTTATGTCTATCTCCAATGGATTATATAAACATTCCCATCACCCTCTCATCCCTGCAAGGTCTCAAAACCATTAGCCTAGCTTCTTCACTTTTCACTTTACTACTCTAGTCCTTTCGTGATCCTTCCCGTACCTCACTGCTTCTCTCTCCACACGTGGAAATTCTCTGTTACACCTAGATGGAGTAATGGTGAACTTTCTGTTTTGACATACTCTTTGGCGTAGAATCTTACATACATCATGTTATTTACCATTTCAATTAAATTCTATTATAATAGTTCTTTTCTAAGTGGCTTAACTATTAGAATTTAATTTTTAAAAGTAATTGATTTGTGACTCTAGAGCCTACAGTTATAGAATCAAGATTAGTGAAGTCCTCTCCTTTACTTAAAAACTGGTTTGATTGGAAGTTATTAACCAAGCTAGGGGCACTTGGGTGGCTCAGTTAGTTAAGCCTCTGACTTCAGCTCAGGTCAGGATTTCACAGTCCCTGAGTTTGAACCCCACATTGGGGTCTGTGCTGACAGTTCAGAGCCTGGAACCTGCTTTGGATTCTGTGTCTCCCTCTCTCTCTGGCCCTCCCCACTCGTACTCTGTCTCTCAAAAATAAATAAACATTAAAAAAATTAAAAAAAAAGAAGTTATTAGCCAAGCTAAAAAGAGAAGGCATTTTATGTTTCTTTCCTTGGGTGATATAGATATAGATATAGATATAGATATAGATATAGATATACACACAGACACACACACACATATATATATGCATGTATGCACACACACACATATATATATCTCACAAGTTTTATAACTAGCCCCCTGTGTGTGTGTGTATGGTGTGGTTCTGACTCCATGATATCTACTGAGGTGGCCCTAGACTGGAAAGTTCTCCTTTAAGAAGAAATAAAAGGTTGGTCATAGGATAAAAATCCTCACTCAAATGTCTGTACTATAGTTATAGAAACCTCCTCTAACACTGAGTTTACATGACAGAGATACTTAAATGTGCCTTTTTGCCTTCGATTTTCCCACTCCTCCACACTAACCATAGAAATCGAACCAAGCATCATATTGCCATCAGAACAGCAGCTGCTTCTCGCTTTTCCCTAACCAGTGGGAGAATTGACCTTTGTTTAAAATAATGGCAGTGATCATGCTTGAAAACCAAGGAAAGCCAAGTAAAATCAGATCTAATTGTCAATAATTGCAAAAGAAAGTCTAGACAAAGAATCAGAAAGCTCCCAAAGCCCAGGACAATCCAAATTCCAAGAAACAAGTGGCAAATTGCTGGGTCTGGTTTGGCAGGGTGCTGGTGAGTTTTGGTGCACTCTACATTTTTTTATTTCGTCTGTCACTGAGCCTCCCTGGAAAGAACTCCACTAGCTTCCCAGAGGACATGCTGCCTCTTGACCCGTCAGAGCTCTTGCCATGGAAATTAATCAGCCTCAGAAAGCCGGAGTGATCAGCAAATAAACAAAACACACTCTGAGAGATGTAACTATTTGCAACACTCAAATTCCAAATCACCCTTGTGCCTGCACATTTGCTCTCCCCTGCACCCCCTCCACACTTACACACAGTTCAAAGTGTGATAACCTACCTTGAAAATCTTTTGGCTAACCCCCTCCCCAAAGCAGCATGATCTCTCTCAAGCCAGCATGACACATACGAAATAGAAAATACATAAAATAAATACAATGAACTAGGTACTAGATTGGCACAAATACCAGTCTTCAAAGAAGAAAAGCCTGAGAGGAATTAAAGTGGAGACAGCCAGCAACTTCGTCAGGAACGTGTAACAGAGAAGCCCTTTGTGGAGTGGCTGCTGTTGAAGCATGCACTGTACCAATAGGGCTCAGTTGAGTGAGGCTTGGCCTCTGAAAATACAGTGGGTTAGGTGATATTTGTCCCAATGCGCCACATTCATTTTAGAACCGGGATGTCCCAGGAGAACCATGTGCCAGCAAGGTGACTGTGATCTGGTAAACAAAGTAATGTCTGCTGCTTTCCTCATTCATAATTTTTCATTCTGGTTTTGGAGCCAGGGGGAAGTTCAAAAAGCTTCGTGTATGGGCAGATGTGAATGACAGAAGACACTGAAATTTACACAAATGAGTTTAGTCAGATTTGCTTTAAAAATTACAGATGATTGGGGCGCCTGGGTGGCGCAGTCGGTTAAGCGTTCTACTTCAGCCAGGTCACGATCTCGCGGTCCGTGAGTTCGAGCCCCGCGTCAGGCTCTGGGCTGATGGCTCAGAGCCTGGAGCCTGTTTCCGATTCTGTGTCTCCCTCTCTCTCTGCCCCTACCCCGTTCATGCTCTGTCTCTCTCTGTTCCAAAAATAAATAAACATTGAAAAAAAAAATTAAAAAAAAAAATTACAGATGATTAGGGGCTCCTGGGTGGCTTAGTCGGTTGAGCCTCTGACTTCGGCTTGGGTCATGATCTCATGGTTTATGAGTTCGAGCCCTGCATCAGGCTCTGTGCTGACAGCTCAGAGGCTGGAGCCTGCTTCAGATTCTGTGTTCTCCCTCTCTCTCTGCACCTCCCCCACTCACGCTCTGTCTCTCTCTCTCAAAAGTAAATAAACGGCAAAAAAAATTTTTTTTTTTAAATTACATATGGTTAAATAAAAAATTTCAAATGATTTAGTCACTTTTTTTTTTTTTTTTTTTTTTGCCTTGTAACAGGCAATCTTATCAGGTTGAGCTGTGTTCTTTCTGGTCACTTCCTGTTTGTCCTTCCCAAGTACTTAGAAACAGACATTATAATGGTAACCTGCATCCCTGTCTTCTTTCCAGTCTGATGGTTGGAATGTTAATGTTTACATTGGAATACAAAAAAGTAATATTGTGCTGTCATATGCTGGTGCTTGCTTACCCTAAGGAACTGTTTCCAAAAGCTCTACTCAGTTTCAGCAAGGATCCTGCAAGAGAGGTCCCAGTTCAGTCCCTCTATCTGCTCAGGGCTACTAATAAGTAACCACTGTTTTTTTTTTGTCTTTCCTTCTTTGGAGTTACATCAGACAATACAATTGAGAAGCTGATGAATTACTTGTGAGCCTGTTTTACATATTTCAGGAAAATTCAGAGACATTTAAATTCTCTAGTACATTTTGCTTAAATTGTGAGGGCTACATTGTGCATACAAAAAACAATTTGATGCCTTGTCTTTCAAAAGAGTTCTTGAACCACAAATTGGGCTCTGTGTCCATTCTCTGTGGTCACATAACATACAGGAAAAACCTCTGTGCGCTTACCTCATGTTATCCAATGGATACCTCTTTGATCTTACCTCTCTTAGTGGTCTGAAAGCTCTTGAGGACAGGATTCATGGGTGTGATGAATGTGTCTGATTCATCAGCGTGCCCCTTTTTGGTGTCTTGGACATCAGAGGCCCTTAAAAAATGTTGGTTTAACAGAAATGAAATGGGGTGCAGAAGGTGGAGGTAACTACGTTTGCCTCCATTAATTTTGAAGTAGGCTTTACTTAAAAGGGAAGACTGCATTTTGACTACAAATATTTAAGAGGTTTTTGCCAGACTTTTTGTCTTAGATTTGCTCATTCTCCTCTCCTCAGGTATTATGCTGAATCTATTGATGAAAAAACTTTCTCTGGTTAGACAATTTATTTTATAATAATTTTTAGTCGTGAAAATTAAATTCTAGACCTTACGACATATATTTTCAGAGGGTTTTACTTAGAAGCATCTTCACTGGGTTCTCTTGGTCTCTACCATTTGTGGAAGCCAAGTATGCTGATTACAATATTCACTTTTAAGTATTTTCCCGTTTCTATTATTTTTTGTAACCAACGCATTATTTAGAATATCTATTTCATTCAACAAATGATTTTTCACTTAAACTGTCCTTTGTTGAGGTGTCTGGATGGCTCGATCAGTTAAGTGACTGACTTTGGCTCAGCTCATGATCTTGAAGTTTGTAGATTGGAGTCCTGTGTTGGGCTCTGTGCTGTCAACATGGAGCCTGCTTGAGATCCTGTGTCCCCCTCTCTGCCCCTCCCCGGCTTGCACTCTCTCTCTCAAAAATAAAATAAACATTTTATATTTATTTAATTATTTATAGACAGTCTTTTAAAAAATGTTTATTTATTTATTTTGAGAGAGAGAGAGAGAGAGCACACTAGTGGGGGAAGAGCAGAGAGAGAAAGAGAGAGAACCCCAAGCAGGCTCCATGCTGTCAGTGCAGAGATGGATGGGGAGCTCGATCTCACCAGCGCGAAGATCATGACCTGAGCAAAACCAGTACAGGGATTTCCCATATGCCCCTGCCCTACATGTACATAACCTCCCCATCATCAACATCCCCCAACACAGTGGTCCATTCCTTACAACTGATGAACCTGTATCAATTATCACCCAAAGTCCTTAGTTTACTTTAGTGGTCACTCTTGGCGTTGTGCATTCCATGGGTTAAGACAAAGGTAAAATGACATATATCTACTATTCTAGTGTCACACAAGGTAGTTTCATTGCCCTAAAAATCCCTCTGGTTCCACCTATTCATCCTTCTCTCCCTGCTGATCCTTGTCAACTGCTAATCTTTTTACTGTCTCCAGAGTTTTACCTTTTTTCAGAATGTCATATAATTGGAATCACATGATTGAAGCCTCTTTCACTTAGTAATTTGTGTTTAAGATTCCTCTATGTCTTTTTATGGCCTGATAGCTCTTTTCTGTTCACTGCTGAATACTATTCCATTTTCTGAATATACTAGTTTGCTTGCCCATTCACTGACTGAAGAGCATTTCTGTTGCTTCCGAGTTTTAACAATTGTAAGTAAAGCTGCGGTCAACCTCTGTATGCATGTTTTGTGTGTAGACACAAGTTTTCAACTCCTTTGGGTAAATACCAAAGAATGTGATTGCTGGATTGTATCGTAAGAGAATGTTTAGTTCTGTAAGAAACTGGAAAACTGTCTTCCAAATGGCTGTCCTACCAGCAATGACTAAGAGTTCCTGTTACTTCATATCCTTGCCAGCATGATATTGCCAGTGGTTAGGATCTTTGGTCATTCTGATAGATGTACAGTGATATCTCACTGTTGTTTTAATTTGCAGTTCCCTAATGACTTATGATGTCAAACTTTTTTCATATGCTTACTTGTCATCTGCATATCTTCTTTGCTGAGTGTTTATTCAGGTCTTTACTCATTTTTTAGTCAGAATTTTTTGTTTTATTATTGTTGACTTCTAAGAGTTCTTTGTGTATTTTGGATAATAGCCTTTTCTTAAAATGTCTTTTGAGAATACTTTCTCCTAGTCCGTGGCTTGTTTTCTTATTCTCTTGACACTTTTTTTTTGTGGCGCAGAAGTTTTTAATTTTAATGAAGTCCAGCTTATCAATTATTTCTTTCACAGATTATGATTTTGGTGTTGTATCTAAAGTTATCACCAAACCTAGGGTTATTTGATTTTCTTATATGCTCTCTTCTAGGAGTTTTATAGTTTTGTACTTTACGTGAAGAGTGTAAGATTTGTGTCTGAATCCTTTTTTTTCCTTTTTTGCATGTGGATGTTCAGTTGTTCTAGAACCGTTTGTTGAAAAGATGATCTTTTCTCTATTGTCTTTGCTTTTTATCAAAGATCAGTTGATTATATTCATGTGGAGCTATTTCTGGGCTCTCTTTTCTGTTCCATCAAACTATATGTCTATCCTTTTGCAAACACCACCCTGTCTTGATTACTATATCTTTTTTTTCAATATATAAAGTTTGTTATCAAATTGGTTTCCATACAACAGCCAGTGCTCATCCCAAAAGTAGCCCTCCTCAATACCCATCACCCACCCTCCCCTCCCTCCCACCCCCCATCAACCCTCAGTTCTCAGTTTTTAAGAGTCTCTTATGCTTTGCCTCTCTTCCACTCTAACCTCTTTTTTTTTTTTCCTTCCCCTCCCCCATGGGTTTGTGTTAAGTTTCTCATGATCCACATAAGAGTGAAACCATATGGTATCTGTCTTTCTCTGTATGGCTTATTTCACTTAGCATAACACTCTCCAGTTCCATCCATGTTGCTATGAAGGGCCATATTTCATTCTTTCTCATTGCCACGTAGTACTCCATTGTGTATATAAACCACAATTTCTTTATCCATTCATCAGTTGATGGACATTTAGGCTCTTTCCATAATTTGGCTATTGTTGAGAGTGCTGCTATAAACTTCGGGGTACAAGTGCCCCTATGCATCAGTACTCCTGTATCCCTTGGGTAAATTCCTAGCAGTGCTATTGCTGGGTCATAGGGTAGATCTATTTTTAATTTTTTGAGGAACCTCCACACTGTTTTCCAGAGTGGATGCACCAATTTGCATTCCCACCAACAGTGCAAGAGGGTTCCCGTTTCTCCACATCCTCTCCAGCATCTATAGTCTCCTGATTTGTTCATTTTGGCCACTCTGACTGGCGTGAGGTGATAGCTGAGTGTGGTTTTGATTTGTATTTCCCTGAGGAGGAGCGACGTTGAGCATCTTTTCATGTGCCTGTTGGCCATCCGGATGTCTTCTTTAGAGAAGTGTCCATTCATGTTTTCTGCCCATTTCTTCACTGGGTTATTTGTTTTTCAAGTGTGGAGTTTGGTGAGCTCTTTATAGATTTTGGATACTAGCCCTTTGTCCGATATGTCATTTGCAAATATCTTTTCCCATTCTGTTGGTTGCCTTTTAGTTTTGTTGATTGTTTCCTTTGCTGTGCAGAAGCTTTTTATCTTCATGAGTACCCAATAGTTCATTTTTGCTTTTAATTCCCTTGCCTTTGGGGATGTGTCAAGTAAGAAATTGCTATGGCTGAGGTCAGAGAGGTCTTTTCCTGCTTTCTCCTCTAGGGTTTTGATGGTTTCCTGTCTCACATTCAGGTCCTTTATCCATTTTGAGTTTATTTTTGTGAATGGTGTGAGAAAGTGGTCTAGTTTCAACCTTATGCATGTTGCTGTCCAGTTCTCCCAGCACCATTTGTTAAAGAGACTGTCTTTTTCCATTGGATATTCTTTCCTGCTTTGTCAAAGATTAGTCGGCCATACATTTGTGGGTCTAGTTCTGGGGTTTCTATTCTATTCCATTGGTCTATGTGTCTGTTTTTGTGCCAATACCATGCTGTCTTGATGATGACAGCTTTGTAGTAGAGGCTAAAGTCTGGGATAGTGATGCCTCCTGCTTTGGTCTTCTTCTTCAAAATTACTTTGGCTATTCGGGGCCTTTTGTGGTTCCATGTGAATTTTAGGATTGCTTGTTCTAGTTTCGAGAAGAATGCTGGTGCAATTTTGATTGGGATTGCATTGAATGTGTAGATAGCTTTGGGTAGTATTGACATTTTGACAATATTTATTCTTCCAATCCATGAGCAGGGAATGTCTTTCCATTTCTTTATATCTTCTTCAATTACCTTCATAAGCTTTCTATAGTTTTCAGCATACAGATCTTGGACATCTTTGGTTAGATTTATTCCTAGGTATTTTATATTTCTTGGTGCAATTGTGAATGGGATCAGTTTCTTTATTTGTCTTTCTGTTGCTTCATTGTTAGTGTATAAGAATGCAACTGATTTCGGGGCGCCTGGGTGGCGCAGTCGGTTAAGCGTCCGACTTCAGCCAGGTCACGATCTCGCAGTCCGTGAGTTCGAGCCCCGCGTCGGGCTCTGGGCTGATGGCTCGGAGCCTGGAGCCTGTTTCCGATTCTGTGTCTCCCTCTCTCTCTGCCCCTCCCCCGTTCATGCTCTCTCTCTCTCTGTCCCCCAACAAATAAATAAACGTTGAAAAAAAAATTTAAAAAAAAATTAAAAAAAAAAAAAAAAGAATGCAACTGATTTCTGTACATTGATTTTGTATCCTGCGACTTTGCTAAATTCATGTATCATTCTAGCAGACTTCTGGTGGAGTCGGATTTTCCATGTATAATATTATGTCATCTGCAAAAAGTGAAAGCTTGACTTCATCTTTGCCAATTTTGATGCCTTGGATTTCCTTTTGTTTTCTGACTGCTGATGCTAGCACTTCCAACACTATGTTAAACAACAGCAGTGAGAGTGGACATCCCCGTCGTGTTCCTGATCTCAGGGAAAAAGCTCTCAGTTTTTCCCCATTGAGGATGATGTTAGCTGTGGGCTTTTCATAAATGGCTTTTATGATCTTTAAGTATGTTCCTTCTATCCCGACTTTCTCAAGGGTTTTTATTAAGAAAGAGTGCTGAATTTTGTCAAAGGCCTTTTCTGCAACGATTGACAGGATCATATAGTTCTTATCTTTTCTTTTATTAATGTGATGTATCACGTTGATTGATTTGCGAATGTTGAACCAACCCTGCATCCCAGGAATGAATCCCACTTGATCATGGTAAATAATTCTTTTTATATGCTGTTGAATTCTATTTTCTAGTATCTTATTGAGAATTTTTGCATCCATATTCATCAGGGATATTGGCCTTTAGTTCTGTTTTTTTACTGGGTCTCTGTCTGGTTTAGGAATCAAAGTAATGCTGGCTTCATAGAATGAGTCTGGAAGTTTTCCTTCCCTTTCTATTTTTTGGAATAGCTTGAGAAGGATAGGGATTATCTCTGCTTTAAATGTCTGGTAGAACTCCCCTGGGAAGCCATCTGGTCCTGGACTCTTATTTGTTGGGAGATTTTTGATAACCGATTCAATTTCTTCGCTGGTTATGGGTCTGTTAAAGCTTTGTATTTCCTCCTGATTGAGTTTTGGAAGCGTGTGGGTGTTTGGGAATTTGTCCATTTCTTCCAGGTTGTCCAGTTTGTTGGCATATAATTTTTCATAGTATTCCCTGATCATTGCTTGTATCTCTGAGGGATTGGTTGTAATAATTCCATTTTCATTCATGATTTTATCTATTTGGGTCATCTCACGTTTCTTTTTGAGAAGTCTGGCTAGAGGTTTATCAATTTTGTTTATTTTTTCAAAAAACCAACTCTTGGTTTCGTTGATCTGCTCTACAGTTTTTTTTAGATTCTATATTGTTTATTTCTGCTCTGATCTTTATTATTTCTCTTCTTCTGCTGGGTTTAGTCTGTCTTTGCTGTTCTGCTTCTATTTCCTTTAGGTATGCTGTTAGAGTTTCTATTTGGGATTTTTCTTGTTTCTTGAGATAGGCCTGGATTGCAATGTATTTTCCTCTCAGGACTGCCTTTGCTCCATCCCAAAGCGTTTGGATTGTTGTATTTTCATTTTCATTTGTTTCCATATATTTTTTAATTTCTTCTCTAATTGTCTGGCTGACCCATTCATTCTTATTAGGGTGTTCTTTAACCTCCATGCTTTTGGAGGTTTTCCAGACTTTTTCCTGTGGTTGATTTCAAGCTTCATAGCATTGTGGTCTGAAAGTATGCATGGTATGATTTCAATTCTTGTATACTTATGAAGGGCTGTTTTGTGACCCAGTATGTGATCTATCTTGGAGAATGTTCCATGTGCACTCGAGAAGAAAGTATATTCTGTTGCTTTGGGATGCAGAGTTCTAAATATATCTGTCAAGTCCATCTGATCCAATGTATCATTCAGGGCCCTTGTTTCTTTATTGACCATGTGTCTAGATGATCTATCCATTTCTGTAAGTGGAGTGTTAAAGTCCCCTGCAATTACCACATTCTTATCAATAAGGTTGCTTATGTTTGTGAGTAATTGTTTTATATATTTGGGGGCTTCTGTATTGGGTGCATAGACATTTATAATTGTTAGCTCTTCCTGATGGTAGACCCTGTGATTATTATATAATGCCCTTCTTCGTCTCTTGTTACAGCCTTTAATTTAAAGTCTAGTTTGTCTGATATAAGTATGGCTACTCCAGCTTTCTTTTGGCTTCCAGTAGCATGATAAATAGTTCTCCATCCCCTCACTCTCAATCTAAAGGTGTCCTCAGGTCTACAATGAGTCTCTTGTAGACAGCAAATAGATGGGTCTTGTTTTTTTATCCATTCTGATACCCTATGTCTTTTGGTTGGAGTATTTAGTCCATTTACATTCAGTGTTATTATAGAAAGATATGGGTTTAGAGTCATTGTGATGTCTGTATGTTTTATGCTCGTAGGGATGTCTCTGGTACTTTGTCTCACAGGATCCCCCTTAGGATCTCCTGTAGTGCTGGTTTAGTAGTGACGAATTCCTTCAGTTTTTGTTTGTTTGGGAGACAAACAAATCTCTCCTTCTATTCTAAATGACAGACTTGCTGGATAAATGATTCTTGGATGCATATTTTTTTCTGTTCAACACATTGAAGATCTCCTGCCATTCCTTTCTGGCCTGCCAAGTTTCAGTAGAGAGATCAGTCACGAGTCTTATAGGTCTCCCTTTATATGTTAGAGCACGTTTATCTCTAGCTGCTTTCAGAATTTTCTCTTTATCCTTGTATTTTGCCAGTTCGCTATGATATGTCATGCAGAAGATCGATTCAAGTTACATCTGAAGGGAGTTCTCTGTGCCTCTTGGATTTCAATGCCTTTTTCCTTTCCCAGATCCGGGAAGTTCTCAGCTATTATTTCTTCAAGTACACCTTCAGCACCTTTCCCTCTCTCTTCCTCCTCTGGGATACCAATTATGTGTAGATTATTTTTCTTTAGTGCATCACTTAGTTCTCTAATTTTCCCCTCATACTCCTGGATTTTTTTATCTCTCTTTTTCTCAGCTTCATCTTTTTCCATAATTTTATCTTCTAGTTCACCTATTCTCTCCTCTGCCTCTTCAATCCGAGTCGTGGTTGTCTCCATTTTATTTTGCAGTTCATTGATAGCATTTTTTAGCTCCTCCTGGCTGTTCCTTAGTCCCTTGATCTCTGTAGCAAGAGATTCTCTGCTGGCCTTTGTACTGTTTTCAAGCCCAGCGATTAATTTTATGAGTATTATTCTACATTCACTTTCTGGTATATTGTTTAAATCCTTTTTGATCAGGTCGTTAGCTGTTGTTATTTCCTGGAGATTCTTTTGAGGGCAATTCTTCCGTTTCGTCATTTTGGATAGTCCTTGGAGTGGTGCAGAACTGCAGGGCACTTCCCCTGTGCTGTCTTGAATAACTTGCATTGGTGGGCTGGGCCACAGTGACCGATGTCTGCCCCCAGCCCACCGCTGAGGCCACAGTCAGACTGTTGTGTGCCTTCTCTTCCCCTCTCCTAGGGGTGGGATTCACTGTGGGGTGTCGTGGCCAGTCTGGGCTATTTGCACAGTGCCAGGCTTGTGGTGCTGGGGATCTGGCATATTAGCTGGGGTGGATAGGCAAGGTGCACAGGGGCGGGAGGGGCAAGCTCAGCTCGCTTTTCCTTAGGAGTCCATTTCAGGAGCGGCCCTGGGGCACCGGGAGGGAGTCAGACCCGCTGGAGGGATGGATCCGCAGAAGCACAGCGTTGGGTGTTTGCGGGGTGCAAGCAAGTTCCCTGGCAGGAACTGGTTCCCTTTGGGATTTGGGCTGGGGGATGGGCGAGGGAGATGGCGCTGGCGGGTGCCTTTGTTCCCCGCCAAGCTGAGCTCTGTCATCCGGGGCTCAACAACTCTCCCTCCCGTTGTCCTCCAGCCCTCCCGTTCTCCGAGCAGAGCTGTTCCTTGAAATCTTCCAGATGTCAAGTCCGGCTTGCTGTCGGAACACACTCCATCTGGCCCCTCAACTTTTGCAAGCCAGACTCAGGGGTTCTGCTTGGCTGGGGGGCCGCCCCTCCGCCTGGCTCCCTCCCGCCAGTCCGTGTAGCGTGCACCACCTCTCTGCCCTTCCTACCCTCTTCCGTGGGCCTCTCGTCTATGCTTGGCTGTGGAGAATCCGTTCTGCTAGTCTTCTGGCAGTTTTCTGGGTTATTTAGGTAGGTGTAGGTGGAATCTAAGTGATCAGCAGGATGCGCCGTGAGCCCAGCGTCCTCCTACGCCTCCATCTTCCCAGGATCTCCAATTACTGTATCTTTATAGTAAGTTTTGAAGTCAGGTAGCGTCAGTCTTCTGACTTTGTTCTCCTTCAATATTGTATTGGTTATTCTATGTCTTTTGCCTTTCAGGGAAACTTTAGAATCAAAGAAATATAGGGGGAATTCAAATTAAAACAATATTTGATCTAGAGATTCAATGCAATCCCAGTCAACTTCCAACATATTATTTTGTGGATATTGACAAACTGATTCTAGGGTTAAAAGATGGTCCATATCATATATCATCAGGGAAATGAATTCTTTTTTGTTTATTGATACCTTCTTTTTGGCCTTCAACATAGACATTGTTACAAATGCTCCGGGTATGCCTTTAAAAAAATGTGCTCACTAATTGTTAGGTTAGGGCTCTATATATTTCTATTAATTTGAGATTTTTAATTTTTTTTTAACGTTTATTTTTGAGACAGAGAGACAGAGCATGAACGGGGGAGGGGCAGAGAGAGAGGGAGACACAGAATCGGAAGCAGGCACCAGGCTCTGAGCCATCAGCCCAGAACCCGACGTGGGGCTCGAACTCATGGACCGTGAGATTGTGACCAGAGCTGAAGTCGGATGCTTAACCAACTGAGCCACTCAGGCGCCCCTAGTTTGAGATTTTTAATGTGGTATTCAAAATTTCTCCATCTGTTTCTTGAATGCTGATCTAATATTTCTAGGAAATTAAAAAAAAAAACAATCTGATGGTAGATTTGACTGTTGCTCCTTATTATCAAGAAATTTTGGCTTTATGTATTTTAGGCTCCATTGTTCAGTGTATAAATCTCCAGGATTGCTCTATATATCACGTGAATTTTTCTTTTATCTTTAGGAAATGTACTGCTTTAACCATAAAAATTGGTTTTACCTTAATGTTTATTCTGTTTTATATTAATATTGCCTGACCAGCTTTATATTGGTTAATTTTACTTTCTACACACAAGTATTTTATTACTTTGAATTTAATATTTTTGTTTCATTGCCTTTTGACATTTCTTTTGTAAACAGACAAAAGATTTTTGATTTTTTTCTTATTTAACTCTAATTTGAACATCTCTATATTTCAACAAAGAAGTTTAGTCCATTTATTTTAGATATGATTACTGATTTTGGAGGGACTAACTTACAACACATTATTTTGTGGTTTATATTCACCATGCTTTTCATTGTTTCCTTTTTCTTCTTTTAATTTACTGAGTTTTTTTGTTTTTATTTCTATTTATCTCTCTCTTAACTTGGAAGTTATACATTCGATGCCTATTCTTTCAATGACCCTTAAATTTTTACCAAGCATAGTTGATTTGATAATGTCAAAAATAATGGGGCTCCTGGGTGACTCAGTCAGGTGAGTGACGGACTTTGGCTTAGGTCATGATCTCATAGTTCATGAGTTCGAGTCCTGCGTTGGGCACTGTGTGGACAGCTCGGAGCCTTGTGCCTGCTTCAGATTCTGTGTATCCCTCTCTCTCTGCCCCTCCCCTGCACATGCTCTGTCACTCTCTCCCTCTTAAAAATAAATAAATATTAAAAAATAGATAAATAAAATAAAAAATAAATCAATATCTCTATTCTTCTATTAAACAATAAAGTTCTTAGAATATTTTAGGGGCGCCTGGGTGGTACAGTTGGTTAAGCGTCCGACTTCAGCCAGATCACGATCTCGC
This sequence comes from Leopardus geoffroyi, assembly GCF_018350155.1. Taxonomy (NCBI): domain Eukaryota; kingdom Metazoa; phylum Chordata; class Mammalia; order Carnivora; family Felidae; genus Leopardus; species Leopardus geoffroyi. The sequence continues at coordinate 53,131,864 of NC_059326.1, read as the reverse complement.
AGTCCGTGAGTTCGAGCCCCGCGTCAGGTTCTGGGCTGATGGCTCAGAGCCTGGAGCCTGTTTCTGATTCTGTGTCTCCCTCTCTCTCTGCCCCTCCCCCGTTCATGCTCTGTCTCTCTCTGTCCCAAAAATAAATAAACGTTGAAAAAAAAATTAAAAGAAAATAAAATAGATTATGTAAACATATTTTATTAAAAAAATGTCAAGAAGTTAAGGTTCCAGCGATTTATTTTTGATTCCACTTTTTTATTGTTTTTTTTTCTTTTTATCAGCAATTTGTCTTGCTCTCAGTATTTGCTCAAGTTGTTTGCTTTTGTCCATTTAGTACGACTACCCTCCTCACATTAACTTGAAAGACAAAAAGTATTTACTGTCTTTGGAAGTACAAAGGGCCTGATTGGGAGGAGGTTGCTGTTACATTATATTCCATCCAGAGAGAAGGCAAGAATATGTGATGCTTTTTATATTTGTTTTCTTGTTTTTTAATTGGTGTTTAAAATCCTAGGCAATATTTAGCTGCAAGATCATTTAGAGAATCTGTTTTCTAACTTAGGCCAGTGATCCTAAATACTGGCCTAGACTCAGGATCGTGCCTGTCTGTCTACACGGTAACTCCATGCCTAGCACCGTCCTACCATATGGCAAGTACTCACATCCTCGGTCTTAAATAAATTCCACGGTATAATCAGATGAATGCACCCACAATAACTCTCCAAGTACAATAACAAAAATGTGATATGTAAGTTAGTTAATAGCAAAGAAATACTACTTTAAAACTGTCCCTAAAACTCAGTGGTTTAAAACAGCAATCCTTTATTCTTACAATGTGGTTTGGCTCCAGTAGAGTAGGTTCAGCTGGACTCATTCATGTCTGTATGGAAAGCATTGAAAATCTAGAAGGGGAATGCTGAAGAGAACTTGGACTCCAACTCTCTTGGAGCTTTAGGATCAGTGGGCTAATCCAGTCATGTTCTTTTGAGGTCAGATTTGGAGGTAAGGAGAGCAGGCCAACCGCTCAAGAGTATTTCAAGCCTCTGTTTGCCTCATGTCCACTAACATCCCATTGGCCCAAACATGACACATGGTCAGGCCCAAGATCAATGGAATGAGAAAGGTATGCCTCCTATGGAAATGAAGGGGAGGAATAGAATTTTTCTGAAAGGTAATCCTATCTATCTCATATGGTAAAGATTCAAAGTATACTAAAACCTGGTTCTCCAAAGTAGTTTTCCTGTTTAAAGAGTCCCCACTTTTGTAGACATTTATTCACAATTATAGGAAGTGTAAAACTCTCTTTTTAAAACCCTAGTCTTCTCTTATTATTGTGAATGGCTACTCTTTTCTGAGTGTCTACCTTGTGGAAGTGATTGATGTACACTATCAAATTCAATCATTATAACACCCCAATAAAATGACTATTTTATTCATCTTTACTTTCCAGTTGGGTGGCTCAGTCGGTTACGTGTCCAGATCTTGATTTCGGCTCAGGTCATGATCTCGCGATTGTGAGTTCAAGCCCCAGGTTCAGCTCCATGCTGAGCATGGAGCTTTCTTGGGATTCTCTCTCCCTTTCTCTGTCTGCTACTCCTCTGCTCACATGCTCTTTTGTTCTCTCAAGATAAATAAATAAACATTAAAAAACAAAGTGGCTCAGAATGCTTAAGTACCTGGCTATAAGTCAGACATCTAGTGAGTGGTAGGGTAGGCATCCAAATCCAGTTCTTTCTGAATCCAAAGTTCATGCCTTCTGCATTCTCTATGCAGCCCAGCAGCACACCTGATCTACTCTTAAAATCCGTGCTATAGTTTCACCAGTACAATTCTAAAGCTGCTTCATGGGGATGAGTTTTGAGCTCTGAACAAAAACAAAAACAAAACAAAAACAAAAACAAGGTGCCTGGGTGGCTCAGTCGGTTAAGCGTCAGCCTCTTGATTTAGGCTCAGGTCATGATTTCGCGGTCCATGGGATAGAGCCCCGTGTCAGGCTCTGCACTAATAGCATGGAGCCCACTTGGGATTTTCTCTCTCTCTCTCTCTCTCTCCTCCTCCCTTACTCATTCGCTTGCTCTCTCAAAATAAATAATAAACATTTTTTTAAAAAAATCTGATATGAAGACAAGATTTGTTATTTTAGAGAGTTGTGTTTTCTTAACTAACAAAAGAGGGTTTTAAAAAAAATACAGTATCTCTGATTGATAAATCAGATAAATTGGTTGGAATTAGATCAACTCCTGACATTTTCTATAGCTTTTTCAAAGTAATATCAGTTTGTTGTCACTGTCACCTTTACATTCTCTTAGCAATATTGTCATATTATTGAAAATTTGTACTTCTGTTTATATATTTTTTAGAAACCTGGCTTGCATTTTTCAAACATAATCTATTTTAGTTCAGAATGTCTTGGAACCTTAGGCCCTCACATGTTTTCAGATCCCAAAAGTACATTTAAAATTTTTATAAGTAATTTTCTGAGCACTAAATCATAACTTATATTCTCTGTGTTCTTAGTGTTTTCCTTGTTGGAAATATCCTCAGTAAACAAATGTTGTCTGAAAGTTTTACAACTCCAGGAAAAATAAAATAAAGAAATGCAGAATTGCAGGTTTATCACTATTTACCATTTTCAAAATTGTGGAAATTTTAACAGGTTATTGCTGATGCTTGAATTGATGATGAAGTGTGAGTAGAAATATATGAATTGATGACTGATAGCAGTGTGAGTATAGAGTGGCCATTCTAGCTATTTTGGCTCGGTTACCAGTTTTGCCGCAATTATCTCCAGGATCTTAGGAAAGCCATGTTATCCCTCCTCCACAGTGAGCATCAGTTCTCAGCCTCTCCCATGATCAGACTACCTGTTGCTTGTTTTCAATCTGCTGTCTCCTGACATTATACCTGACAAAGAAAAACATCACGTTGATAGTTTCTCTTTTCTTTCTCTTCTGGAAAGAAGGAACTAGACAGATGGATGGGGAGATTCCGCTGTGCTTTTTCAAAGAGCTGTGTGGATTGGGGAGCTCTAGTGTCAGACATGAGGAGTTTATTGATTGCAAGTGTAAGTTTGTGAGAACATTCTTCGAAGATGAAGTATCCTCAGCCCCTGCGAGTCCTTCTATATAATAGCCGTCCACTCTTCTGTCTTGCTAGCAGAATTCCAGTTTTACTTGTGTAGCTGTGTTGATAATCCCAGGCTGCTCTCCTGCTCAGATCACTCTGTGTGTATAAGATACTTGGAACTCCAGTAGCTCTCCTTCTACGACACGTGCAAAGCCTGTAGTGATATTGACACTGACCCAGCTCTTTGATTGAGCTCTTAAGACCTTTCTGGAACCACTCCAGACTGATGGCTATGTGAGATAATTAAATGTCTCTCATTATTTTAGCCTCTATTAGTTGGGCTTTCTGGTATTCGTAGCTAAATGCATCTTTAAACACACTATATGTGGGAAATCCTAATTTTATCCTTGAATACGTTTATGTGCAATTTTGGGGGCTTTCTGAATGCATTATTACTTTCTTTGTTTAAATTCACTTTCTTATTTGTTTTTGCATTGGTCTGGGCATTGGGAAAAATTGATAGACAATTCTGACTCCTCTATTCACCTGGTAGTTGGTAGAGTGAAACGTGCCATCATTGTACCATAGTCTTTTTATCAAGTAGCATAATCATATTGAGTTCCTGGAGTGCATTGAGGACCTTGAATAAAATTATTTGGCTCAGAATAAATTGAAAAAAATTTAAAACTCAGTTAAAGATTAATTTTTTCTCAAACCTACTATTTTTTAAAATATTGTAAGTGTAAAAATGTGTTGAAGTACACAGAGAATGCTCCAGAGCCAGGATTGCAATCAAGTGATGGTGTGGGGGAGATGTAGTCAATACCAGTTTGCCTTTGAGGCACTAAGCCTGGTCATTTAAATCTATGTGGAACAAATCCCTCCCTCCGAGAAACCTGATTATAGAGTTGAGCAATTGTGTTTGACAACTATCTCTTTCAATTGGTTCAAATTGCCAATCACCAGGTCGGGTGTTGCTGAAGACTGAACTTGAAAATAAAGAGAATTTGACTGACTTTTGTATAACCTGCACTATACTTACAGCTACCATGATCCCTATGCCTATGGAGTTAAGATTTTAAAAATTTGGGATGCCTGGGTGGCCCAGTTGGTTGAACATCTGACTCTTGTTTTTGGCTCAGATCATGATCCCGTGGTCGTGGGATCAAGCCCCACATCAGGCTTTGCACTGACAGCATGGAGCCTGCTTGGGATTCTCTCTCTTTTCCCCTCTCTCTCTCTCCTTCTCTCTCTCTCTTTGCCTCTCTCTCCCTCTCTCCCTCTCTAAAATAAAAATAAAAATAAATCATGGCTTTAGTGGCATTCAGGGTTATGTCTTAGATTACTTGTATCATCTCATGCCACATGTCTCATGACATGTTGTGTTCCACGATGGTTATTAGGTAGTGACTCAGCCTTCCTTTCTCAGGCTAAGTTATTGTTATCATACTCTCCTTACCAGAAACTGTTTCTGCATCAATCAAACGGCATCAGGTACAGGGGAGGGGACAGCATGTTCTTTGAAAATCTTGTCACGTTTCCTACATCTTGCATATCTAAAGGAGCTTGAAATTTGAACACAGTGTTTGTATTAATCTCTCCACCAATCAGGTTTGAAAATTATACAGGTTTGCACAAACGTCTATAATTGAGGGTTCATAAAGTTGATTATCAGGTCTTTCTTTTTAAGTTGTGACTGCAGAGCCTACCAATATTAGGCACGAAAGAACTCCCTAATAAAAGCTTTCTAGCAGCTGTTGCCTTTACAGAGGAACCAACATCAGAGGCCCAGTGCCAAGGTGATTATAGAAAACCACTACCCCCCATTCACTGGAGTCCTCTTGTGCCCAGTTTCCTCCATAGAAAACATCTTTTCCCTCCACCTCCACCTGCTCAAACACTGCCTGTACCTCATTTCCAATACACATGTCACTACCTCTTCATCCAGCTAAAGGGCTCTCTCCTTCCTCAGCCTCTGTGGCACTTAGCAGCTCTTTGCTGTGGTGCTTCTTACTTTCCACCTTATGCTAGAGAGATCTTTAAGAAGAAGCCTCATTTACTTCACAGCTTGGTGACCTTGAGAGACTTTTCCAAGTCCTTCTGTTTCATGTCTTCTCGGTGCCTAAAGAAGTATCATTCCCATGGTCGACATGAATAAATGCAAGAATAAATAATCATCTCTGAGCAGAGAACAGGGAGACTAATGGCCTGGAGGAATGGGTGGGATTTGGATGGGAGAGATGGAAACAGGGCACTTCGGAACTGATGGAGGTACACAGTACAGGGATCTTGGTCCATCATGTGGGCCAAGTGCTGAGGAGAGAACTTGTAAGTTGCATCTGGGGAGTGGTACATGATGAAGAGCAGGGATCCCATGGATAGAACTGGGAGGAACGTGTTCTATATTAGTTGGGAAAGATGGGGGTTAAATTTTGAGGTTTGGAATGGAGTCTGAAGTGTTTGGATTCTGTAGTCAGGATCAAATCTTGCAGTTTTTTTCATTTGAGAAACTTGATCCTTGAAGGTGGAGAAAAGATGGGAGGCCCATCTCTTGGGATAATGTTTCTTTATAAAGTAGTGAGAGCTGAGCCACATTGGTGTGTTGGAAGTAAAAAGAAAGAAAAATGTGGTAATGATCATGCAACATTTAATAGGAATTGGTGGTATGTGATTGCTTGGGCAAAAAGAAAAGGATGGAGAAGCTGAAGTAAGGTTGATAGTGCCATTAGGAGAAAGAGTGAATTTGCCAGTAGCAAGTGACCAGCAGAAGGCGACGATTTCTGTTTCCAGGCTTGATATGGAAGCCATCTTGGTAGAAATCAAGAAAGGTGATGATGATCTTGAGAGAGAAATCTATGCTTGAGTTGTAGTTTCAAAAATCTTTTATACTGATATCACACTTGAATTGAAGACAGCTAAATGCTCTCTGTGAGTACACTGGGTTCTCGTGGTGGGTGTGCCTGAAAGTGGAGTGTGAATTGGAGGTGTAAAGTGGGAGCAACTCAGTCATTTGTGATTGTTCCTGGACTTTGTCCACGTCTTTCTATGTGTCTTGACCCCCTATATGCTGGGGGTACCAAACCTGGACTTTTCCATCTTTATAAAGTCCAACTGGAATAAGAAGATTAAAGAAATAGGGATGCCTGGGTGGCTCAGTTGGTTAAGCATCTGACTTTGGCTCTGGTCATGATTTCATGGCTCACGAGTTCTAGCCCCATGTTGGGCTCTGTGCTGACAGCTCAGAGTCTGGAGCCTGCTTCAGATTCTGTATCTCCCTCTCTCTCTACCCCTCCCCCATTCGCACGCGCACTCTCTCTCTCTCTCTCTCTCTCGCAAAAATAAAAATTTTTTTAAAATTAAAGAAATTTTTGAGGGGCGCCTGGGTGGCGCAGTCGGTTAAGCGTCCGACTTCAGCCAGGTCACGATCTCGCGGTCCGTGAGTTTGAGCCCCGCGTCAGGCTCTGGGCTGATGGCTCAGAGCCTGGAGCCTGTTTCCGATTCTGTGTCTCCCTCTCTCTCTGCCCCTCCCCCGTTCATGCTCTGTCTCTCTCTGTCCCAAAAATAAACGTTGAAAAAAAAATTTTTTTTTTAAAAATTAAAGAAATTTTTATGTCCATTTGATAGATGGGACTAATAAGACCCTCTTGAGCCCTAGTCTCCAAAATTCAAGTTTTCCACATGAGAAAGTTGTATTAGTTTGCGGTTACATTATAATATAGCTTTCCTTTTAAGAAGAAATTCCCTTTTGGGGCACCTGGGTGACTCAGTCGGTTAAGCACTGGACTCTTGATTTTGGCTCAGGTCATGATCTCACAGTTTGTGGGGTCTGTGCTGACACTGCAAAACCTGCTTGGGGTTTCCTCTCTTCCCCTCTGTCTGCTCCTCCCCCATTTGTTCTCTATCTCTCTCTCTCAAAATAAATAAAAATAAACTTAAAAAAAAAGAACAAATTCCCTTTTGCCACTTTGGTTGTCTCTAGGAAAACACCCTTCAGGCATATATGTAAACTAAAGTTCTCTTAAGCAATTGTTTCAGAAATTTGGGGACTGTTATAAATTGTGCCTTTTGAGCATACAGGTATTTTTGGTGTTTTTTTTAAAAGTTTTTATTTATTTATTTTGAGAGTGAGAAAGAAAGAGAACAAGTGGGGGAGAAGCAGAGAGAAAGGGGGACAGAGGATCTGAAGCCGGCTCTGTGCTGACAGCAGAAAGCCCGATGCGGGGCTCGAAATCATGAACCATGAGATCATGACCTGAGCTGAAGCCGAGCACTTAATCAACTGAGCCACCTGGTTGCCCCTGGTGTTTTTGTTTTTGTTTTTGTTTTTTTAACATTTTGATTATAAATGAAATAGTATATGAAATGGGGTCTACTCACACAAGAATGTGGATTGAGAATTAATGCTTGAATTTTGAACAAATGTTCTTTTATTAGCATTTGAAGGAAGGCTTAGTGATTTTGGCTTCTCATCATTGAGGAACTCATTAAGAAGAGGATGAAATATAGAGTCCGTCCGTGTTGTACCAATTAACGTGTAACAGAGTCATTTTCCTGTTTTTATTTATTGCTTCAAATAAAGTTCAGAAATTTCCATCTTATGTTTTTCTCTAGGAAATGTCTTAAAAGATAAGAATAAATAGTTTTCAGGTATTACTAAAACACACGTAATGTTCACATTTATTTCCTTTTTTGTGTGAAGATTTTTATTTGCTTTTTAGCTTTCTGCAAAGGATTTGAGACAGTTAGGTCCATTTCAGAGACCAAGGTTAACTGAGGTTTCCTTCCTCCCTCCCTACCTCCCCCCACCCTTTTCCCTTCCTTCTCTTCTTCCTTTCTTCCTTCCTTGTTTTCTTTCTTATTTTAAGGCTTGAAAGTGATTGGGGTGTCCATGTGAGGAAGGACCAGAGTTTTGGGGAGTTGCTCACTGGGGGGAGGAAAGGAAATTTTTCATTTGAGAAACTTGGTCCTTGCTCTTTTAAGCAATGAGGAATGTAATTGTGGACACACTAGAGAGCGCCAGATGATATATTTTGATAAACAATTGTCTGTAGGACACAGACGATACTGCTGCCCTTTTAACATCTTAGGTCAAGGCTAAGTGTGGTAAGAACATTGCCCTGGGAGCCAGGTGACTCAAGACCTGGATCTGACCTAGGCCCTAAGGGGAAGACTCTCTTACTTCCTCTGCTTCTGTTTCTTCCTCTGAAACTTGAAGCCGTTGGGTTCAATGATCTATAGTCCTCTTTCACTTTTAGAGATTCTGTGAAGCTATGGTTTCGAGAGACCTGGATCTTTTCAGTATGATCCCTTTTCCATTAAAGCAGTAGCCAAAAGCCTGTGTATGATGCAGTGGAAAGATCCTGGACATTTCCAGGTAAGACAAGTTTGGAGTCAATTCTGAGAAATCTGCACAGACAGAGCAATTTGACCCATCATGCCATAGCAAACGTTGCTAAAATTTATAGGAGGGAGAGATTATTAGCTAGAAAGATCCTTCCAGATTTATTTGGTTTGGTTATGTTCCACAGTGTTTACAAACAAGATATTGGTTTTTGAAAAAATTTTTGGACAAAATATTGATGTTTAAAATCTAGGTTTTGTCTGGTAAAGATGCTGTCACAATTAGCAAGCTACTTTCTTTCATATCGGAGAAACAGCAAGCTGTCTTCTCTCCGTGTTTGCCATTCTCAGAGATGTAGCCACCGGAATTTGGAAGTGGGTCAGTCTGCTTTTAACCTGGCTACTGTTATTCAATTTTATCAATTCTTCATTTTCTATTAGCAGAGAATCTGTTTCATGACTTCAATATATAAAAGGTAGAAAGATCACAAAGCAGCCCCGAAGCAGATAAATATTGACCGAATCAAATAGGTGTGCTGCCGAGACTTGGAATAACTGGCAATTTTGCCCTGGGACCGGGCTGGAAGAATGTTGAGGCCGTTCGTGCCTAACTTCCTCCCTTTATCGCACTTGTCTCCATTATTTTGTTTTGTTTTTGTTTGGTAAACATCTGCTTCCTACTAGATTGTTTTATCCCCTTAACCTTTATAAATGACAATTAAGGCCATCTAGTCTGTCAATAGCACGTCATTTATTTGTTGCTACAGCTGAGCCTGACCTTCATTGATTTTATGGGAGTAATTTGCTGGAAATGATTTTTTAATGTTAGATTTATTACTGGGTACTTCATTGTCAGATAATTGAAGCAAATTATAATTTTTTTTCCAAAACAAATGCAAGAGGTACGGGAAAGGGATAATATTATTTTCAAGGGTTATTACCTATTGGGATAGGGACGTATGTTACCCCTGATGTCATACGCTTTTCAAATTCGCACACACAGATTGTTTTTGACTGGTGCATAAATTTTCCCTTTTTGGGTTTTTCCTCAAGTATGACTGAGGTAGCAATAGGAGCTGGTAATAAATTAGCATTCAAAATGACATTGCAAATTAGGTATCCACGTAAATTATCAAGTAACTACAGTAACAACCCTTACATAACAGGTCTTGCTATTTTGATTTAACTTCAGGTTCTATTCCATATAGACTGATGTTATAGAATTAATCTTACCCCTAACATAAGTATTATCTTGTTCCCCTAGTATTGGTGTTAACAAGTGTTTTATCATGTTGTGCTTTTTGTTCTCCAAAACTTTGTCCATTCAGAGAATAACGAGCATTTCAGTCCCAAATGAGGCTTTCTTGGTATTTGTAGATTTATCCCATTGACGTGGGGATAGGTATACTACTGCTATACCCATGCATTAGAGGAGATACCGAGTTACGTATTGTATATTTTGAGAAGTGTTTATGAATATGCAAGTCGTTCCTGGTTGTGCTGTTGTGTCCTGATGCCCAGCAGGACCAGGCCAGCAGAGGTCTTCTGGCAGAGCTGATGCCCTGTCATTCTGGAAATAGATTCCGGCTCCAAATACAGGAAATGGACTTTCAAACTTAACTTTGAATATTAACCAGTGAAACATGCTGTTTTCCCCTCTCTGAATAACGACGCATTGCTGCCTAGGAGGATTTGCAGCACACCGGAACTAATTAAAGGAAAGTGGAGCAGAACATAAACCTTATTCTTTAGTGGGCGTGTCCTTGTTTGCTCTCGTGGGGGCAGAATCAAAGCAAGTCATCTCGTAACCAAAGGCAAAGAGAAAACTAGACCACGACTCTCCGAAAATCTGTTCTAACTGCAGCAATTTCTCTACTCATTCACAACTGTTTTGAAGCAAAAGAAGGATAAAGTGAAAACATAGGATTTTAAGTTTTTTACGTATTTTCCTAGAGAGATTTCTGGAGACGATATCCCCTCTGTCAGGTTAGAAACCAGAAGGATGAGAAGCAGAGTGGCTGTTGGCGATGTAACAGCTCCCGCGCACGTGACCAATGACTTCCTCTCCCATCACGTATTTTAATGCGGAATTTAGTATCAACTTTAATGAGGAGCAGATAGATTATCACATCACCGAGTTTTAAAAATTCAGACTCGCGCATCTTGAAAGGCCGTTACACGCAGGCTTCAGAGTAATTATTCCGAAGGGTATTCATGGAATAAAGTTTAGCAGAGGTAGAATTCACTTTCAGAATAGGAGTCAGATGTAATAATCTCAGAGGAAGGAGAGTAAGCAGGCACCCGAGTCCTTCTCAGCAAATTGGACTCTGAAATTCAATTTTAATTCGAGTAGAAATTATGAGGCAAGAGCTGTAAGGACTTGAGGGAGAAACTTCTTGCCTTTAAATTGTCACGCTTCTTTCCTCTGCTCCTGTCACTATTATTGATATAAAGAATCCATCAACATATTTTTATGGGTGATTAAGAAAGGCTGACCTTTCCTTTGCAGGTACAAATAGGTAGTTCTTCAGAGGCTGTAACTGAATGACAAGATAATTCTATCCATTTAATATTGAAGTGATGTTGATAGTATCATTCTTCTCGTGTTGGAAACAGGACAGTGTAGAGGCCTTTTCTGCCTCAGCCCGTTCTGCCCTGGGTGATGGATTTTCCCTCTGACTAATCGCTGTCACATTAACCCGCACTATTTCATCCTTCAGAGCTGTCAAGATAATGACGATAATCCAAGTGGCTCATTGTAGGTAAAGGAAATTATATGAGCAAAGTAATATCATAAAACAGTGTTTAAATATTTTAATTTCATTTGTCAGGGCTGCCCCAACACTTCATTACACATATAACCATCTCTCATCAGTGGAATTAGTGCATTATTCATTACTGTTAATTATTTTCACATAATGGCTGCCCTGATATATTTAACCTCCACATTATATCTCAGATAATGGGTCTGTAAAATTGAATTGTGTGAAGAGTGGAGTTCTAAAGCTCATTTGCAGAACATCAAAGAACAAAGAAGAGGAAAAGAATTCTAAATGGGACATTTTGCCCAGCTGGGGCCAAACATTTGTTTCTGTCTGATTTGCATACAGAAAATAGGTGGTGTAGAAGTGGCTTAATACTGTATAGGCTGTCTGCTCCTATTATGCAACCAATTAAGATTTGTTAATATCGCACACATTGGAAACAACGTGAGAATTACAGCATGGAAAAACGGAACAGTTAAGACAGTTCTCTTGTACAATATAGACAAAGTGAAATTTCTGTTTGGGGACAGTATGCAATGGGCACAGAAATAGAGAGAAAGAGAGAGAGAGAGCAGAAGGTAGGGATGCTAGTGAGTTCCACATTAATTACATATTTTTATGAATATCTTTAATAATAGACACTAAGTTTTTTAAAGTGGTAAAAGCAAAGAAGAGCCATAAAATCAATTTAGAATTTAGTCCTTTATTTGTATTTTTCCCGGTTCAAAATTTGCCACTTACACTTATGATAATACTTTCTCAGTAACTTAAAGGTTTAACATTTATGCAAACAAAACATCCATTTAGAGTCACCCGCACCCTATGTATGGAAGTCATATTTTATAACAATTTAATTTTTCATGATTGTGTATTGCTATTCTTTTATAGAGCATTTGACAAACATAATGATCTGATCAGCAATGTCAAACACATCTGTATGCAAGTGTATTTTCTTTACACCTTCTCAGTGTAGGAAACTGGGCCCAAAAAAAACCCCACGACTGAAATCTGTAGATTCTGAGTCCGAATCTCCTGTGGTGGAGCTTAGACGGGTATATATTTTAAAAGCTCTGCAAGTAATTCTGAGGGGCTTCCTGTAATCAGAACCTCAGCCTTCAGAGGCGAGAGGAGAGTGTGTGGCTCCTGGCAGGCTCATAGTCTCCCTTTTTCAATTATTTTAATGACTCGTTTTTGAACATGGCAGCAACTATATCTCCCTGGCTTCCTTCACTGTTATCACAGAGAACAATGTAGAGAGTCGTTCAATAACTTCTTATTAAATTTGCTTTGCCTTTCTCAGATTTTCACGGTTACAATTACACTGAAATTAATTTCTTCAAATCTATAAATTTCCCTTCTTTTGGATTTTTCTTGAGGCCAAGTCCCATGAGTGGGATTCACAGTTGTTATGGCTCTTGGTACATCTTGTCAAGTAGGCTTCTAAGAGTTGCACTAATTAATAATACTGCCATAACAATGCAAAAATATAACAATTTTATTGCACCCTGGCAGAATTGGCTATTAATGTTAAAGTATAGTTGTTCTTCATCTAGAAAATGGCATCTAGCTGTTTTAACATGCATTATTTTTCTTACTGTCCAGGTTGAATGCTTCCCACTTTGTTTTATATCTCTTTTTATGTGAGCAATTTCTCAGTTATTTTAGTCTTTTTACCATCTATCTATTGATTTCTTACTATTTTTCTTACCAAACTGAATAATCTTTTTGTATAACAAGTATATTATACTTCTATCTGTCTTATTTACTGCAATTTTTTTTACTTTCTGTTGTTTATATTTTTTCTAGCCTTTTTTAACTTGTACCAAAGTTTCTATTTCTTATGTAGTCAAATGCGTTGATCTTGTAGTGTTTTTTTCCCCCCTTGCATCTTCAAGGCTTAAAACATTATCACAGTTATCTCATTTTTCTTTAATTTTTTAAAAACTTGAGTGTAGTCGACACAGGATGTAACCTTCATTTCAGATATACAACATGGTGATTTGACAAATCTCTATGTTATGCTCTGCTCCCCACAAGTGTAGTGTCTCTACCATCTGTCACCATACAATGCTATTACAATATCCTTGACTATATTCCTTATGCTGTGCCTTTTATTCCCACAGTTATCTCATATTAAGATGGATTCGAGCAAGTCCTGGGAATTTTGAAAATACAGTGGAGCAAGCCTAACTACAGAGTTGGAAACAAGATCATGATAGCTTAGCTCTCAGTCTGCCACACTATTCTTATAATTTAGTGTATTAGGCAAGCACCTCTTCTGTATACTTAGGAGAATACACCCAGTTGGTGGGAAATAAACAAAAGAGAAGTTCATCTCTGCCGCTATCCCCTTATACTCATTCATTATGTACCGTATGGTTGGATTGTCCTATGGCATCAATCCATCATGTCATTACATAGGAACTAAGGTCTGAATTTTTGGACTGGACATTCATGAGTTTCTTTTTTTCCTTTTCTTTCTTTTTCCTTTTCTTGTTTTTTTTTTTTTTTTTTTTTTTTTTTTTTTTTTTTTTTTTGTTGTTGTTGTTTTGCTGTTTGTCTCTATCCTTTTAATTCTACATCTTTCCCTCCATGCCTTGTTCACTTAACATTTCTTGAGCTTCTACAGTATGCCAGCAACGTGTTGAAAATAAACAAAAGCAATCTCTGACTTTAAGGGTCTCACAGCACATTTAACTCCCTCTTCCTGGAATGTTCCCTGTAATTTCCTGTTCCTAGAGCCTGCTTAATTTACTTATTCTATTTGGCTATTCTTATTCTATTTGGCTATTTACCTACTCTTTGAAGCTCTCTTTCAAATTACACTTTCTTTAATGAGCCTTCTCTGTTCACTATACCCTTGTTGGAATGAATCCCTCGGTTCCAAATATCCCCCAAAGAATGATGTTTTTATTTCTATTATGATATTTGATCTTGATGAGCTTCATAAAAGGGTTATTGATGTATGCCCCTGTCTCCTATACTCGATTATGACACTCATGACAATAACAATTGGATCTTCCTCAGTTTTGTATATCTCCCTGTGCATAGTAAGACCTGTGCCCATGGTAGGCACTGAGCAAATATTTGTAGTTTCTTAAGATTTTTGATTGTTTGATAGAAAGCTCAAAGTCCAAGATCACAACCATCTCCTTTGGTGCAGAATCACAATTAATATGACTTTGTCATTCTCAAATTTGTATATTCACTGTGAGACTGTAGAAGCTATGGCTTCCACACAGCTCAAATTTAGTATCCAGTGGGTATTTGATAAGTATTCATGATTTACAGAGTGTCTGGATGGCTCAGTTGGTTAAGTGTGGACTTCAGCTCAGGTCATGATCTCATGGTTCATGAGTTCAAGCCCCATGTCTGTGCTGACAGCTCAGAGCAGAGCCTGCTTTGGATTCTATGTCTCCCTCTCTCTCTGCCCTTCCCCCACTCATTCTCTCTCTCTCTCTCTCTCTCTCTCTCTCTCTCTCCCCCCACCAAAAATAAAAATAAAAACATTAAAAATTTTTTTCTAAAGTATTCTTGATTAACAAGCTGAAAGGGTGGCCTTAAATCTATGTAGAGAACTTGTGATAGTATTTATTATCTACTATTTCATATATTTCTGGGTTTTTTTTTCAATTAAAAGTGGCATAGAACCATTTAACTAGTTGTCAACTGATGCATCATGCCTGCTAAGTCAGTTCTATGATTGAAAATCTTACATTAATTCCAGGCAAAGTGTTAATTTACATAGCCTCCTGTTTTTATCATTGGCTAAAAAGGTTCATTTCACAACCGCCAAGTGGCAAAGTGTTTTTGGTTCTTTCCATTAAGTATTAATAAAACATCCTGTAATACAGATTCCCTTCACCTGGCTCTTCTGGGAGTTGTTTGGAAGAGATCCATTTATTTCACTTAAAGTTTGTTACATTCTTCCATTTCCGTGGCAAGTCCCAGGGTACCACCATGGCCCAGAAGGGTTGGTGTTCATTTGTTTAGAGACTCAAGAAAGATTACTCTTTGCTATCAGTGTCAGAATGTGTCAAAAGCAGGGTCCCTCTTTTATTTTTCCTTGGCAACCCTAAGAATGAAGACAATCTGATGTTGCTAATGAAAGTGACTTTTATAAACAAGTCATCTCCGGCTGCCTGCTTGACAAGACACTGAGGCAAGCCTAGGAAAAATTGGGAAGCTGAGAAAGTTCGCTTTTTTGTTCTTTCCCAGCATGGTTTTCTGAGCCTCACTGCCTTCCTGGAAAACATTCCTTATTGCGCAACTTGCTTGTTCCTTTCCTCTCTGCACTTCTGCCCTGGCCTAGCCTCTGACTATTTTTCTGGAGCCATTTCTTTGTCCCCCTCTATTATTTCTCAGCTCCTGCTACCTTAATACAGAGGTAAATAAATAATGTGTCCTGATCTCTTACCATGACCCTGGCACTGTGTTAAGCACCTAATGTGTATTTCTCATCTGTCCTCAAAGTAATCCATTGAAGTGGCTGTTATTATTACCATCATTTTACAAATGAAGTAACAATCTTGGCGAGTTTAAAAGATTTGCCCAAGGTCACCCAGCAAGTATTGTAGGTGGTTATTTCACAAATGTCTGCAACAATATCTCTCATCCTGCATGTTCTTTGAAAATGTGACCTTGTGACTTCTTCCATGAAGGAATCAGACCTTTGTCTCTTCCTTTTAAATCTGGGTCACTTATGACTACTTCACCTAACAGAGAATGGCTGATATCTCACTGCTCGGCTTCTGCATCTGGAACAAAAAAGGCCATGTGACTTCTGCCTTGAGCACTGGAATCCTTGTGCTTGGAACCCTGAGCTGCCATGTGAGAAGTCTGATTACCCTGAGGCTTCCATATTGTGAAGAAGTCAAGTTACATGGAGAGGTCACATATGGATGTTCTGGTTGGCAGTCAGAGCCTTTGAGTCATTTCATGTCCAGTAACAAACTTGTGAATGAAACCATCTTGAACCCTCCAGACCAGCTCATCTTCCAGCTGAGAATCACTGAGTGACCTTAGTCAAGGCTACAGAGGGAGCAAAAGGACCACTGAGATGAGCACTTCCAAAAATTCCTGACCCACACAATCTGTGAGAAAACAAAATGGTTTGTATTTTCAGTCTAAGTTTTGAAGAACTTTTTAATAAAACAAAAGTTTTTGGAACAGCTAGTAAATGGTAGTTACAGTATGTGAGCTGCACCTTCTGACCCCAGAGCTCTCACACTTAAGCTCTGCACTATAAGGGTGAGCTAACCTCCAAGAAAACGAGACACACTTTGTGCAAAATTTGCATATAACAAGATCCTGCCCTAACCCCAAGGGCTGAATTTGTAATGGTGAAATTTCTGGCACAATTAGACGTGTCAATGAGGTTCCCTACATCAAATCAAGGTACTCATTACCTATTTCACACTTCAGAAACAGTCTTCATCACTGAATGCTGAACATAGTTTATTTTATTTTTATTTCCTGTGTATTAGAAAACAAACCTCTCAACATTTTTATTGGAATGTAACACATATAGAATAATGCACAAATCATAAGTGTATGGTTCAATAAACTGTGATAAAGTGAACTCCCTGTGTAATGACCACCTAGGGCAAGAAATAGAATGTTGCCAGCCTCCAGAATATTCCCTTGAGCCACCGTAAAATTCCTTTCCTCTTCCTCCTCCTCAGAGGTAGCCACTACCCTGATTTCTCCAGCCACAGATTAGTTTAGGCTGCTTTTGAACTTCATGTAAATGGAACCAAACTTCATCACGATGTTTGTGAAATTGTTGGTGAAGGTAGTGGTACTAACTTATTTATTCTTAGCGCCTCCTACTATTGTCCAGTATTACTAATTACTACTAATGTCTAATACGGTTCCGTGGAATGCATAGATCATGATCCAGTCTTTGTTTATCCAGTTTACCAATTACAGATACTTAGGTTAGAAAAAACATGAGTTTTTTTTTTAAAAAAAGTTTTTACTTCAATTCCAGGTAGTTAACATCAGTTTTTTAACAAGCTCTTTGTGGGGCGCCTGGGTGGCACAGTCGGTTAAGCGTCCGACTTCAGCCAGGTCACGATCTCACGGTCCGGGAGTTCGAGCCCTGCGTCAGGCTCTGGGCTGGTGGCTCAGAGCCTGGAGCCTGTTTCCGATTCTGTGTCTCCCTCTCTCTCTGCCCCTCCCCCGTTCATGCTCTGTCTCTCTCTGTCCCAAAAATAAATAAACGTTGAAAAAAAAAAATTAAAAAGCTCTTTGTCAAGTTACACGTAGAGAAGGAACAGAACAGGTGAGAAATAACCAACCGACACGTAGAGAAGGAACAGAACAGGTGAGAAATAACCAACCAATGAAATAAAACCTCCACCCCTTTACGTCCCAGAGGCAAATGAGAATAAAGGTATATGAGCACAGAGGGAGTCTTCCCACACTGATAGGACTTCAGATCTTGGAGGAAGGCTGGGATTTGGCCTGAATGGGAATATGGGGGGAATGGGGGTGAGGAGGATAGGGAGGGGGGCGGATAGGGCAGGTCTCCACGTGAATTTGTAACTGCTGTGAAGTTGGAAGATGGAGCTGAGCAGGAGAGATGTGGCAGGGTCTTCAGCAGTGTCCTCATGATGGTTGTGAGGCGGTGCTGTCGTTCTGGATGATGAGCAGCTTAGTCTAAGACCCACGCCAGAAACCGCAGGTCTGGGGCAATGACTGCCAGCTCCAGTACCACAGGCAGGGAGACCTGGGGAGAGCTGGAAAGGATTCCAGAGTCTTTGTCAAAGTGGCTGCAAGCTCAGCGCGGACCTCTAGAGGTCATCTAGGGGGAATACAAAACAAACGTGGTAGGAGGTAAGGAATGATGGACACCTGGAATGAAGTGACTGTTCCAAAGTCCCTCCCAGCTCCTGCCAGCATTCATTCTGATGAGTTGGTGCTCAGTGTGTATACTTTGTTAATATATATATATTTTTAATTTAAGTCTGAATTTGTTAACATACAGTGTAATAATGGTTTCAGGAGTAGAACCCAGGGATTCATCACTTACATATGACACCCAGTGCTCATCCCAAGTGCCCTCCTTAATGCCCATCACCCATTTAGCCCATCCTTCCCCCCCACCTCCCTTCCAGCAACCCTGTTTGTTCTCTGTATTTAAGAGTCTCTTATGGTTTGCCTCTCTCTGTTTTTAACTTATTTTTCCTTCCCTGTTAATGTTTTTTTTTTTTTAATTTTTTTTTCAACGTTTATTTATTTTTGGGACAGAGAGAGACAGAGCATGAACGGGGGAGGGGCAGAGAGAGAGGGAGACACAGAATCGGAAACAGGCTCCAAGCTCTGAGCCATCAGCCCAGAGCCTGACGCGGGGCTTGAACCCACGGACCGCGAGATCGTGACCTGGCTGAAGTCGGACGCTCAACCGACTGCGCCACCCAGGCGCCCCTCCCTGTTAATGTTTTGATTATCCTTTTGGCTTCGGGCAGGGAGGAAGTATAGCACAATTATAACTTTTGTTATAAACTTATCCAAAATGTTCTTGCTGAGATCTCAAATTGGACAACTTTAGAAAGAAATCGTTGCTTTTCTTTGCCTTTGATTTTTACCTATGGTGTTACTGGGTTTGATTGAGAAGTGGCCAAGAAAAAGAAAACTTAGGGCACCTGGGCTGCTCAGTCAGTTAAACATCTGACTCTTGATTTCACCTCAGGTCCTATCTCACAGTTGGTGAGTTCAAGCCCCACATCAGGCTCCATGCTGACAACGTGGAGCCTGCTTGGGATTCTCTCTCTCCCCTTCTCTCTCTGCCCCTCCCCCACTTGTGTGTTCTCTCTCTCTCTCTCAAAATAAAATAAACTTAAAAAAAAAAAAAAGAGAAAGAAAACTTACCTGTGAGTCATTCTACCTGGGTCTGGTTTTACTTCTATTGCCATAAATTTAGCTTATATGGCCAACAAAGAGCAAATCTCACAAAGAGCAAATCTGGATCTTACTGGCTCTTTCTCAAAGAGTCCTCAAAATGTGTGTGTTTGATTGAACTGCAGGTGTCGGGCCACCCTTTGAGTCTTCCAGCCCGAGGAGGACAAGGGGCCCTGTCTCTTGGGATCTACAATTGATCACTTCAGCTACTGGTCTATTCACAAACATCAGAATTCACATTAGCCAAACAATGTGGATTTAAAGATATCTCAGGGGGGATTTGATTCCGTTAAGAATTAGTAAGGCATCACAGTTCAATAGGATGAGTGAAGAGCTAGAATAACAGGACTATGGACTTAATTGCCTTTCTCCCAATAACTCACTGGGGCACACATTCTCTGTGGTCTAATCTTTCTCGACTTTTCAAATACAGGTGGAAAAAATGTTGACTTCCTTCATAGGATAGTCTAGTCAATAGAGATAGACAGGTCATTTTGTCCAAGACAAATATAATGCAATTCACAGCTCAAGTCAGGTACTAAGTGTTCATGAAAAAATAGTTGGTCTGTATTTAGATTTCTAAAAGGTATGTTGAAAAAATTTACCCAAGTTGTCTCAAATATATTTTAACGTTTTCCAATCACTGAAATGAGTATCTACTTTTAGACTTAAATTTAACTCAAACATAAATAAGGCTAAAAGTTCATTTCCTCAGTCGTACTAACTACATTTCAAGTGCTCAATAGCCACGAGTGTGTTGTGGCTACTGTATTGGACGGTGCAGGTCTAGACCACATGTGTGAATATTATATACATGTTGGCACAGAAATCCATGCAAGTTAAAACTTCAGCTCTTGGGGCGCCTGGGTGGCGCAGTCGGTTAAGCGTCCGACTTCAGCCAGGTCACGATCTCGCGGTCCGTGAGTTCGAGCCCCGCGTCAGGCTCTGGGCTGATGGCTCAGAGCCTGGAGCCTGCTTCCGATTCTGTGTCTCCCTCTCTCTCTGCCCCTCCCCCGTTCATGCTCTGTCTCTCTCTGTCCCAAAAATAAATAAACGTTGAAAAAAAAAAAAACTTCAGCTCTGAAAACGTATAGGAAATATGCTATTCTTTTTTAGATTATTTTCTCCCATTTGCTTAGTATTTATCCCTTAAGTGCCAAATATTTTCTGTAATTCTGGATAGATTCTTTTGGATACACTTTACAAATTTTACTGACCTCTTAAATGGAGAACATGGAACATAATCAAAACGTTTCTTGCTGAACTAAGGTCATAATTATAAATGTTAATTATGGTATTGTGTCTTAACACAGCACTGTCTTTGGGGGTCATTAGACCAGGAGTTGGCAACATACAGCTGGGGTCAAATGTGGCCCTTCATCTGCTCTTTAAACAAAGCCCCCTTGGAACATAGTCATGCCTATTCATTTGTGTCTAATGTGTGCCTGCCTTATGCTACAATGGTAGAGTTGAATAGTTGTAACAGATACCATACAACCTACAAAGCCTTAAATATTTACCATCTGGCCTTTATAGAAAAAGTTTGTCAGTTTATGGAGTAGACTCTACTCAGTGACCTAATGTGCAGAGTGTTTAGGTTCTTATGTCTGCTTTTTATCCTTCTCCTTACTCTCCTTGTTAGCAAGAAGTTGTCTCTTCATTGCTATCAGGGTTCCTACATAGAACAACTTACCTGTTGACTTAAGCTACTATGGAGATTTTATATATATATATATATATATATATATATATATATATATATATGAAGCAAATTAACCATCTTAGACACAGCTTTGACTTTTGTGGCATCTACTTGGCCATGTAGAAATTGTATCTTTATTTCCATACTTTCAAACATATTGGCCACTCCTCATCTCTCTTACCTCCTCGTCTACTGGCTTCCACTTCAAACCTCATGCCCTTATTGAGCCAGGTACTTACAGCTGCACATGCACCTTGCGTATGTATGACCTCCTGCATCAACCATGATTTTCTGTCTTAGAATACCTTATTCCTGTTTCTTGTCCTTGTTAATGCTATTTCACCGTCTTACCTCTGGAAGGTGTTCCCTGACCTCTCACCCCCACCCTAGCTCCCAAGGACACCAGGGCCGTGTGAAATCACCCTCCTCAGGACTTTCTGAACACATGTGATTATCTCAACTGCAGTGGTTTTCATTATGTCTTGCCATTATCTGTACACATTTCTACCTGCCAAAGAAAGTATGGGCTTCTAAAAGAGGACTTACCTGGGGTGTTTCCTGACACACAGTAGAGAATCAATAAATACTTATTGAACTGCTTGAGTCACTACGATAAGAGTATATCCTTTTTATAAATAAATCACAGATTATAGAAAAATCATTAGGTATTGAAAACATTCACTCAAGCAATTTTTTAAAGATATTTTGCAACTTAAAAATCTGTTTAATGTAGTCAACTAAAATATCAGACTAAATGTTACCTACAGCATATTAATATAAAACTACCATATTTTCTCCTCTACTAAAACAGGTCAAATATTAATTTGGTAAAAAGATCTGTAACATGGGAATCTTTTATTCTTTTGGTATGTAATATGTATGTCTAAATTTCATCAACCTGTGAGAATAAAGTAGGGGCATATTTAAATGAGGTCACATTTCCATTAATACAGAAATTATAATGACTTTGGGTCCCCACTTCCCAAAACAGATACTCAAAACATTTCCACATTTCCCCATGTCTCACACTTTCCTCTGAAAACAGTTTTTTCTTCAGTCTTGGGCCCACAGGTACAGGTTGCCTGATATTACTTATCCTCTCCCACCCTCCCGTCCCTATTCTCTTCCTTCCCCACCCCTCCCATCCTACCTCTGTCCCTCCCAGACTCTGAGAACAGGCACAGGGAAACTCAATCCATACTAAGAAAACAAACATTTCTCTGAAGGGAATATAACTTGCAAAGATCCAACACTGTCTCTACTAGAGGCAACTTTCTATTACCACCCAGAGCAGGTTAGCTCTTTGTAGACACTAGTCTCAAATATCTCCATTTCAGAAGAGCTTCTATGCTTTATGTTGAAAATTGAAAAGACTATTTGGATGATTCTCCCAGAACTCAAGGAATAGTCTGCTCCCAAAACAGTGTCAAAGAGTATTAAATATTGCTTTTAAATGATAATTTTCCCAGCTACCTTATTTAAGTTTTTAAACATTTTCAGGAGTCAGTTTTAGCAATGGCACCCCAATTCCACGTGGGGAAGAGTGAAACATTGTGCAACATGTATATTCCCAGGGGTCTGTCTTCTGTTGTATCGTGAATATTCCCTGGACTATTATCAGGAAACATTAGTGGAGGAATATGAACTAATCCCTCGGTAATTTTGACAAAAACTCACTTTGAATTAAACCTTTAATAAACCCATTTACTTCTTCGCATGGAGAAGAAATTTCATATACATGGGAAATTAAAACTTCAAGTACTGTGAAAACGTGCACTGCAATAACAAATTGAAAACAAGAAGTTGTAAGATAGGTTCATTTTCAATGACCAGAGCCCTGAATGCTTTCTGCAGGGAGAGGCAGCTTCTCAGAGTAGATTTTAGGATTCTCTCCAAATAAGTAGATTTCTCCTCCCTAAATCCCTACATATGGTTGAGGATCAAACTCAGTGCTCTGAGGAGGCTTATGATCTGAATACCACCATTTTCTGATAATAAATAATTCCTTATTTAGATCGGAAATATAATAGAACAAAAAGGTTAGAACTGCTGAGCTCTGTAATCGGACACAAAAGAAAACCTCATTCTTCAAATTGTTGCTCACCAGTCTTTTAGATGCAGCTTGGAAGATTTTGTTTGCAAAAAGCTGTTGAGAGGTTATAAGGTCATCCCTAGCTACAAAGCTCCTTAGGGTTTTCAAAGTACTTAACCATTCCCTGAAAGTGCCCTTTCCTTGGGAGTGTTCAAAGCTTCCCTAGAAGATTCTTCAATATTTCTTTTTCTACCATCATTGTTTAGAAGAAATGGATTAGGTGAGTGTCTTTAAACCACATTTTGAATGGACTATGAAGTTAAATGGCCTTAAACAGACACATATAGGCAATTTATAGTGAAAACAGGATGAAAAATTTTAGCTATCATGATTGGGGGGGGATGTCGTTGGGGTGGCAGTATATTATGTCAGCTAAAAAGCAAACATGTCTTCTTGTGAGAGCTGGATTTCAAGGGTTTTATTCTGCATTTTCCACCTATGGCTTGACTCCTGGCCATAGGCCAACCCTACATTTTTGAAGTGTTGCTCTTTAATTCATGGTAGCTTTTATGTTTTAACAGCTACATACACAGAGGAGAGGTTTAAAGCAGTATCAGGACTAGTCAGGCCAAAAGATCCACTGCTATCAAGTAACTTATTAGCAAATACTTACTAAGCACAAACTATGTTCAAGGCAGTTGAGCGTTTTGTGGTCTTATTTCTCCAAATCAAAGTCTAATTTTGTACTTTCCAAGGATTGGTCAAAGAAAGACACATCTCAGATTTGTAGACTTAGAAGCAAATTGGGCCAATTTGATCAGCTCATTTTTTAAGGGTTGAATCAGATCAGCAATTGGTGTGTTTATACTTACAGCTGTAGAGGGTTACAAGCAATGCCACTTCCGTGACATACCTTTGTTCCTCAAATTAGTGCTGTCACATACAATTTAAGGTCCTAGATATCAGAAGTTAAAAGAAAAAATAAAATTGACGAAAGCAGATTTTAAGTGAATCTCTATCTGTAATTTTAGCAATCGGAGAGAAGAAGAAAGAAGTGCTTTTACCTTCCCAGGAAGTCTGGACACAGTTTTATGAACACTTACCTAATTATTTTCAACTTTTCCATCCTTTGGAGCAGATCTTACACTACATGAATAAGTTATGGATGATGCACATGTGTACTCGTGCACACACACTCACACACACGCTTACTTGCTCTGACCACTGGCTGTGGAGACGGGAGAGGGCAGGAAGACAGAGGTCTAGTTGTAGTCTTATCAAACAAGAAATCATCTGTTCTGTCATTTTGTTCGTGAGAAATCTGAAGTGTGCAAAAACAGTTAAGTTATCCAGGGGCAGAACTGAGACCAGACACAGGTATCCTGACTCCCAGTTGACTTTTATTTTTCTCTGTTACTTTTCATTCAAACCAGTTCACACCAAAAGTTGAAGGCAAAACAAAGCAAAGCAAGAATCTATTTCTAACTTTCTCGAATTTGGGATCAACACTTCTAATGGTGCCAGAAATGTCACCATTGAAAATCAGCTCCTGTGGTGAAGACAGGCTCCTGTTATATGCAAATACTGGTAGAAAGTGTCACAGATTATTGGGAGTTAGCTCGTCATTGCAGTGTAGGGCTTCAGTGTGAGAGCTCTGGTCAGAATGTGGTTCACATTCTGGTTCGACTGTTCACCAGCTATTCCAGTATTTCAAAACACACACATCCTGATGACCCTTTGAGAAAAAACCAAGAAGACCCAGATTTGTTCTCCTGTGTTTGAAAATTCTTGGGGGCACCTGGGTGGCTCATTTAAGTGCCCAACTTTTGGTTTTGGCTTAGGTCATGATTTCACAGTTCATGGGTTCAAGCCCCATCTTGGGCTCCACGCTGATAGTGTGGAACCTGCTCAGGATTCTCTCTCTTTCCCTTTCTCTGCCCCTACACCTCTCTCTCTCCCTCTCTCTCAAAATAAATAAATAAATAAATAAACTTTAAAAAAAGGTTAAAATTTAAAAAAAGGAAAATACCTCCACATAAGCAAAATGTATGGCAGCAAGACCCTTTGTTGTTGTTGTTGTTGTAGATGAAGAAAAAAAACCCACAATTTGATCCCCCTTTCCTTCCCACTAGTGACTTTTAGTTATAACTGTATATGTAAAAATTCAGTATTCCTGTTGGTGGAGCTATAGTCAATAGTCTGTCCATTTTTCAATAATCTGTGCCATGTTTCAAGTATGACAAACAGAAACACTATGAAGTGAACCCCAATTTTGCTGGGGTTTATGGAGATGGATCTTACCATGTTGTCCATAACCTAAATAATAGCAACAATAATAAATTAAGTGCCACAAAATCACATGGAGAATATCCACACAGCACAAATTTTACGTGTAATGAAATACCTCCATATTTTTCTTCTTGAAGCCTTTGTTCATTTTTTTTATTCAATACTGTAGTAAGACATACAAGGGCACTTTGAAATATGCTTGAGTTTGTAGCACTCTCTTTCTCTCTCTCAAAACAAACAAACAAACAAACCCCAAACTGTCAGCACCAAATTTGTGAGTTATTGCTTAGAAATCTTGTAAACTTCCTTTCTTGCATGAAACTTTCTCGTGGGAAAAGACAGACGTATAGTAGTTAAATTTGAATCCGAAAGCAACTTTCATAATCTTTTCCTTCTCTTTTATTTTATCTTTGCCACATGGGAGGCAGTGCAGGAACGTGGGGAGCAGGGCTGGTGGGTGTGCTATCTCCTGGCCTCCTAGCTGACTCCCCCCAGGTAGTGAAGAAGATTGTGAAGGAATGGAAACTGTAGGGAGTGGAAAATGGGATGAGAAGTTTGACTTCTGATTAATTAAAAGAGAGAAAATAAAGGGCAGAATATGACTGAGAATCATTAAAATCGGGTAAAAACGTAGTGTAAAAGAATATTTATATTAAAATACATTTTCATGATTTAAAAATAACAATGCTCATCTTAAAATTATTTGTAAAGTACAAAAAAGTGTGAAGGAGAAAATAAAAATCACTGGCAATGTCCCAGTGAGATAAGCACTGTTGACATTTTGTGGTATTTTCTTTCCATCTTTTTTCTTCACTTTTATATACAAAATACATGTGTGTGTCCTTTACTGAAATAAAGTTAGGGTCTTTATATGGTTTTGTGTCTTGCTTTTTTCAGTTCAGTGGTCATGAGCATTTTCCCTATGTCATTAAACATTTCTGGAAAAGATGATTTTTATTTTCTGTGTATATTCTGTTCTGTGGAATTCTATAATTCAACACTTTTCTGCACATATAACTTATCAGTTAAAGGGAGTCTTCCATTTGGAATACCTCTATTAATAAGTGGCATCCAATGCACAAAGTTACTTCACTGAAGTGTTGGTTTTCTGTAGCAGGACTCACGGGGTCCCTATAAAGCCATTCGGAGGGGGAATCGTGGTAGAGATGTGGGTCGCTCCACCAGCTGGGGATGAAAATAACTAAGCCTCCAGAATGGTGATTCAAACCTTCATTCTCTCTGATGGGAGTATAAGCCTTCTTTGCCCCATCTCCAACTTTGGAATCTTTCTTCAGAGCACTCTGGATTATCTATCTACCAGTTCTTGTTCTTTTTGAAACATGATGGGCTATCCCCTACGCCCACATCACAAGTTTACCGGTTTACTTTTTTACCTCATTCACACAAATTCCCCACATCCTACCTCACTCTAGGTGGTTCCCCAAATCCCTAAAATAGTAGGGAATTTTCCTAGAATGAAGATTTTTTAACTTGTCTTGCCACCACACAAAAGCAGGTTCCTCTTGATATTCACAGTGTAAATGTTCACCATATTTAGATATTTTTCTAATGTGTCTTCATTTGTGTGCATCTTAATGTTCTGCCTTAGTTGCATCAGCAAACACAGGGCCTACATACCATACAATAAGTAGATTCGTGTTAGAATTAAAATGCTGGTCTGCACTGGTGTGTGTGCCTGCATAGGAAAAGCTCCCTTTTCATCCCTTTCTTCCTTTTTTTAAATCACATATCCTCCACAGTTATATTTTCAATTGTTATATTTGGACTCCAAGTCATTATATGAAGTCTTCTCCGTGTTAGAACTAAGCAGGGGTGAGGCTGGAGCTAAGGTTAGGCATTAACCTGGAGGCCAAGTGTGGAATAAAATGGAAATGCCTTCCTTGATCCAGTAGACATTTTAGGATACTCAGTGCTCCACTGTACAAGGAGTATTTGTCTGGTCCGTCTAACCATATGACCAAATTACTTTTGATTGATGTTGGTTCAAGTGCCGGATGTATTTATTGAATCCTCTTAATGGACATGTTATTATATACTATGCTTGGTTGCTAGCAAGAAGGGATTGGGAGATAAGTTCTAAGATATGGTCATTATCCTTAAGGGGTTCACAAAATAGAATCATGTAAGATTTACGTGGGAGAATAGTAGGTGTAACATTTGTTAATGAATATCCCTAATATACAGAGAATTCCTGTATATTAAATAAAAAATGGGTAGAAACTATGAAAGGCAATTCTTACAAGGAGAAAAGCAAACAGACAATGAAGAGACCTCCTTCACCGGCAGTCAGATAAATGCAAAACAAAAGTGTGAGATACCATTTTTTGCTCTAACCCTGATCCCAACCCTTTTGTCTTGGCGAATATTAAAAAGGTTGATAATATCCAGTGTTGTCAAGAGTGTGGGGAAGTAGACATTCAAGTATGTGAATGGTAGGAGAATGACTCACTAAATCTTTTGGAAAAATAAACTGGTGGTATCTTCAGTAATCCAGTATGAGAAATAAGCTTTAACTCTACAGTTATACTCTGGGAATCTACAAAGAAATAACAACACAAATACAAAATGACATGGATAAATTTATTTATTGTAATATTGGTTATCATTTTGGAATAAATGGCAATAAGGGAAATGACTAAATAAATTGTGGCACACCAACAAGACGGAATTTTACCCAACTAGTAGAAAACATGAGTGGAATCTGTAGATATGGTTGGGTAAAAAAAAGTTATAGAATAAAGTGTATAATAAATAGAAAAATATGTTCACATATTTTAGTGTACATGCTTATGTGTTCTATAGGAACACTGGAACAGGTGTCAGTGCAGCATGATGGAGGAAGAATGGATGGCACTTGCTATCAATCCTTGCTGGAGGGCAAAAATTTCAGCAATGAGAAGTTTCTGAAATTTTTATTGTGCATAAAGTTGTGCTAGGCACTGGGGAAAATACAGATATATGAGATGTAGTTACTGACCTCCAAATAGAATTTAAACCTAGTTAGGATGAAAACAATTACAAATACAGCAACATGAACAGGACAGAAGAGTATATAATTACATGCTAGGTTATATGGTGTGGGCTGCAGGTGCAATGGAAATTTTGAAAGGTTGATCTGGAGGAATGGAGGTGGGGCAGAGGTAGGGGAGAGTTTAAGGTGAATTAGGTTGTGTCTAGAGAGAGTTTACTGCTTGCATTGTGGGGTTTTTTTCCCTCTTTTTTTCCTCTGCTTTCTTCATTATAGACTTTCACTGCTGTGCATCTGACCTGATTATTTGCCCTTGACTTGATTGTTATTAATACTTGCTTAGTATTTTGGGCCCTGAATAACTTGGACCCCAGTTAATTCTCAAGGGTGCCTTTGAAACTTTCTCCCAGATTATCCCTCAGAATAAGCATTAGATGGCCTTTAGTCAACCACTCAAGCTCAATCAATCTCCATCTTTATTGACATGGGTAAACACAACAAGCACCATAACATTTAGTCTTCATGGCTCATCTCTGGTTGGAAATTCAGGTCAGGACCCTATAGGGCTTGTTTAATTCCTGCCTCCTTGGCTGCTAAAATGAGCAAAGGTGAAACATGCTGGTCAAATTTCGCCATTTTCCTTCCAGTTTGTTATGAATACACAGACCCAGCCTCAATTAAGTATTTTGCTCTGTAGTGGGAGGGGGTCATTTTGTGAGTGAATTTGAATGTCTGCATAGATCAGCATTATTGTTAATCACATCTGCACTTACGTATATTTATATGCACACTCACAAGTGCAAAGATGCACTTCCAAACTTAATTAAAAATAGAAAGCAACCTAAAGTGTGCTAGTATTTCCCCTGACTTCAGCATGATCTACCACTTTGACAAAATTTCATAAATCTCCTGCAATAGAAAATTCTACCGCACAGAACCATTTTATGCAGCAATATAGGTACTTAAAATATTCAACAACTTTCATCATGTTTTGCCTCTTGGTACATGGGATTTTTATGTATTTAATAGTTACATATGTTATATATTTTAAACAGTATTTTTTACTAATAGTCCCCCACAGTACATTTTTCTGAAACTCTAACATCTGTGTTTTGTTCTTGGAGCTCATGATAATAATCTTAAATTGAGCACATCCAACCACAGAGGACGGATTAGTTGGCTATTTTTTTTAAGGTATCTGGATCCAGTGATGTAAGCGTCAAAACTTATCAAGTCTTGGTGACAGAAATGCCTCCCCCCTCACGTTTTGAAGAGCAATTCCGGATCTGGCGTCTGAGCAGCTCCTGCTGTTGCCAGGCCTGTAGCAGGTACACAGAAATTCGGAGGAGAGGAACCGTGGGGAATGTTCATTTGTTATTTATTTATAAACTTGCCGTGCCACATCATGTAAAATTAACACCTTTAATGGGCTCCTCCCTCAGTTGCTTGAAGGACGGGCTTTCACCAGCCAAGGCCACCCACCGGTTTCCGGGCAGTGTTGTTGTGTGTTTGCTTTGGGCTGCTAGCTTTGTGGAATCTACCTGCTGAAGTCATCCTTGTGCTAAACAGGTCACCAAAGGTCTGTCCCATTAGACAGAACATTCAGGAAGCGAAGTCTTTGGGGCTTTTGTGGTTGAAGAGACGAGTGATTACTTTGGAGCGTAAATTCCTTTCTCTATCTGCTTAATGAAGAGATTTACTCCAACATTCATTTATTATAAATTGTGGGGGGGGGGGGGGATGGCTTCTCCCATGTGCCAGCATCCAGAGGGTCCCTTTCCTATAAGAGTTCATAAATAATCAACGTTTACAATGAAAAGGTTTTGTAAGTGTTATCTTTTCCTGTCACAAAAATTCCCTCATGCTTCTAAGGGAGGACCAATATAATTTGCAGGCAATGATTCTGGAAATGAAATGGCTTTATGTATAGAGAGTAGATGTGTTTGGGGATTTTGAAGAAATATCTCACTTTTCACCCACCTACCTCACTGCTCCTGCTTCAGTGCCTAAAATTTCAATCTAATTTTATAGCATCATTCAAATACAAATGATGTCTATGAAGGGGAAACACATTAAGTCATTCAACAAGCATTTGTCAGCTTACTATGTGCTGAGTATTGCATTTGATAGATATACAGGCTCCTGAAGAATTCATGATCTAATGGAAGAAAGAAACAGGGGTGATAGATAATTAGAAGCCAATTTCAAGAATTATAGTTGAGGTGGGTACTGAGTACTAGGGAAATTCAGAGGAAGGAGGAATTAGCATTGCCTGAAGAAATCAGGAAAGCTTTCACAAAGGAAGTGATATTTGAGCTTGAAGAATGGATACGCATTTACCAAGATGAAAAGAAAAAGTAATCCTAGGTAATTTTCAAGGGGACGACGTGGGCACAGATACAACAGTGACTTGTATTTGAAGACCTGCCAGGTGCCAGTTGCCGTGTAAAGTACCAGACGCTGTGTGGCATGCTTTAGATAGATCATCTAGCCCAGTTCTAACACAGAAGACATATTATCACTGTGAAAAAACAGAGGAGGTTAAAGAGCTTGCCCAATTTTGGGATTCAAACAGGTCGATCTATTCCCGAGCTCATGCCCTTCCTTTGACCTTGCAGTGTTCATGGCTGCCTTTCTGCACAGCCATAAGGGAATGTGAACTGTTGGAGAAAGCTGAGATCCAATATGGCTGTGAGGTGAGTGGCAAAGGGCTCAGGCAAGTCAGGTTACGGCCAGATTGTGACGAGCCTTGAATGCTGTAAGAAGTCTGAACTTTATCTTATATCCTGTAGACAATGGGAAATCAGCCATGGAGGTTTGAAGTGGTGTGTGTGTGTGTGTGTGTGTGTGTGTGTGTGTGTGTGTGTATGGCGACCATGTGACTGATGAGCACAGAGGATGATAGTGGGTGGGTGGGATGAGGAGGGCGATCCCTTCTGTGAGGTATAATAACATAGGCCTAAGCGCAGGACTTCCATTAGCTGCAATATAGAAAAGTTGACCACCGTAGTATGGAAGGGTATTTAGAGTTTGGAAGTGCACAAACCTGTGACGTACTAGCTGTGGGACCTCAGGCAAATCATGTAACCTCCCTTCACATAGTCTGAAAGCATGGACTGCATTCAGTCTCTTCATATATAAAAAGAGGTTCATAGTCTCTTCCTCACCACATTGTTGTGAAGACTAAATGGCATAATCCAGGCAACACATTTGTCCAGTGCTTATCCGCAAATTCCTGATTATTGACGTCTCGTACTCTATAAACACCCTCCAAGCAGAGTTACTTTATCAGACTATCTGATGAGTTATCCAGGAAGGTCCTGAGTAACTGGGGTTTGGACACTCACTGAAGTGTGCAGTGGGGTGGCAGGTGGACGGAGGGTAGAGAGAAGCAAGAACAATCTAGAGCAATTTCCCAGAGTGGAAGTAGGGCCTGGATTCTATAGAATGATCCCCAGAGTGGGGTGAGAAAGAGAAAAACAAAGGAATATGGAGGGCAGGGAGTCCTTCCCAAAGTGCCACTTGACATAAGCTTAGTACACAGGTGAATATTTACCTTCTCCTATTGCTACATTTATTCAATGGCAATAATTAAATCTGCCCTTTCCCCCTCCATTTGCTGTCAAGTTTTTCAAGTGGGTCTATTTAAAGATAAATATTAAATAAATAACAGTGCAGGGAGATGTAGATATAGCAAAAATTATGAATATGGCCTGAAGTTGGGGACATGTGGCACTAATGAATGTAGCCTTCTCCAGGGCAGGGATCTACTTTTTCACCAAACTGTGTGCCCTGCTGGTGCCATGGGAGCACTTTGATTGAGTTTTAGCATCAAGCCTTGTGTGCTACTGGCATCTTAGAGATCATCTCTTGCCCTCTCTGCCCTGAAATAGAGGCATTTCCACTAACAATGTGAATTCTAAATTCTTAATATGTACTTGCTGAATTTACATTGAATTCATGAAGGAAGCGTGTAATGCTCTGTGTCATATTCAGCAGGGAATTATAATAAATGATCAGGAGCACAGGTTTAGAGTCAGACAGACATGAGTTCAAGTCCCTATTCTACCATTAATAGCCCCTTAATCGTGGACACTTCATGTGACCACTCTGAGACTCAGATTCCTCATCTGTAAAGTAGGTATCTGATAATAATAGCACTGAGCTCATAAGGTGTTACGAACATGAGATGATACAAATGATGAAAGGCACTTTGCATAAGGCTCGTCAGAAATATTTAATAAACATTTATTATCGCATTAATATCTTGCTAGCTATGATCGGGGAAACTTAGTGGTTCTGTAGGTATAGTGCAGTTTGTGTCTGTTTTGGGAGAATGTGCATGGTTCATCTGTTGCTTTGCACAAGTCCTGCCACATAAATGTTTGAGGAATAAATGGATGAATAAGTCTTGGAAGAAGGGAGCTGATTTGGGGCAATTAGACATTTTGTCATATATGTTTTAATAAGCTTTATCGGAAAGATAGCTTATGCTTGCCAAGGTAAAAGTCAATGGCTAGCCTCTTTTTAAAGGGTGGAACTTTCGGGGCACCTGGGTGGCTCAGTTGGTTAAGCATCCGACTTCAGCTCAGGTCATGATCTCATGGTTCGTGAGTTCGAGCTCCGCGTCGGGCTCTGTGCTGACAGCTCGGGGCCTGGAGCCTGCTTCCGATTCTGTCTCTGTCTCTCTGCCCCTTCCCTACTTGCTCTCTGTCTCTCTCTCAAATATAAAACATAAAAAAATTATTAAAAAAATAAAAAAAAATAAAGGATGGAACTTTGTCCACATGCACATCAGCCAATGTCACCTGTGTTTTTTGCATTTCCAGGGATATGTGATGTGAAACCAGGCCAGGGGCAAGGCTCCTCATAAGGAAAAAGCACTTGGAGCAGTGCAGGACTTGGCAATGACATTGAAGCTCACACTGTGTTATAATCCCAGAATTGGACACATGGAATTATTTTACTCACCTAGGAAATACAATAATTCCCTCTAAATATGCTGCCTTAAGAATAGCCTTGCTCATAAAATTTGAAGTGATTTGTAAACTTTTTTTAATGTTTATTTATTTTTGAGAGAGAGAGACAGAGTGCAAATATGGGAGGGGCAGAGAGAGACAGAGACGCAGAATCCGAAGGCAGCCCTGGGCTCCTGGATCTGGGCCCCAGGCTCCAGCCTCCAGGCTCTGGCGTGTCAGTCAGCACAGAGCCCGAATCAGTGGGGGAGGCTTGAACTCAGGAGCTGTGATATCATGACCCAATCCGAAGTCAGATGCTCAACTGACTGAGCCACCCAGGCCCCCCATAATTTGAAGTGATTTTTTACCAAGATGGCCTAATGTTCTGTTCAGCTTGACTACAATTCAGATAGGCTTCTTTCTGATTTTAGGTCCTCATCCTCCCTTTCCTTAGCACATTTGCTTTAGAAAACTTTCAGTTGTTTATATGTGGAATCTAAAAACAACAGAACAAATGAATAAACAAACCAAAAGTAGAATCAGACCTATAAATACAGAGAACAAACAGATGGTTGCCAGTGAGGAGGCGGCCGAGGGATGGGCAAAAGGGAGGCAGAGGAGTGGGAGATACAGGTTTCCAGTTATGGAATGAATAAGTCAGGGGAATAAAAGGTACAGTGTAGGAAATACTCAGTGGTATTGTAATGTGTCGCATAGTGGTGACAGATGGTAGCTGCACTTGTGGAGAGCATCTCATAATGCACAGATTTGTGGAATCACTGTATTGTTCACCTGTTACTAACGTAACATTGTGTGTCCACTATGCTCAAAGAAAAAAAAAGTATTACCAAAAACTTGTAAATTCTTTCTATGTCCCTTTGAGATGTAAATCTTCTACAACCCAGAAAAGTTTCTCAAGGACTGAGGCCTAGCCCTCTGAAATGTAATCATCGAAGGAGATAGCACCCCTGTTTCCCAGTCTCTGTAGGAAGATAGATGCATCCCTTCAACAAGGGCCGATTAGCAAATACAGATAGCCTAACCACATTGACCAAGCTCCCCACTAAAAGTTCTCCAGTACTTTTCCATTAGTCCACCTTGGGGTTAAAAGTATCTTCCTTTATCTTCAATCTTTTATTTGAATAGAGTTGAGTTCAATCTCTTTTCCCTATTGCAATAGTATTGGCCTCTATTGCAATAGTATCGAATAAAGTTATCCTTGCCATTTATAACAAATGTCTGGTACAATTTTTCTTTTACAGTTCTCTGAGTTAAAAAGGGGGAGGTGAAGACTCACTCTGTGAATTTACTGGCTATCACTAAGTGGGCATTATACCTATTGCAATTAGATAGGTGTCCTAATGACCAAAGCTACTGCTGAAGTTCATGATCAACTGTGAATAGAATGTGGATTGCTTGGCTTTAACATGCACTGAAGATGGTGGTGTTAGGGCTCAGGCTGAAGCCCAAGCACCATGACTTAATTTCCCCAAGTGAGGGCTTGACGGATATGTTGATTTTTTAAAAAGCATTCTGCTCTAAGAGAGTTAAGTAATTGAGACTCAGAAGGTCTGAGGTGGAACTGAAGGCAGGAAATGGTGGGTAATTTCACCATGTTGAGCTCAGAGAATTCTGGAAATTAGTCAGATCATTGATTTAAACAATTTGTTTTTATCATTTTTTCAGATCCGACTTCTGGCTGAAATAACAAGTTCTTTTTATTGAGTTATAATTAACGTATTAGTTTTAGGAGCACAGCATAATGATTTGGTACATGTATACATTGAGAGATGCTTACCACGTTAAGTTTAGTTAACATCCAGCACCTGACATAGTTACAACTTTTTTTTAGCAACTTTCAAATATACAATACAGTATTATTAACTATAGTCACCATAGTATACATTATATCCCCAGGATTTATTTATCTTAACAGTGGAAGTTTGTACCTTTTGACCACCTTCACCCATTTCAGCCACCTTTACCCCCTGGATGTCTGACAGCCACTAATCTGTTCCCTGAAATAGCTTAAATTTTGAAGGTCACATCACTCCTTTCCCTAGAACCTCTGATTATTTTCCTCTGGCTTAAGGATATCATACAGCCTTCTTAAAATGGTATCATGGTCTTGTCTTGATCTCTCCATTCTTACGTCTTACTGCCCCCTTTCTCATGTCTCGTGATTCAACCATTTTGACCTGTTTCAAATTCTCTGGACAGACCATGTCTCTGCCCCCAAGACTGCATTTGCTATAATCTCTGTCATAAAGGCCCCTCCACCTCTCTTCACCTGGCTAATCTAGCTCATCCTCTTGGAAACCTCCCCTTACCTCATTGAACAGGGATAGGGGCTGCTTCTTGGTACCCTCAGACTGTCCTGTTTATATCTCTGTGACATGAGGCCTATAAAACATATAATTATTGCCTTTTTATTCATCTCTATGCTCTACTAAGGCAGGGACTCTGCCTTGCACATTCTCTGTATCCTCAGGAGACTTGCCTGACCCAGGAGAAATATAGACAATGTTTTCCGGGGTCACTGTCAAGAACTCAGGCTGAGTTTACAAACTGAAGAGAAAGACGGGTCTGCATTTAGTGCTAGCACATAATATACAAAGGTAATATCCAATGCGAGCAGCAGAAACAATAAGAGTAACAATCTCCACAGGGCTTCTTGACTTTAGTTAGGTTTCAGGAAGTCTCCTCTTACTCCAATAAATCCGAAAAGTACTAGTGTCAAAGTTTTCGAGGTCCAGGTGAGGGGCAGATTTTTGGTTGACCATGGGGATTCGTAGAGCACCTCGAAAATGACCCTAGAGGAATAGTCTGGGACCAGGCAGGTTAGTCAGTGTGATGGGTACGTGATGAAGAGGCCCGTTTTATCAGAGCAGGGAGATCTATTTTTAGACCTTGGTGCTTTACATGGCTAGTCTCTGAGCCAATCTGGGCCTTCATGCCCATGCAGGCCATGCCTGCTGGCCTGGGTCCTAGTGAGGGAGTTCAGCTGCCTGCTGCACACTTTCCTTTGCTCTTCTGTTTCCTTGCCTGTCAAAACCAGCACCCCTACTTCTATAGCACTTGGCCATCCAACTGCTGATCTTCAGTCATTACACTGAAGAAAAGCTGCTCTGTACACCGCGGGTTGGCCATTCCTGTGAGAAAGAACATCCCAACCTGAGGCGCCGTGGTCAGTTCTCTGCTGTGGTGTTCAGTCCTGCGGGTCTGGTCGAAATGCTTCATGGCCCTGGGCAAGGCGAGCAAGGGAATGCTTTGTGACAGCTCGGAAGTGATGCTTGGACTGGCCCTTGCAGTATTTCACCTTGTTATGGCACTTTCTCAGTTAAGGCTCATGACGGCTCTTTGGTGTCTTCAATGTGATGACTGGTAGTTAAGAGAAAGGTGAATGAGTCAGCACTTCTATAAAATAAGATTTCACCTGTGAATACTGAGTTAAAAAGAAAAGAAAAAGGATTGATGCCCTAAGTTTTAAATGTTATTTTGGATCAAACTCTAACTGCGCTTGATGAAAATGCACCTGAGGAGTGCACACCTGTCCGCATCTGTACTAGAGTAGACAGTAATCCCAACTAGAGCTGTTGAGGATTAGGGACCTTGATGGGCTGTCAGTCTCCTCAGTCAAGGCCTGATGCTTAAATGGAGAAAATGTACAGGGTGCTTGGTATGATGTGGCGATCGCCTGCTTCTGCAGCCATACTGGTCAGTGTTCCCTCCTTTAACTGGTCTGCTTAGCTGTTAAGTCCCCCTCTATGTCCTGTCCCCAGGGCTCCCTCCTATATGCTCCCACAGGACCCTGTGAGTGTCTCTAGCCCAGCACAGAGGACACCACATGGTAATTGTATATTTACAGCCCTCTCTTTTCACAGGATTGTGAAATCCCTTGACAGCAGGGGTTGTATCTCATTAATCTTGGAAACTTCCAAACCTAGCACAATCCCTGTTTCAAGATTAGCACTGAGCGAATCCATTTTTAAAAGATTAATGAATAGGAGATATTATTATTTTTAGTTCAACAGTAGATCTACATATATTAAGGCTTTAATAATATTTTCGATATCTAAAGATCAAATATTCACAAATTAAAATACAATTTTCATCATAAAAAGTTTTTAAAAAGCACAAAGCTTTCGTAAAACAGAAAAGAAAGAAAATATTCCTATTCCCAGTTTTCTTTTTCTTTTAGCAGTATTTTAAACACTTTACCAGAAGAACTTCAGGACATTTTGTCAATTTTTTTTTCTAAATTTGTTTTCCTAAAAATTCCCACTGGGACTGGAAATGCATTAAATGTAGAATAGATTTGGGGAGAACTGTTATGTATGTGATTTTTTTAGTTTTCCCATTAGACATATGATTTCTCACACCAGTTATACAAGCTTTTTTTTTTCTTTTAAGATGTTTGGGAGTTTTCTTCACTGAGATTATTTTCAAGGTATATTGTTTTCCATAGTTTTGAATTCATATTAAAAATATAGTGTTGGCAAGGAGAAAAGGGAACCCCTGTGCATTATTGGTGGTAACTTAAATTGGTGCAGTCACTATGGAAAACAGTATGAAGATTCCTCAAAAAATTAAAAATAGAACTACCATATGATCCAGCAATTTCACTTTTGGGTATTTACTCAGAAGAATTTAAGTTGGGCTTTTGAAGAGATACCTCTATTCCCATGTTCACTGCAGCATTATTCACAGTAGGCAAGATATGGAAATGACCTCAATGTCTATTGATAGATGAATGGATAAAGAAAATGTGTTATATATGTACAATGAATTATTATTTGGCATTAGAAAAAGAAGGAAATTCTGCCATATGTAATAACATGGATGAACCTTGAGGACATTATGTTAAGTGAAATATGCCAGTAACAGGACTAATACTGTGTGATTCCACATATATGTGATTCCACATACATGAAGTCAAATTCATAGAAGCAGAGGGCAGAATAATTATTTCCATGGACTGGGGAAGGGAGAAATGGGGAATTTCTATTCAATGGTTGTACAGTTTCATTTATGCAAGATGAACAAATTCTAGCAATCTGCTATACAACATTGTGGCTATGATTAACAATACTTTAATGTACACTTAAAAATTTAAGAACACAAATCTCATACTCAACAGTGAACCAACCAACCAACCAAAAAGAAAGCCAAGATTAGGGGAGTTACTGGAATGTACTTAGTACTTGTCTTATTCTGAATAACTTCCTAACATACAAGTGAGTCTATAATATGCAAAATTTTTCTAGGTTCAGTTTTCACATCTGTAAAACAAACATACAAATAAGTGAGCAAACAAACAAAAAGGATAGTAAGACTAAATACTAAAAACAAAAACAAAACCCCTCGCCTCAAAGTTCAGCACTGTAGGGTCACCTGGGTGGCTCAGTTGGTTAAGTATCCAACTTTGGTTCAGGTCATGATCTCATGGTTTGTGGGTTCGAGCCCCACGTCTGGCTCTGTGCTGAGAGCTCAGATTCTGGAGACTGCTTCAGATTCTGTGTCTCCCTCTCTCTGCCACTCCAACATACACACTCGCTCTCTCTCTCTCAAAAATAAATAAAAATTAAAAAAAAAAAAGTCCAGCACTGTGTCCCCAGCAAGCCAGTATTGAAGTACAAAGTCTTGCACTTCCCCACCTCCTCCCCAATCTCCAGTGTACTTGTGTAAGGGTCAGAACTCCATACAAGAATGGAAAAACTGAGAATCCACACCACATTGGGCTCCTGTTCCTCCTTCACTATTCTGTTTAGTAGAAATTGGAGACCAATATCAGTTGGCAAGTTTCTTTTATCTTGCTTCTGTCTTATTGTCCTAGGGAGAAAAGAAGGGATCTGCAATTGAAAGGAGGTCTTAGGCAGAAAGAATAATTGATCCTTGCCTCTTACTTACAGGGCTGTGAAACAATAATGTTTAATGGATAAAGAGTGAGAAGAATATTGGTATCTCAACTTTGGTCGTCTACTCGTGTTTTTTCCCTAAAGCCTTCCATGGTGTATAGATCTTATTTTTTTTTTTAAAGACTCAATTCACTTCAGTAAACAGATTCAATTTCTCCTACAAGTGCAGGCATTGCTGTGAAATCTCATTTTCTTAAAGACCATAAGTAGTAACTCATACATGTTTTAATGATTAAACTGCTGACCCTCACCTAAATTGTCAGTCTGCAGAAACATGAACAAATAAATAAGTTTTAAGTCACTTAAATTTTGTTATGGTTTGTTATGCAGCAATAGCTAGCTGATACATTCTCCTTATTTTCTTAAAAAAAATTTTTTTTTAATATTTATTTATTTCTTTTTGAGAGACAGAGAGAGACAGAGAGAGACAGAGCAGACAAGTGGAGGAGGGGCAGAGAGAGAGAGAGGGAGACACAGAATCCGAAGCAGGCTCCAGGATCTGAGCTGTCAGCACAGAGCCTGACACAGGGTTGAACTCACAAACCGTGAGATCATGACCTGAGCCGAAGTCAGATGCTCAACCGACAGAGCCACCCAGGTGCCCCTCAGTCTCCTAATTTTCAATAAGCACCCATAGTCCATGAGAAGAAGATAGTACATAAAAAATGTGGTCATTTAATAAATTTTTGTTGGATAAGTGAATTATATGTGTTAAATAAGTGAATGAATGTATGAATGCAAGAAACAATACAGTCATACTTTTTTCTTAGCCAAATTTCAGGTTTTCAAAAGTCCATTTTGGTGCCTTGAGTGTTGGTTTTCTCTCCATTGCTCCGTCACTTGGCATACACCTTTCTAATAGCAGCAATTGCACTGCATTGCCCTTATGTGTGTGTGTTTCATTAGATTACAGGCAACTTGAGGGCCAGGGCTATTTACTAGTCATCTCTGTATCCCTGGTGCTCATTTACTCAATGTACTCAAAAGGTGAGTCTTTTGGTTTTAAAAGTGTATATGAGGTTTTGGCCTCTGGAAACTGGGTGGCAGCACTATTGATATCAGTGATTTTAAGCCATGGCTGAAAACTAAAATAATTTGAAAAGCTTTAACCTCATCAGAGTCCAGCCTCACTTCGGGACCTTTTACAATCTGTAGGAAGTAGTACTAAGCAATGCTAATGTGCAGCCAGCGTTGAGAACTTCTGAGTCCAAACGTCCTCAAAGTTTATTAGTATTCCAGTACTGGGAAATGACCTTCTCCTGCAACAAGAGGAACCTATTAAGAAATAATTCAGAATTACTAAATATTCTAATTTTCAAAGTTAAAACGGGTGATAATTGAAGTGCTACATATTATGCTATATTAGGAACACGTGAATTGTGTACATAAAAGGGTAATTCACATCAAAATCTTATTATTTTAATTTTTCCTTTATTTTTTTTCACCAACGCTCTAACATATTCCTTGAAGTTTTTTTTTCACGTTTTGATAAACACCAATTCCATTTTTCCATTTTATATTCAGCTAAGAGTTTTAAAATATTTTAATGTTTACGCTTTGGTTTGATTTGGAACATTTTGAAATGGCTCATTTAAAAAAGTTTTTGTTCAACAATAGCTCATCTAGAACAAGTCGCTCAAGATTACCTCCTGCATGAATATTTATATCTTAAGGTCTCAATTTGACAACATTAAGCTCTGTATTCTTATTTCTTAAACAACCAAAACATATTTATAGATTGATTTTAATGCAATTTTTTTCCCCATTTGAATACACTATGATTAAAAGTTCACAGCCTTGGTTACATTATATAATTTGAGAAATAACCAACAATGTCCCTAGTGATTAAATATTCAAGTTTGCAATTATTTTGTAACTTTTGTTCTGCTCTTCGCTCACTCTAAAAATTATCATAAAATTTTGAAAGATGTCCTCAGTGTAGAATATGTCCATAAAATATTAAATATTCAATTTTCCTCTATCATGGCTTGAAAAATTCATAATTACATGATGATCCACATAATAACTCATTCTGAAAAGTCATATATGGCACTCCCTCTGTGACTGAGTTAATAATTTACTGCTGTGTGGGATTTTCACTCTGCACTGTTAGTCTTGGGAACATTTATTAAGCAAATGTTCATTTGCAAAGATCAGGATGTGAATGAAGAGGGTAAGAATTTAATGAGGAGTGACAGACAGGTGAACTGATTCCATATAGAACTTTAGTACAAGGGAAAGCAGAGAGCTTTATCTTTCGTTGCCTCGATAGACACCTGAAATGAAATATAGAAGACAGAAGGCAGGAGAAAAAAAATGATGCTCTCCTGCAGGGGCCAACAAGGGGATAAATCAAGGAAAGCGAGGAATCCAACTCAGGCCATTTGAAATGATGCCATCGAATGTGACGCTTTGAGCTTACATAGCATAGGGGATGCCGACTTTTTGTTTTAAAGTCACCAAATGCTGCCAAAGAGAATATTTCATCTCTTCTCTGTTTTCCTTTGCTATTGCAAATTTTCGTTGACAATAGCTTGAGTGACCAAAGCATGCAATTGAATAAGCTGGCAGAGTAAGAAGCTTCTCGAGGACTGGTTATCTTAGGGCTTAGAATTGCTTACAGACTTTGGGAAAACCATGCTACTTAAATAACGGCCCACAATTTTTATGTAATACCTAGTAATAAACCTTATAAATGAATAATCCATATTTTCTTAATTGGGTCAGTTCTGCAGAGATGTAAGCCACATCAATGAAACAAGCAGTTGGTGTTTGATTTATTGAATAATCATATCATGTGGTAACTGTGACTT
The DNA here is from genome assembly GCF_018350155.1 of Leopardus geoffroyi. NCBI lineage: Eukaryota > Metazoa > Chordata > Mammalia > Carnivora > Felidae > Leopardus > Leopardus geoffroyi. The sequence goes on along the minus strand of NC_059326.1, from coordinate 53,090,096 downwards.
CACCTTTCCATGTTGTCTTGGACGGATCTTAGAATATTCATGGAAGTGATGGGTCACCAGGACAGGTCATCAAATGGGACTAAGAAGGAAAAGGAGTATAGAACCCATGCATAGGTAACTTCTGTGCCATTTTCATTTCTTTTTGGAATATGGTGAGGGTTAAGTAAATACATTAACAAATAAAACTAAAATAAATTTATAATAAAAAATAAGAGGCCATAATACAAACTAATGATTTAAATATATTGAAGATTTATCCATTTAGCTGATTGGAGATAGATTTAATTGGTTCCCCCCCGCCCCCCCTTAAAAGCAAAGGCTACATTTGATATATTTGGCCATGTTGAACTTTGCCTGAGCCAGGTGGTCCTGAAAAATAGCAGAAGTTAAGATACACACGAATATGAGTAGGCCCCAGTTCAAGTCCTGACTTTGCCATTGAGTGGCTGTGTGACATTAGACACATCACAACTCTGAGTCTGTATCCTCAAATGTGAAGAACATGCATTATAGAGTAGATAGTCTTTTCAAAATTCTTATACCTCTAAAATACCATAGTTAGAGAATGATGCTGGCATTTTCATATAGACCGATAACATCCATTCTAAAATACTTTTTCCTCTGTGCCATCCCGATAATTGTTTTCAGAGGCAGATCTTGATATGGTCTAATCATAGATCTTGATATATCTAATGTTTTATTTTAATTCTTTTTATCCATAGGAAGAGGCTATGGATTCTTGAATTTAAGCATTTATTCTAAGGGTAAGCCGGAAATATATGTGCTAAAATATACCCTTGTACTTCCATCTTATTACCTGGAGATGTTTGCTATTTTGACCAATAATAAATACAGGATTTCCCTCCTGGGCAGTTTCCTGGGGCTTCAAATTTATGTAAGACCTTAGGTGCAATGCCCGAGCATTATCATTTCAAATACGCTACGCAGGTACTTTAAAGGGACTTGTCTTCAATATTTTCCTCTTTGTGGAGATATGAATAGAAGCTGGCCTTAATTAGCAATCAGTGAGAAACCAGTGAAATATATATTTTTTTAAGATGCAAAGGAAGGTTTGGCGTCTGGTTTTAACTCAGGTCCAGCTTTTTAAGGAAATTTCTTCCCACTTTATAAACAGAGAACCATAATTTTTGCAATGGTATGTTTTAGAGGCATTTTGAATAGGACGGGGAGCCTGTGTTCTCTTTTACATGCCATCGGAGGTTTAAATATATCAATTGCTACATTTTGTGTGTTTTTGTGTAAGGGAAATATATTTAATAATGTTTATTTAGAACTCAAAATTAGTCTAGTCTTTTTAATCTCCTGGCTTTGTCCTCATCCTTGATCTCAATCTTCACTTTCGAATACTATGAAATCTAAATTCCAGCTGTCCTTGCTGAACCTCAAACTGTACCAATGGTCAATTTACTCTTGTTTGCTACAACAAAGTCACACCCCAGGAAAGGCTCAATTTTTGAGACTGATAGGGACCGGAAAAGGATTTATCACCAAGTTCTTTGAATAACAATGAGTCAATTTCCTCATCAAAAATATTAGTTACCAAGGTCTAAATGGGGTCACTTTCAAATGCCAGGAAGAAATACAGTACTCAATGGTCTACCCTAAGTAATTCTTGTAACTATAAATTTCAAGATGAAGCAGGCAGAATTTTAATCCTAGCACTGAAAAAACTCGAACTTATTTCATCTCTCCTTAAGAATAATGGGCAAAACAATATCAACAGTAACAGTGGATATTGGAGAAATAGTCTCTCAGTCACCAAATACAATGAGTTTATCATTAATATGTGTTCCTGCATGGTAACACCAAAAGCATGCATACATGTATATAAAATGTATAGCCTCATATATTCATCATTAAATGTTGGCAACAATACAAAGTATAAGATTTTGTAACTGCCAAGAAAATATTTTGTAAGATATGTAAACTGGAGGCTCCACCGAGTTGCTCAAAAATTATTTGGTTAAAGGGTAAATACACCTTGTACATCATAATGAAAGTCTTATAGGTAGGGGTGGAGATTAACACTTCAGGCTGTCTACAGAATATTAATAAAATTCAATATATTTTCTAAAAGGTATAATTTATATTTTGTGGAAATGAGACCCTTTTCTAATAAAATTCTTCTGTCCTTCATTCTGTTCATATAATTTTGCTATAAATCATCCTGTAGGAATTTTCCCCCTAAATATTCATCTCAGGGAGAACCTATTTAAATAAGCCCTCTTAGCAAGATCTTTCAGAATTAAAATTATACCACAAGCGATACTTCATCCAATATGTTTCCTCCTATAAAATTTTCTTATTCCTGAAATAATATTTTTGTTGAATTACATTATGTTAAAACTGTTGATTTGAGGTGACTTCAACAGTAAAGAAACGCTGTGTTAAAAGACCAACAAATTATCTCAGCCTTTTTAATTGCACCGTCTCTGAGTCTCTATCACTGCAGCTCCTTTCTGCTCCCCATCTACATATATAGTGAGAAAAACCTAAGGGCATTATTCTCAGCTTCACCACAAAGAAAGAATAAGAAAGAAGAAAAATTGCTGCTGGATATACTAGGTTTCCTTGGTTTCTGGTAAACTAGAACATTATGCTCTTTCATAGTCATCTGAAGCTAATTTTACTCTACTGTCTGGTAGTCATTAGAATAAATTCTCCTCTTTTATTCCTGATAGGAATATAATAAGTAATTTGATTTCTGAGGATGTGAGGTATAATATGAAGAGTAGATGGTCATGTCAGTCATTCACAAACACACACACATTCGTGCACACACAATACATTAATGTCAGGTCCTATGCAAAGTCTCATACTTGGGGGTGTCCCTTGAGGGTATTACAGGAAGGCTCCAGGGATCAGACAACCTGCAGGGCTCAGAGAAGGGTTTTGATGGGGTAATTAGCAAGTTTCTTGCTTCTATAAAGTATCAGGTGCTTGACAAGTGAATATTCACATGCTTTACTTCATCTATTCCTTTTATCGGCTCAACGAGGTAGGTGGAACAGTTTTTGTCACCTGCATTTTCCATATGGAAACTGAGGTTTAGTTAGGTTAAGTGACTTCCCAAGATTACGCCGCTCACGGTATTATTTTTGGATGCAGAGCGCAGGATTCCACTATTGTGTTTCTGTCAACTCACCTTTGAATCCTCCTGGGCTCTCCAGGGGCCCTCGTATCATCTCAACCCTAAGCATCAAGCAGGAGATGAAATGGGGCTCCGGTTAAATGTTTGCATTCATTGTTTGTTGTTGGATATATATGAGAAGCAGTAGCGGGCACAGCGTCCACAGTCCTTGCAAACATTGGGCACCTCGATAAACGCTCTGTGTGGGACAAGTGGCATCACAGGCTATAGTATAAATATGTTTAGGAACAGAGCTCACTGTCCTTATAAGCTGTGACTTGCAAACCCATTTAGCTTCTTAGAGAAGAGGGGGAGCTGAAGAGTAGCTGCAGGCCTTCAGTACAATCCATACTTATTTATTAAGTGCCATACTAATTACAAAAATAGTATTTACTGGAGGTGTACTATGAGCTGGATTCTGTTCTAAATATTTGTATACGAATCAACTCAATACACACAGAAGTGCTATTGCTATTATTACTATTACTGATTATATCTATTATTATCTTCCCTACTTAAGAGGTAAGGAAAATAAAGCACAGAGAGGTTAATTATTTGCTCAAAGTTATACAACGAGGTGATGGAAACAAGATCTGAACCCAGCCAGAACTTGGGCTATGCTGTGCTGCCTCTCTGTATCTTAGAAGCTACGCTCAGCAATGAAGATAGAAAAATCACCAAGGTTTTGTTTCCTAGTGAATCCAGAATCTATATGGGAGAGACAGACATGAAGTGCTTTCCATGTGACAGTTGCCACAGGAGGGGTTCAGGCAAGGTTCAGCTCATACCCAAAATCTAGTGCTCCATTTCTGAGTGCTCTCAGGCATGTGGTCCTGGGAATAGGGAGGTTCCCAGAGAACTACTACTGAGAAAGTAGGCAGGGGCCAGGTCAGAAGAGCTTTGTAGAAGTGTAGTTTGGACTTCATCACAGAGACCATCGGGAACCACAGAAGGGTTTTAAGTAGGGGAGTCATATGAAATTTTTGTTTTAGTAAGAGACCCTAGAATCATTAGAAAGGATGGATTCAAGGTAGTGGTAGAGATGTGCAGCAGTCAGACTAATGATTGCAACGTGCTATGAGAAATGATGGGGCATCCTAAACCAGGGAAATGGAGGTGAGAATCGAATGGAGAGAGAGCTCTACACCTAAATGCTTGCTGTTCCCAGGCTTAATCTTACTAATATCATCGGTTTCTTTTACTATTTCCTTTCCTTTAGTATTTTGCCCAGGTTATTTATCTGCCTTGGAAGAGAATGTTACAGAAAGGCAGGACATCAATTTGGATACATTCTGCTCTAGATAACAAAAATCCAAATGAAAATGGCTTATCTCAACATAAAAGTTTTGAGCTAGGGTACTTCCCAGTTTGGTTAATTTAGGAGCTCAATGACAATAGCAAGGAATCATTTTATCCCATTTACCTGTGCTACGTTTCTCAGTATCACCTGTATGCCCTATGGCTAGGTGTCCTCATGGTCTCAAAATGGCTGCCACAGTCCCAGGAATCAAAATCAGCAGACAGATTAGGGAGGAGTTCAACTTCCCCTGACACATATAACTGCCTAATAGAAAACAAAGGTTCTTGCGGCAAGGAAGAAAGAAGGAGGCACTAGAGAGACAACTAACAGTGCTCTCCCAGAATACAAAGAGAAAAAACATAATATTCATCTTGTTGCATTAAAAGAATAGGATTATGCAGCAAGGATCAGCCTCGTGTGTCAAGTCATCTGAACAAATTATCTGAATTTCTTTCTCTGCTCTTTAAGTGTGTCATTAGATAGGTTTAGCAAGTCTGATCATAGTTTCACGTAAATGAGGTTCGGACTGGAAAAGGAAGTAGGGGAAAATTGTCTGGTCGTTTTTGGCCCCAGGAGATTATGCCCTGATTTCCCTTCTTGGGTTGGTTTGGGGAAGCAACAGCAGTGTTGTCGTGTGTGAGGAGGTCACACTGGCGTTAAATAGCTGACGAGAAGCAGTGAGCAAGTGATGCCCGTGTTGCACTGCCCGTTTGGGATTCTGGAAGGAGTCGGCAGAGAGCCCTGTGGAGGGAGAGGGAGTGGTCAGACAGAACGAAGATCTAGCTAGCTCTTTTGCGGCTTTCTCCGTTGCTTTTCTGCAGTTCCGTGCATTGTAGAAGTTGAGTCGACACATAGCCTGTCTTGGGGACAGCACTACAGAGGTCTCTGCGTGAGACAAGACACTGGATAGTAGACAAGGTGGAGACCCAGAGTTTCCAGGAGCCAAAGGAATAAATCACATGTTCATGAGCTGCAGGATTCCCAGCCAACAGGTTGGGATTCAAGACATAGCAGAGATGTGTAGGTGCCAGCCAAGGACTAGCTAGCCTCCACCCTCCTCTAATGTCATGAAGCCACATTCCCCTTCCCTTTTATTTATGGAGGCTGCATTTGGTAGAGAAGAGTATCTGACAGTCTGAACCGAGATGAAGTGTCTATAAACCCTGCAACCCTGCCACGTGGTTTACGGCACGGAGCAGATCCCTGGGACAGTTAGGCTTTTCATAAACCTGGTTTTTCTTCTTCCCTAAAGTCTTGGTTCCTCTAATATAGTATGGCATCCGAAATACAAACATGTTTACAACAAATCTGCTTGGGAAAAGGAGGAGAAAAACATTTAACAAACCCGTAGGATGCCTGCTCTTTTCTATAAGAATATTTTGTTTATTCCTATTTGTAAGAAGAAATATTTATTACTAATGGAGCGCATTTACTAAAGGAAACATTTGTGTTAAGAAAGTCTTTGCTAGGAAGGATTTACTGAGATAAGGTTTAATTCTTTAATTGCCATTAATTTGTATCTAATTAAAATAGGGACTAAAAACTACCGTGAGTATAAGTGAAGGAAATCAAGGTGGTGAAAGATCTGGAAACCCTGGGGGGTTCCACCGTAGAATATTAGGCAGTAGCAAAAAGAAAAAAAACTGACAACAATAATAAAACTGCCTGCTATGTGTGTGTTGATAAAATCAGCAAATCAACATAAATTTGCTTTATAATTCTAAAGTGTTATGGAGAGCTAAGCTCTTTCTATCTTATCTTACTATAGGTAGCTCCAGGGCACGTGGCCAACCCAATGGGTCAAACTGTAAGGGAGCAGGCTGCATCATCATACATAAAATTGTGGGCTTCCTAACAGTGGAATGTGCTACTCTGAGAACAGAAGCTGAAAGTATTCAAGGAGGGGACGGATCTGTCTTGCAGGGTGAAACTAGGTGTGTGTGTCATGACTGTTTAAAGCCCCCAAGTCTCTCCTGCTCCAAGAAACCATTTCTTAACTTTCTCAGTAAAGAATTTGTTCAGTGTGGGTCTTTTCTGTCTGAAATTAAAGATGCTAAACGATTTACTCCAGGGCGTGTATCTGGTAATTGGTGGGTTTTATGCCTGTGAGGACAGCTGGATGGAGTTGCCTGCCGTTCAGGGTATGGGCCTTGGGCCAGTGGCTGCAGCCCCACCTGGAGCCACACGGGAAGGGCGGAACCCTGACCCGAGTCGGAGATTCCAGGGCCAAGCCCTGTGCGCGTGGAAGTGGGAGAAGCAGCGAGCGAGCGGCTTAGGGGACTCCCACAACCGAACTCCCGGACGATGAGAGCTCAGACCTGGGGGACGTGAGCAGCTTCAGTTCAGACTCCTGCCCACAGTCCTATCAGGACGAGTCACCCAAACCTCAGAGTGAAGCCAGTGGGTTGATTTGCAGTTAAAATGAGTGGTGCCCATGGTAAGGAGAAATAATACAAATGAAAGATAAGAGATTTATTTTATTATTATTTTATTATTTTTTTATTTATTATTTTGTTATTAAAGATAAAAGATTAATTTTTCCTATTGAAAGTAAGGGAGGAGATTTCCCTCCTCCCCTTTTTTCTCAGAGCATTTTCCTTAGAAAACTTGTAATTGGACATACTTTCTCATCTGTTTAAAATATATGAGAATCCTTTTTGAAACCTGGGTAGGACTTTTGTCAGCTTTCTGAACAGGGAATGTCTTTCTTAAGGACTAAGGAGTCCTCTATTTAAAATGTAAGCATCAAGGAAGACAGCACCCCTAACCCCCAGCGTCTGTGCGTAATGTCCACAGTCGCCTTGTTCCAAGTTCCAAAACTACTTCCTGTCAGAGATACGAGAAGTTTCTTTTTTCTCTAGATAAAGCCACTTAGCCAACACGGATGGTCACCCCAACTACCAGGTGAAGTTAGGATGAACTACTTGTGACAAGCGGCCACTGTCAAGTCCTCTGACTTGAGGGACTAGTTACTATTTATTTTGAGAACATGTATGTAATGGGTTGTGTCTGCTTGGCCACATAAGGGGCTCAGTTTGTTTTCTGTTTCTGCAGTCTTTCAGCGGATTGCCTGTGATGCTCATCACATTGTGACTTAATGCTTATTCAGTAATAAAAGTGTTTTTTTTTCTTTCCTACCTTTGTGGAAAGATTTTCTGTGTTGGAAAAAAATTTTTGTCTTTTAGTTACATTTTCCCAACACCATTCTGATAAATTATTAAGTATCTTACCTATTCATCCTGTATTTCTATACTGCCATAATCTCTCACTCCTTCTCTTCCTCCCTTCCTTCTCTGTCTTCTCCGTCCTTCCACCCCCTTCCCTCCCCAACTGTTATTCATCTTTTCTTATTGTCTTCTTCTTTTTCTTTCCCAATTGGCATGTAAGCCTATTCTTCCCCAGTTTAATTATTCTGTATAGATGGGATAGTACCTTTATGAGAGGATATGTATCAGATTTTTTTTTTTTTTTTGAAGTGACAAGGTAGACTCAAACAATTAAAACATTGGTTTTAATCCAAAATATGCTTTTCTTTGCAGGGAGAAAGTTTGAGGACTGGGTCCCCTGAGGTTTAACCTTGAGAATTCAGAAGAAAGGTAGTTACCTGATATCACAAAAGAAGATATTTATTTGAGGAAACTGGTAACCATAAAAAGTAGGAACTTCTAATTTGGAGAGTCGTTAGGTTGGAAATTTTAAAATTCCCTTAGTGTGGTTTAGTATAGTACAGTATGATGGTATATTATTATAGTATAGTATAGTAGATTACATTATATTATAATCAGTCCTATACATGTGTGTGCATCTATCTATCTATCTATCTATCTATCTATCATCAGAAGCTATTTTATTTGTCCTTTTTGGAATGGCAAAAACGTTCATTTGAATCCTGTGACAAATTCCATGTGCTAGCAAACAAGGGAAATGCAAATTATTGCCATTGTTCATTTCTAAGATATTATTCTTTGGTTATAAGCCTACCCAAAGAGCATATTAGCAAAACAGTCTATTCAAAAGTACACATTAAATGAAAACACAGAACCTCTATAACGATTTAAGCAAGTGATATTATGATTCTGTTTTACTGATACTATGTAGGAATTGGTGCCTACTGTGATTCCCTAAATCTTTGGTGGGAGGAAGATCCTGGGAGGAACTATTTAGCTTAGCCTAAAAATCTGCACATCATTTATGTCCCTGAACTTTTTAATAAGCTATAGCAGCAGTATTTCCTGATTGAATACTCTCCCTTGTCAGTATCAATAAATACTTAACCTTTTGAAGCCAAAATGTGCAACTGAAGTAAACAATGAAATATCTCTAAATTCTCTCAGAAGGTTTAGACCCTGACACTGTTTGCACAATACCGTGACTTAATTTCTGAAGGTTACCTTTGTCACCCCTGATATTTTGACCCTGTCCTTGCCAGAGAGCCGTGAAGCAACTTCTAGCTTACAAATAAATACAAATAGAATCTCACATTTTGCATAACCACAGATAGAATTCCACGTTGGACAGCACTATTTAGTACTGTCTTAGGTCTACCAAAGATTCTATTTTTACCACAAATTCAAAGCTATCCGGTGTTACTTTTCTTAATTAAGCTGGGCTGCTCTCACAATTCAAAAAGCTTCATTTTTTTTTCCTGCTTAAATTAAACTCCCTGTGCAATGCAGTGACCAAAACAAATAATCTATGACCTACAAACAAGACACTTGCGTTCCCTGAAGAATTACGTTCTTGTTTCCTCTAGGTTATACATCTTTGAACCTCTCTTTGCTGTAACGACCTTCTGGTGCTCATTAGCATGCTGATTACCATTAACACAGCTATAATGCAGCAATTTTCTTGGTGTATGTCGAGGAGAAATGCTCATCTGAATGCAGTCAGGGGACAAAATTAACTGCATAAATCTACAGCGCAAACTGGATCTCGTCCAACTTTGCATGCGTCGTCTTTTCTCTCCTGGCTGTGACATCATCAACCAGATTCCCACTGATGGCTTAATAAGTATCTCAGGGCTTCATATTTAATTTCCTTTCATCTCCGTATATTACATTTCAACTTAATTTCAAGAGTGCCTGACCACCTTATTACCATGTCTCATAATATATATTTACCTTAATCTTTTAGCTATGCCTCTTAATGGCTCTTTATGAGATTCATATCTACTTTACTTTTTATATCTTTTTTTAACATTCATATCTTTTTAAAAATATAGGCTAATATGGTAGGATTTCAGTACACACACACACACACACACATTGACACATTTATGGAACTCAACAAGATTGAGGTATGTAAGCAATTTGTATTTTAGGAGGGAAGCATAAGTATTACTCTTGTGCAAGATAGAAGTATATGAATAGTCATCAAAGGTAGTGAACTTTTAAAGGAGAGAACAAAAGATGTATGAGATCTGGGGGTTTTTTCTTGCCACTTTCACATTCACCCAATGGTTCGTTAACAACACTGGTCACCAAGTGTGAATTGAGGATTTCTAACTCTCAGTTTGCAGGTTATGAAGCTGACAGGAAAGCTCATGTGACCCTTAGAAATTTTTTTCTGGATTGTTCTTCAAGGGCCGTATCTTAAATATTATAACCATTGAACAAATGGCATGAAGAAGATTATGATATTGTGTTTCCTTAATGGTTACACGACTAGCATGATAACAAATGTGTCAGATCAAAATCACTATTAAAATAAAGTAAGATTTGATGCGATTACAAAAGAAATCAGTGTGATTTATCACTCTAAACAGGGAAGAGAAAGTTATACGTTTTACAATCAAGAATGGTGTAAAGTTCAAAATAATATTCTTTACAAACCATAAACTGTGGCAATTTTTATCTTTAAAACACGAGATAAATTCTACTGTGTGCTTTTCCAGTTTAAGAAAGCAGACTGAGAACCATTCGTTTGCTGCCTTGGGGTGATTAAACTCACGATGAGTATCCTCCTTGTAGTTTCCCTAGGACTTCCCAGCATGGAGGGAACCGATGAAAGCGTAGGGCAAGGAGAAATAGACTGGTGCCACTTCTCATAATGCACTCCGATCCACTCTTTATCAGCGATATGAACAAAGTGTTGTGGGCGCTCACGGAAGGGGAGATTAATTCTGACCTTCCCTGGAGGAATAGAGTTGAGGGACATGACTCAGGGAGTGTGGGATGGTGTTGAGGAAAAAGGAAATATTTGAATTGAGTTTTGAAGATGGGGTAGAATTTCATTATGCTACAAATGGTAGGGAGAAGAGAGCCTTCTCCTCTCACCGTGACTGTTACAACGATAGGAGTAGAGTTGCTGAATGTCAAAGTAGGAAAGGACTTTAAGGATCCATTCTCTGCTGCTCACCCCCCACAACTTACAGGTGAGGGTTAGCACTACCACTCCCTGCTTGTGAGATAGGGAATAGGCCAGTATGTGTGTAAATATATCACTAATGCAATGGATGATAACAAACTTTCTAATATTCCCAGTTTTCATTTCATATACAAATAAAAAATGGTAGGGGTGCCTGGGTGGCTCAGTCAGTTAAGCCTCCGACTTTGGCTCAGGTCATGATCTCCCAGTTCGTGGGTTCAAGCCCCACGTCGGGCTCTGTGCTGACAGCCCAGAGCCTGGTGCCTGCTTCCATTTCTGTGTTTTCCTCTTTCTCTGCTCCTCCCCTGCTCACTCTGTATCTCTCTCAAAAATAAATAAACATTTAAAAAAATTAAAAAAAAAAAAACCAGGAACCTCGGGGCACCTATGTGGCTCAGTCAGTTAAGTGTCTGACTCATGATATCAGTTCAAGTCATGAGTTCGAGACCCATGTTGGCTATGCTGGCACCGTAGAGCCTGCTTGGGATTCTCTGTCTCTGTCTCTCTTGGCCCTCCCCCCCCCCCAAAATAAATAAATAAACTTAAACACCCAGGAACCTCAAAAGATAAATGTAGCTTCCCAGCATTTCTGACTGATTCCCAAGTCACCTCTCATCTTCTTTAGCAAAATAGTTCAACAAATGCCCACAGTATCCTGTATGCAATCCAGAACACCCCAGTAAATTCTTTGCCACCAAGATAGTGGTACAGATTTGCTCTGTGGTAATCAGAAATACTGTGCCTCAAACTAAAACTCTGTGAATGGGTATATGTCTAGATTGTGAAATTTCAGCAGTCAATGCTTATCTTTCTACGTATAACCATTCAATTATTCAGTCATTCATTCAACATCCAACATCCGTCCATTGGATTTCTGTCTACTATATTCCAGTCACTCTGCTTGGTATTGGAGTTATAAAAGCATGCCACAAACAGTTCACATTGAGAGGCACTGTAGAATTACAGGAAAAAATAAGTCAGGATTTAAATGCTGGCTCTGATATTCAACAGCATATTTGTCTGCTTGGGTTGCCATAACAAAAGCTATAGACTGGGTGCCTTAAACAACAGAAATTTACATTTTCACAGTTCTGGAGGCTGGAGGTCTGGGATCAGAGATTGAAGTGCTGATGTGTTTGGTCCTGGTGACAGCTCTCTTCCTGCCTCACAGACGGCTGCCTTCTTTCGGTGATCTCACATAAAGGAGCCAGAGCAAGCTCTCTGGTGTCTCTTCTAAAAAGGGCACTAATCCCATCGTGAGGACCCCACCCTCATGACCTCACTTAAACCTAATCACCTCCCAAAGGCCCCATCTTCAAATACCACCACACTAGGGGGTAGGGCTTTGACATACAGATTTGGCGGTTGGGGGAAACAATTCAGTCCATATCAGCAGCTGTGCCACTTTGATCAAAGTCCATAACCTTTCTGAGAGCCTACCTGCTCCATTAGACAGTAAAGATAATACCTCACGCATTTTAGATGACTTGATAATAGCATAAGGCAGTGTACGGGAAAGCCCCTATTATAGACGGAACCTGATGATCAGTAGGGACTGAATACATATTAGCTTCATTGCTCTTTTCTCCCTTCTCCTGTCCTGCTAAAGACTCCTGATGGTTGGAGTAGATTAGAAGAAAAAAAAATGGGGCCAAGAGAAATAAAATGGCAAGTCAATATCACAATGCTTTCTGATTCATTCCATATTAGCAATATGATAAAAAGTAATGTAGCTGCTCATGGAAGAGAGAAATAATTCTGTTTCTGCTCTCTGGAGATAGTGAAGGACACAAGAGAGGGCTGTGAAGTACGTAGTATCCAGAAGAGAGGAGAAGTTTGGATTAGGTCTCGGATGGAGTAGAATTACCCTAGGGTAAGAAGGCGGGAAAGACATTCCAGCCTGAGCAAAGGCATGAGTGCAGGACCACACACGGTTCGGGCAGGGAATTTGGTGTGACAGGGCCGCCAGCGCCTATCTAAGGAATTGTGGCACGCTTTGAGGGGACTTGCTCTTTTCCTTCAAAAGATCCTCTATCATTTCATCTTCTCATGTCGCCAGTATATCATCTACAGGCAAGAAAAACCTATTCCATATATCACTGAGTACAAATTGGGAAACCCACAGCATCCTGGGTTTGGAGTTGCAGATATAAATGGCTTCACAGGGACTTCCAAATGCAAGGAGGCCCTTGAAGCAAGTCTTAGCCTCCTGTGAGGCTCCACTGAGCCTCTGAGCAGCTGCTAGTATACGTCCTTGAAAGGATGTCTTATTAAGGAAAATCCTTTTGCATACAGTCCCAAATGCTGAAACTTTCCTTTTCCAGATTAAAAAAAAAAAAAAAAAGAAAAAAATCCTTCATTTCACAAATAAGGACCAAAGTTAATAGAGTCTCTTACATTAACACTCAGGATATCAGATTTTTCTTCTTAAAATAAAACAAAATAGAACCCTCCCTCCTTTTTTTTTTTTTTTTTAACCATAATGGAAGTGCATTTCACTTTAAAAACTCCAGACTAAAGATGAACAAAGAACAAAATAAGTCATCTGCGTTCCTATTACCTAAACATGGTTAATGTTTAAATTCTAAAGAGAATACACTCTTTAATCTTTATTTTATGCAGATAATATTTTACTTTTCTAGGTCTCTTATAATCTGTTTTTATCAGGTTTTATTGGAAATTAAGTGTTTCTCCAATATAATTGTGATGGTTACTTAGTATGTAAGGTTGAGCTATAATTTGATTTAACCAATTTCATCTTCTTGTTCATTTAGCTTGCTTTTTAAAAAAAAATTCTGTGATATATTCCGATAGTTTTGAATGTTGCGTTAACACTCTTTAAAGATAGAGTCCTGGAATACTTCAATTTACAGGTATATACATTTTAATTTTTTTTTTCAACGTTTATTTATTTTTGGGACAGAGAGAGACAGAGCATGAATGGGGGAGGGGCAGAGAGAGAGGGAGACACAGAATCGGAAACAGGCTCCAGGCTCTGAGCTGTCAGCCCAGAGCCCGACGCGGGGCTCGAACTCACGGACCGCGAGATCGTGACCTGGCTGAAGTCGGACGCTTAACCGACTGCGCCACCCAGGCGCCCCGGTATATACATTTTAAAGGCAGTTGATAAGTGATAACCACAAAGGATGTACCAATATAAAATTTTACCAAACTCTTTATGAGAATTTCTAGGTCCCTATATTTTTGCTAATGCTGGACAGTAGTATTTATTACTTACCTATTTGATATCTTTCTTTTTAAGAGTAAGGTTTAATAGGGAGGGATTACTTGAAATAGGGCGAGACAGGTAAAGGGGATTAAGAGTACACTTACCATGATGAGAGCTGAGTAACGTACAGAATTGTTGAGTCACTATATTGTATATCTGACACTAACATAGCACTATATGTTAATTACACTGGAATTAAAGTTCAAAAATTAACAAATTAAATATATTTTTTAAATTTAAAAATAGGGAGGATTACTTGAGCTTTAGAAAAGGGAGAACTGGGTAGAACGGAAGTCAAGAGAAAGATTTTGAGAGTCCCAGGAGACATTTGCCTAGTTTCTGTTTTTGCCTGGAGTTGGCCCTGAGTTGCAAGATGTGTGCTCTGCACTTAATCCAAAAAGTCATGATATACTTTAAATATTTAGAGTTCTCAAGCAACAAAACAAAACCCCCCAAACTTTGGAAACTTTCTCCATTGTTCTATTTCTCTGCAAATATACCCTTTCTTTCTCATCGTGGTTGCCTCTCCTATTGAAGCAATTAAGGACAAGTAACAGTGCTCGGGCTTTGGCATCTCTGCAAGGGGTGTCGGGACCCTCTGCAGAGACCGCTATGAAGGGGGCCACAGAGATGCCTCCTCTGCAAGCGGTATTGCCTGTTGGGGTTGGCAATGTTAAGTTTTTGTTTATTTGATGACTCAAAGAAACTGGAGTTTTCACGGGGAAGATTATTGACATGGTCATGAAAACAAAAGCAGGAAAAGAATCCTGTTTTAAAAGCAATGTTTTCAGGAAGTATCACCTTACTCACTCATGGGTTACTAAGTCATAAACCTGGAGCTGAGGATACAGAAAAGGTTTCTGGCTTGAGGTTGCCCTAAGTTGTAAATAGTTAAGAGGACTGTGTATGGCCTAGTGCAGTATGGGGAAAGGACTGGTTACAGGTAGCATAAGGTAGTTAGGGTGCTGGCTGGAGACAGAGACCTGAGTTAAAGTCCACTTCCATTGCCCACTAGCTGTGTAACTTTGGCAACTGGTATCGTCTTCCTGTATCTCAGTATCTTATCTATAAAATAGGGATAATAAAAGCCTCCACAAAGGGTGTGGAGGTCAAATGACACGCCTGTACAGTACTTAGCAAATGTCTAGATCATAATAAGTGGGGCGCCTGGGTGGCTCAGTTGGTTGAGTGTCAACTCTTGATTTCAGCTCAGATCATGATCCCAGGGTTGTGGGATAGAGACCCAGGGTTTGGGTCCATGCTCTCTCTCTCTCTCTTTCTCTGCCTCTTCCCCCTCCTCTTTCTTCTCTAAGATAAAAATTTTAAAAAGGTAGGTGGTCACCAAATAGTAGATAGTT
Source organism: Leopardus geoffroyi (assembly GCF_018350155.1). Lineage (NCBI taxonomy): Eukaryota > Metazoa > Chordata > Mammalia > Carnivora > Felidae > Leopardus > Leopardus geoffroyi. The sequence goes on along the minus strand of NC_059326.1, from coordinate 53,074,692 downwards.
GTAGCTAAGAGTCTGATAGCCTAACACACATGCTAACGATGTGTGAAATGAAGAGGCTACATTGTGTTTGCTCTTACTTTATAATTTTTAAATGTCCACAAGTAAGGAGAACAAGGAGAGCAGTAGATGCACACAAAACTCGTAAGTCTTCACACCGAGAAAAAGATACAACGCAAGTCATTGTTCTGCTAGCACACTGAGGTTTTTTTTAGCCCATTGCAACCAGAAAATTGATCTTGGCTGGGGCAGAACATACCAGCAGTATTTTTTTTTTTTAAGGACAGGTCTCAGTTCCTATAGGCTCCTTGGATTGAGATGAGAGACAGCTGATCTCTTTTTCTAGGGAACAGGTAGAGTGATATCAACCAAACAATAAATTTACAAATAGGCTTTATCTATTGGTATCTTGGGAAAGTGAGAATTCTGGCCAAATGACAAATCAGATCCTAGAAAATGAATCCAGACAAAAAGACTATTTAAGAGGAGACTGGAGACAACTGACGAGCAATTCAATGATATTTATCTCTAGATTAATGAGTCAAAGTTGTTGAAGATGGTGTTATAAATGGCTAGACACCAAAGTGTCTTGATTATCCTTTTTATTCTCCCCCAGTGTCTAACAAACTTCATACATATAGGTGCTCAAGAGCTACTCATTTCTAATTAATTCAAATGCATTAGGTTTTATTTTGTTACCATGCCTTTAATGCGATATGCTAATACTTCAGTATAGAAAGAGTGGAGTATTATGTATGTACCAACCAGTTTAATGTTTAATTCCAGGAATGGGGAGTTGCTTTGATCAATAATCCATTCTCCAAAGACGGTGGCTAACATTTTATCAGGTGGGCCACACTCGGGAGACGGCTACCTTAAAGTGTGTAGAAAATGACCCATATTCCAACTGACACTTGGGGTGGTATTAATTAACATAGTGAATGTCAAGAATGAGTTGCTCTAAGTGAAATTAATGGCTTGTTATTTACTATGTTTAACGTCAGAAATGGGTTCTCACCATGAAGTAGGAAAAACATGCAAAATGGCTAAAATATTTACAAGATATCCTTCCCCTGCTCTGTTCCTCTTGCATGAACATGGATTAAGAATCCAACAAAAGGGGCGCCTGGGTGGCTCAGTCGGTTAAGAGCCCGACTTCAGCTCAGGTCATGATCTCTCAGTGTGTCGGTTCGAGCCCCACATCGGGCTCTGTGATGACAGCTCGGAGCCTGGAGCCTGCTTCGGATTCTGTGTCTCCCTCTCTCTCTGCCATTCTGCTGCTCTCTCTCTTTCTCAAATATAAATAAACATTAAAAAGTTTTAAAAAAGAAAAAAAAACAATGACTGTAGCCAAGATCTTCAGGTACAAGATATGATTCCCCAAGTGGCCCTGAGGTGCTGGGTTAGGACTGCTGCTCACCTGATACCAACCATAAGAGTAATGGGCACCTGCTTCAAGAACACGGTCACACCTCATGATTGCCTGAAGGCATACCGAGGTCACAGAACAGATTGCCTGAGGTACACTGAGGCTTACTTGCTAATCAATGCTTATTTAACATATGTCTGTATGTGCAGCAGAATTGGGCTTGGGGTGGGTTTCCTCAGTAAAGCTATGTGTGCTGGTGCAGCCATGGAATCCTCACCCACCTCAGATTTCTTTGAGGGCTCCTATTGCCTACCAAAAGCATCTAAGAGCTATGCATGACCAAACCAGTTTAAGTAAAATTCACAGTGCTCTTGCTTGCTTTGTCCAGTGGTCTTTTTATTACTTCCTCTGATTTTTGGAGGAGATTTTACTTTTCAGGAATGTTTAGAGCAGATCATACAAATCACTCCACTATTCCCAATCAACATGGCTATTAGATTTAATGTTTCAAAAATTCTGATATTGTACTCTCTTTCTTTCCTCTGAGTATACTGGGCCCAGTGACATTTGCTTATAATGGATGTGGAATTTATTGCCTTCAATTTTCCCCAAAGGAAATGTTGGTGGAGGGGGAGAAATGGCTTTCCCTCTCTGTACAAATGCTATGGTGCAGAGATAGAACTTGTTATGTGGTCCGACGTGGGAGGAAGGCCAAGGAAGGGACAGAGGGATGAGCATAGTGTTGGTCATGGGAGAATCTGGAGGGGATAAGATGTAAACTTTCTTCTAATAATAATAATTTTTTTATGGAGATGATTTACTGAAGGCTCAGCATGCGTAAGGCAATGTGCTAAACTTCCAGCACAGATTCTGATACAGTTATTTAAAATCTCTATGAGGTGGTTATTACTATCATCCTCATTTTACAGAAGAGACAACAGACTGAGATGTTAAGAAACCTGTTCATAAGTGATGGTGACATAAATCACACCCAGGTCTTTCAGTTTCTAAAACTTGTAACTCTGCTACTTAGTTGACTGAAAACACTCCTCCAGCTCTCCAGATTTTCCATTTTTCTATGCATTCAAGAATAGAGATTTCTACTTACTTTGAGACAATTCTATACACTTTTACACATACATTTTTATTTATTTTATATTCTTCCAGTAATTTAATTACTGAATCCTATACTTGCTTCTGCTGATATTTGCAAAGTTTCGGTGACCTGGGAAAGGAAAGGAAGCAAGTTTCCCATTTTGGCGGGGGGGGGGGGGGGGGGGGGGGGGGGGCGGGTACCGTCATTATAACACCTTAACACAATTTTGAGTATTTGGGATGAGCTCCTACTTGGAGAAATGGTAAGAGCAGGTTATGTAGATCATTCTTCCATCCCCAAAGTGGATGAAAGTATTTCCTTTTCTTTCTTTTTTTCAAAAGGAAAATGGGAAGTTCATGCCTATGATAAAAATACAGGCATCACTCGCTTTTCAAAACTTCCCTTTATACAACTTTGCTTTTTGAAAAAAACTTCCTTAGTACCTGTGTTCGCTAATCATGAGAAACCTAAAGAGGATTTTTGCTTTTTTTTTTTACAAAAAAAGACACAAAAACAAAAAAAAAATTAAAAAGCATTCAGTGTTTGTTTTCCAGCGAGCTGTCATCGAGGCAGTGCCCTCCCCAGGCAGCAGAAAGCAGACCTGCTGAGCTCCTTCCTTGGGAACTACACTCTGTATCTCAGCATCTCAGAATCAAGAGCTCTGAGCTGTGTCTGTGAGCATCTGTGCTTTTTCTCAATTTATTATGTGGATCTGCTAGCAAGATGTGTCTTAAGGTATCAGGAAAGTCTAAGAGAGGTTATTTTTGGGGTATGAGGATGCTCAAAAACTTTTCTGAATAAAGGCAATTGCTTCTTTGCTTTATGACATTTTGGCTTACCAAAGGTTTCATAGGAACGCTTTACTTTCAGATACTGGGGGGAAACCTATATGAGAAAACACAGACAAGCATAAAGAAAAAGAAACAATAATAATACTATCACTCAGATAACACCATGATTAAATTTCTGAAGTATATACCTTTTGGATTGTTTTCCCCAATACATATATGGTAGCAAAATAGAATCACATTATACAACCTGTCTCTTATTAACATTTAATAAACATCTTTCCAGGTCACTAAATCTCAACATGTGAAATATATAGTATTAATTTAAGAATTATAATGGGTTTCAACATCATTATCTCCCCCCTCCCCCAACGGGAACTCTTAAAATCTTTTTACTCTAACTGTACTGGGAGGATATGTGTGGCATTGTTACCCAAGAGAAAATAAAAGCTGTTTATCAAATGCATCTGTACTATTCTCCCAATTTCAACAGGAACCACAGTATTTTCAACAAAAATATTGATACAACTTGAAAATCGACTTCTCCGTGATCATCCTAGACAGCATAACTGAGGCTATTTGATGCTGCTATTGTGTAAATTTTGTTACATTTTATTCTGGGAATGGGGTCAATATGGTCGTAGATCGAAGCCTGGGCACTTTGGCAGCAGTGAAATCAATGCTGTTCTGCATTTCCTTTATCAATATGCTCTGAAGGATCACACTTAGACCCAACTCTGCATTCATGTTGGTCAACATTTCTCCAAAAAGTGGCTATTAACTCTTTGATATCTGATAGGAATAACCAGCAGCATGTCCCTCCTTCAAAGAGAGAATTATAAACTATCAACAAAAAAATTATTATTTTATTTCTTAGATCTCTAGGATACTCTATCCTTTTTCCCCTGTTTGTGAACCTGATGGTTATGATTGTAAATCTTAAGAAATCAATATGCAAATATATTACACTACAGTCTTTCAAACGACACTACTGATGATACTCAAATAAGGCAGGTAATTTACAAGTAAAAAAAATCAGAAACTAACCTCAAATCAAACAAGAATACCAAAAAGAATTCAAGGTTTTTATTCACCAACTTAAAAGGAAGGCGACGGCACTTAGTTGATCTTGCTTTTTGCTTGTGTTCAGTCTCTCAGGCCCTCCTCAATTTTCTGAACCAAGAGCCACTAGAGGGAAATAGGAAGTTGAAACATATTAATATGTCAAAGTGTGGAAGGTGAGTCTCAGCATTCCCATGTGGATGTGTTTTGATTTCATGTCGATTTGCTTATTTTCTCTCTTACGTGGAGCTTCAGAGGCTAAACCTGAAAGTGCAGAGATCCTGACTGAAATGCTAAATTACTCCTTCAGTGGCTATGATTTAACATAGTCGAGTACTCCAGCCTTTAAAGTATCCATGGTGGAGGACAGTTTATTTATCTGTTTGTTTTTAATTCTCAAACTATCACAGACTGACATTTTGCTAAAATACAAAATCATGTTCTTGGTTGTCATGGTGATGCCAAATTGTTATAAAAGTTTTTATGCTTTTATTCTCAATTTCTGTACATGTAACAAACAGTACCTGTAACAGTACTGGTCTAGTGGATTGAGCATTAGTGTGAAAGTTTAGAGACTGGTACTAATCTCTCCTTGGAGGCCAAAAAGAAGTTCAAATGACCCAGTTAGATTATCTAACTTTGCTAGGACTTTGTTGTTTTCAGGCCTTAAGATTTTCAGGATTGTTTTAGGATCATAAGAGATGTTAGTTTGCTCTCTATATATTTTTTATTTCAGGGGCTAAATGGTTTTGATTAAAAATGTTTCAAGCTCTGTACATAACCTGATGGGAGAATTTGTTTCCAGCTCATTTGATAACTGGGGGGCAACTGCCGTGTATCTGTTTTCAACATTTCCTATAGAAATTCATTTCTTAACTGAGCTGCTGAGAAGAGTCATTAATAAAACTAAGAATACACACATACTCATGCACACAACACACACACACACACACACACACACACACACACACATACACACAAATAATATAGTCATCATAAATGTGTATGACCATTGGAGAGGATTGGAGTAAGAAACCTGAATGGACATGAGATTGATTTTGTCTTCTTTTAAATTCTTGTAGCTTTTTCAAAGAAAGGTGAATTTTCTCACAGAGGAAATGACTTGAGGATCCTAATTATGCAGATCTATTTGTCTTCCCTATTCTGAGGCATGGACCATTGGGAAGGAGAGGTATGGTTTAGGTGAAATGGGATTATTATAGCTTGCAGTGGGATGTTTTATCAAATTTGGGGAAACCTCTCGAGCATCCAAAAACTTTTTGAACCCATTTCTAAGACAAGGTTATAAATCCGTGAAGTGTTTATTAATATGTTGCTCCTGGGATGTTAGACTTCCGTGTACCATCACATTTCCTCTTCCCAACTTTCATGGCACCCTGTAAACAGGCAGGAAGTTTGCCTATGCTGAGTCAGAAGTAAAAAGGTGAGGAGACCCCATCCAAAGGCATCAGCAGCCAAACAGATGTGGTAAGAATGATGTTTCTGATGTTACAAGCACCTGCCTACTGACTCCCAGAGTCAGGAAAACTGTACCCAGAGAGTTCCTCTGGAAATGAGTCAAGTGATCCATGATGGGAGAAGCTGATTTACTCATCTAAATTTAGGCAGGAGGCACTGAAACTACCCCCACTCATCAAGGTTTATGCAAGGCCATTATAATATTTTCACATTATCTCTCCCTTTATTAATTCATCCAGCAGTCTATTTGCTTTTTTTGGCCCAATGTAGCCCATTGAGCAGACATCTTAATTGAGCTGTTCATAATGACGCCCAGATCTTTTTCGAAAAAGGTGCCAGCTAATTCAGAGCCCATCAGACCCATTAGTGTGTGGGAACTTTAAACTGTCTTTTTCAATATGCATTACTTTGCAATGAACTATTTGGGAGTGCATTGGCCATGCATAAACCAATCAATTTCTCTTTTCCTTTCTTTGGGAGTACCACAGAATGACCCAGTGTTTCAGTGAGCCTTAAAAGTAATGTTGTGATCTCACAGTTAAACCAACTGGCCAAATTTCAAATCTTCTTTCTTCTAGGATTTCCATTTTTGAAGTTTGTTTGACTATGAAAACCGTAAGGTTTTTATTTCAAGCCAAAGCTATATTTGAAGTCTTTTTCCTTTTTTACCTTAAAAATATCTACCTGAAAAAAAGCCTCAGAAGATTTCTATCAATCTCCAAAGAATGAAGGATGTTAGAATGAATACAAATCCCATGTAGAGGAGATATATTTTAATATTCAACCAGGATAATGGATTCCATAATAGAAACCACATCAAATATTCTGTATATATTTGAATATAGCAAAGCACTCTTTTGTTTAAAATGTATGATTTGAAATTTATTGAGATGAATTGGAATTAAAAAAAATTTCAGGGGCTCCTGGGTGGATTAGTTGGTTAAGCACCTGACTTCAGCTCAGGTCATGATCTCGTAGTCTGTGAGTTCAAGCCCCACATCCGGCTCTGTGCTGACAGCTCAGAGCCTGGGGCCTGCTTTGGATTCTGTGTCTCCCTTTGTCTCTACTCCTCCCCCCACTCATGCTCTATCTCTTTTTGTCTCTCAAAAAGAAATAAACGTTAATTTTTTTTTTAATTCTTCACCAATAATCTTGAGAATTTAAGACCAGAAGCAATCTTTAGGGTCCATCCTGCCAAGAAATGTAATTAACTTAAGTTTTCTAAGGAGATGGGCATCTAAAACATTATAGAAGAGGGAGAATTATGTTCTGTGATATGATGACTCTTTTTGCTCCAATCTGTATCTTTACTAATATGAAGTGAAAACCAATCATAAAATTTGGTTCTCTGGAATGTGGAATATTTAGATTAATTATAAGGTGAACCTACCAATTAAGCCTATTATTGTTTTAACCTTGGCTTGAGAATATTTTAAAGCTACATAGAAAATAATTCAAGAGTTTTCAAAATCATAATGTGGTTATCATAGAGATAAAGTTTTACTCTATGTGGAGAAATGGAATTTGGCTGTGACTCTGTTGACCCTCATACTACCACCCACCAACCCCTATGTCTCAATGCCAGCTGGGTTTTGTGCTTTCCCTCATTTTCACAAAATTATATATAATAAGGAAATGAAATACTGATTAGGGGATGCTGTTGAATTAGTTAATTCTGATTGACCTAGGACCTCAATATAATATGGTAGTAGCAATTATATACATCACTATCCATAATGATATAAAACAGCAAATTGTATTTTGAGAGTAACTTTTTCCAGGCGATAGATCAAGTTCAATAGAAATCACTTGATTCTTTATAAAAGTAATTTAGACTTGAAAGTGGCAAAAGAAAGCCACTAATATTGCATGTGCCAATGACATATAATGCCGGAAGTCCAAATGTAATTCATCAAATTCAGACACTCCTCTATAATCTCCAGGGACTTGTGATTGCCGAAGGTAATCAAGAGAAGAGTTGCTTATTGGCAAAAATTTCTCTTGGAGGATAAAAGCCAGATGTCATGCTCAATTGGCTATTTAATAAAAGAGTTTGGTGGGGTGCCTGGGTGGCTCAGTTGGTTAAGCATCTGACTCTTAATTTTGGCTCAGGGCATGATCTCATGGTTTGTGAGTCGAGGCCTGAGTTGGGCTCTGCTCTGATAGCGTGGAGTCTGCTTGGGATTCTCTTGCTCCCTCTCTCTGACCCTCCCCCATTCATGTGCTCATACTCTCTCTCAAAGTAAATAAATAAACTTAAAAACTTAAAAAATAAATAAATGACTTTAGTGATAATGATATCAGTTTTACACGTTGTCACCATTTTTAAAGTCAAATTTGGTGTACAACTTATGCACTCACATTTTCTGATGTTATCAATTACCTACAGATCCCTGGATCCTCTCAAACTCCCTAGCGAATGACCGACATTCACTGGCATCAGTGTTATTGCAAAAGAACTAGAAACAAAGACAAAGATATATAATGACTTTTCAATGATTAATTTATTTAAATAAATATCTATGATATAATCTACATAATATCGATGCATTGAGAACTCACAAAATTATATGTGAAAGGGAAAAACACTTTTTTGTGATGACATATTGGTACAATTTTACCCAACTTAAAATTGTAGAATTAAAAAATAGAGTAGGTGGAGAATTTTTTTTCTCTTCTACTTTCTTTTCTTTATATTGTATCTATAGGAGATGTTGGATATTAGCTGATCCTGTTATAGGAATCATTTCACAATATATGTAAATCAAACCATCACGCTGTATGCCTTAAATGTATGTTGTGGTATAGGTCAATTATTTTTCAATAAAACTGGGGGGAAATTCCTTCTGATCACTTTAGAAATCAATAATGACCTCGTAACGGTAATAACTCTTTTGAGTGTCTGACAAAAAAAGCAGCATATTTTCTGGAAAAGGAATAGTTATAGGAAATTTAATATTCATGATGATGAATGGGAGAAAACTGAAAAGCTGCTTATTGTAATTACTGTAGCAGCACAAGAGATGGCTGGACGATCAGAGCAATGGAAAGAGCAGTCTTGATGCAAATGCTGTGTAAAAAAGGAAAGGCACTTTCGTAAAGGACACCCAAAGTTTGGGTTGTAAAAACCAATGGGAACAGTCAACAAAAGAACTAAGTCCATTAATGCATGGTGCAGAAAGGCCTCCAGCCATACAGGAATGCAAAGAGTAGCATCATATTTGCACAAGGACATCGATTCTTTGGAGGTGTGTATACTCCTAAAGGCAGTCTTTTTTTGTATCATAAAAAAGAAGCCCAAAGCAGCACATAGCCATAGTTTTGAATTGAGTCTGGGATTGATTCTTTACCATTGTCTTTGAAATCAACCTGCTAAATGACTGAGTGCATACAAATGATCACAAGAAATCTTGTAGTCTCGATCTTTACAGATATTCAACCAACTTGATGCCTCTTACTGTGTTATGTAGAGTAATGGAGGAGCATTGAATTGACTTAAACAAAGTGCCCCTCAGACAGAACAAGACCATCATGACAAATTATTTATTGGAAAAAAAGTGCTGGAAAGAAGAGGCCTATCTTGGGCTTGAGTCCCGATAGGTGGTAAACAGATGGTTTATGAGACTGTGCCATTTGTGCCATTTTATAAATACTCAAATAAAAATGTCTTAGGAATGTTTTAAAAGAAGTAGAATCTTAGAATCCATCATTTCAATCATGAACACACATAGGTGTTCAACACTTTTACGACAAACCAGAAATATAGGCAGACTATTTTAATGTTTCATGTTCTTAGCAGTCAAGTCATTTGGGGAATAAAAAAAATTAACATCTCATTAATGACTCTTGCAAAAATGTGAGTTATTAATAAATTTTTATTGGGGAAAAAAAAGCATCAATGCAAAGAACAGTCATGCTATAGAAAATGTCTGATGCCTGTTCAGGGTTAGGCATCTTCAGTCCAAGAATCTTTTTTTTTTTTAAGTTTATTTATATTTGAGAGAGAGAGAGAGAGAGAATGTGTGACTGGGACAGGGGCAGAGGGAGTCAGAGATAGGATCTGAAGCAGACTCCTGGCTATAAGCTGTCAGCCTAGAGCCTGATGGGGAGCTTGAACTCACAAGCTGTGAGATCATGACCTGAGCCAATGTCGGAAGCTTAACTGACTGAGCCACCCAGGTGCCTCTTCAGTCTAAGGATCTTAATCGTTAAGAATATCTGAGTTGTCCCTGGAGTATGCCCTCACTCACCTAGCTCAGCACAAATGTCTATGGAACAAACTACAACAACATGTATTTCATTCATATACAGAGCAGAAAGAAAGTAGCTGGCATAAGCCAATAAAATCAAAATCATAGAAAGGAAAAATAAGGATTAAGGAGAGTAAGTTTGATGCATGGTAAAGTAAGAAAGATTAAGAACTAAAGGAATGTCATAAGGAAAAAAATCTTCAAATTTAAAAAGGCATATTTTAATCTCCACAATATAGTTAGGATGTGCTTATTAGGAAAGAAGGCAAAACGGATCAGTGTAATGGGGGAAATATTTCAATATTGTCCTATGTGTGAGTGTGTATGTATGTGTGCACACATGTATTTAAATATTTTTAATCAACTTGATCGAGTATAATTTACATGTAAGAAAATGCACGTATGTTAAGTAAAGAGTTCAATGAGTTTTGAAAATATATATCCCTATGTCATCCCCATACAGTCCAGATATAGAACTTTTTTTTTTACCTTAGGACTTGTTCCCTCCTTACAGGCAGCATCTGGAGAAAACTGCTTTGAGAAAAGGAACAAGAAAGCATAAACTCTTCAGATAGAGTTTTGTAAGTTTTAATAGAAGCTATTGGTTGAGGAAGGAATTTTAGGCTCAAAAGCTTGAGCATTGGAATATGAGAGCAGAAGTTTCGTTTAGCCAAACAATAGATTTGGGAAGAATGCTGGATGAGTTTTCTGTAAGTTCATGTTACTCTTGCTAAAAATTTCTTTTGTCTGTGGAGATGGAGGCAAGTCAGAAAAGCAAAGATTTAGCCTGTTTGCTTCCATCTTGTGGAGCACTAGGGTGGTGGAAAGAGCGATGTGGTGGTTTTCAGCACACCGGGTTAGTTTCTCCAATCTCTAGCAGTGCTGAGTGAGGGAATCCAAATGCTTCTCTGACTCCAAAAGAGGAACGAGTGCCTGAGAGAAGGACTGTGGACTGGAAGCAGAGAACGCAAGGGGCGCTGGAGGCTGATGGGAACTCGGGCATCAGCAGGGGGTGCTGAAACAAGGGTGATGTCAGCTGAAAACCAGGAGTCTGTCTCCTACTTCTTTCCCTGTAGCCCAGCTGTGATGTTTCCCAGAACATAAATGGAGCCTGGGGAAATCTTGAAATGTCAGAAAACACCAATTTAGCGGTGTTTGACCAAAATTAAGTACTCTGTTACCTGGGGGAATGAGGTTCAAAGCAGAGATTAGACTGAGTTTTAGAAAGTAACAATCTCTTTTTATGGACGTCTACCTTCTGAAAAATTTGTATCTACTACATGAGCAGAATAAATAAATCCAATACCATATTGGAAACTAAAATTAGTAATGAATGGATATAGCTCAACTATATTGAGTAACTGCATCTGCATGGCACTTGAGAGTTGACAAGTGGTTTCATGTACTTAATCTCATTTGGTCCACTCAATAGCCTGCAAAGTAAGCAAGCCAAAGACCCTTCCTTTACGTGAAAATAGAGACAGCTATAAAATATCATCCCTGGAATATTCATTGATTCAATTTATCCAAGAAATCACTGAAATGCCACAACTTACAACCTACTTTACTTGCCATCTTCCCCGGAGTGCATTTCCAAGAGGCCGTGAGGGGTATGGGACAGGGTCATAAGAACATGATCAGGAGTGACAATGACCCTTGGTAGGCCCACAGAGTGACTGTGCTCACAAACAGAAGTAGGCGCGGAGGGTGAGAAGGGTATCAGAGTGAGTTCTTGAAAACTGTTATGTTCACATTGCAGAAAGGAAAGAGAGCTCAAGTTAGTGCCATCCTAATCCCTGCTGGCGGTAATTAAGGTAGTGTGGAGAAGGAGGAATGGCTGACAGATGTAATAACCTTACTTATCTGACTCAAGAGCCTACAGAGGTGTCAGTAGCCCTGGCGGTGAGGAAGAGCCTGGGCCAGGTAAGAAAAGAGTTTGGAGAAATGAAACCAGTTCTAGAGACTGATTCTTGCAAATGGGGTGGCATTCTTGAGCCTGGTCCGGAGTTGGGTTAAGTCCAGACGTGAATACCTGGACAAGGCACGTGCCATCAAGGAGCAGCTGGTACCAAAGGCTGCCAGGTGGCTGCTGTGTCCGCTCAGCATCAGCTCAGTTCCTGGCCGGGATACGAGATTCATCCATGCAGCTCAGGGAATAGAACAGAGTTCCAGTTCCAGCTGCAACTGGAGGATTGGAGGGAAATTAAGGCAGAAATCCAGTCTGCAGTCTAGGCCAAGGGTGAGGGAAGCAGGGAAGGAATAACAGAGATGAGGTTTAGGTCAGCAGGACCCCTACCTTGCCATTGTGGGCTGAAGACTGGCGCTGACCTTCTGATCAGATCAGGATGACTGTGGAACTCAAGGGACTCTATCCTGCAGATGGAGGTCATTGGCAATGCCAGCAGAAGGGTCTAGAGAAGACAGGATTGAACATGATGGCACGGGTACAGCTAGAATTTGAGCTAGTCTGCCAAGGAAAGCCCAGCCTAACAGGATATACTAGTCATCCATCGGACATACTGCTGAGACATGAGAGCTAATTACAAAACAATGCTTTGACTGGTAAGCTATTCATTAAAAAACTAAAATAATTTTAACCAGCCAACTGGTTTTGATAGTAATTTGTAACTTTAGCAAAAGTTCAGCATATAAAACTTTTTTCCAGATACATAGCAGGAAATGTACAATTTTCTAAGCTAGACTCAGGAATGACATAAACAGCAAAATCATTTCTGCTTACTTCTATCATATATAGAAGAAAGTGATCTGTTGGAGTGTTGATCTGACCAGCCTTGTCTCATAGAGAACTAGCCAGGTGAGTCCCATGATTTTGATTTCTCTACTAAGACCTTATATCGTGTAGTCAATTTTAGTAGGGCTCTAAGAGAAGCATCCAGGAGCACCTCTTTTCTTTTCTTTTCTTTTCTTTTCTTTTCTTTTCTTTTCTTTTCTTTTCTTTTCTTTTCTTCTTTCTTTTCTTTTCTTTCTTTCCTTTCCTTTCCTTTCCTTTCCTTTCCTTTCCTTTCCTTTCCTTTCTTTCCTTTTCTTTTTTCTTTTCTCTTCTCTTCCCTGTTCTTTTCTCTTTTCTTTCTTTTCCTTCCCTCTTCTTACTCTTTAATTGAGGGTTTTCACTATCCATGTGTGCAACAAAAAATATTAATTTTGGAGAAATGGGAGGAAGATATTACACACTTATAATACCTACAGCATATATCAGTCACTAAACAGCTTTAGGAACACCCAATGCCCCAGATGATGGATCTTTAATTTCACTTATTCCACTTTTTAGAGCTTTTTTGAACCAGATATTCTTTAAAATGCCTTTGTTCCCTCCCATGTAGCAGAGATAATAAAGATAATAAGAGAAGAATGAACACCCGTGGGATGTGTGCTGTGTGCTAGATACCCCTTGAGGTGCCTTACAAGGATTATCTTCTTCTGTCTTCACAGCAGGTGAAGGTTAAAGCAGGTACTGTTATTGCCCCCATTTTACTGGAATCTAGAGAAACATGTATCCATTGAATTTTAGATTTGAAAGACAAACATATTAATAAACATGTAGCCCTGTTTTCCCATTAGCTCTCAGGCCACACGAGTGGTTCACATGAGTAAGACACAGAAGCCCAGTTCAGTTAAGTCAGTTGCCCAAGGGAATATTTCTGTTATATGACAGACCGGGGATAAATGTACGTTACTTCACGTTCATTTATGTTCCAACCACACCATAGATTCTCTTAGTTATAGTTAAAAAAGAAAAGTAGTACTTAAGAAATACAAATACATTTTAAGAATGAAGTCAGTTATGACCACCAGGATTAAGTAAATAAAAATCTGTTGAAGCTGCAATATATGCATGTGTATGTGGGTTTTGTGTGTGTGTGTGTGCACGCGCATGTGTGTGTGTATGCACATCCATATGTATGTATATATGCCTTTAACAAAACCTCAGCAAAGAAAATAGAAGAATGCATAGAGATCCCAAATCCTTGCAAGCTTGCCAGACTTCCTGAGGACCAAGTTTGTGTCAATGGTTTGGAGCCACTTTGATCTCAGCTCCTACAGAAGATCCGAAGAAGGTACTTATTAAAATTTCATAGGTCATAATTAATGATCCCACTCATAAAATTGCTTCTAATAACTCTGGCTCCAGATAGACAGTTTACCTGCAGGGAAAATTTTCTTTGCAGCAACACACGGAAGATCATAAATTGGCCTGGCTCAGTAATTTAGTGGGTCTTAGAGAGCTCAAACCTCCCTCTTTCTAAATCGATGATTTCAAACTAAGTTTACTGCCACCAGAAATTGAAAGCTTGTTATATACCTGCTTTCTAAATCTACTACCGGGGCCCGAGGTCTTGAAAATTCAAGGAAACTTTCAATTTCCACCTCCTGTTGCTGTTTTCCCACGTCTACACCCTCCTGCCTGTGCGTCCGGAGTCTAGGCTATAAGATATACAAGGTGAGCGGGAGAGAAATCTGCTGTGCAGGAAAAACTGCACCCTTTTTGGACAGAGAGGACCTTCCTTCCACCCACTGTGTTGTCGTCTGTAGTTCTCCAGCTCTTTCTTTTCACCCACCTCTACTATTCCACCTCAAAAAGCCCCCACTCTTCCCCAACAACAGTTCTTTAGTTGCCAACGTGCCGTTGAGCTAAGAAAAGCATTTCATCACCATGCTGGCTTCCTCCCACCTCTGAGTGTTCTTTGGTCTCTTCTCTACGGTTGGAGGAAAACGACGTACATAGATAACGTGTTGGTTTGACTATGCTCTTCAAACACCTATCAACTTTAATATGTGATCTTGGAATGCATAGAGGTAATTCTATTCTGGATTAAAAAAAAAGTCACATTTTAAATTTAAAAAGTAAGGCTCACTTGTCCATTTGACCTTTCTGATTGTCTGCACCACTTCTCTTACATTAGGGATTGTTGACTGAACCTAATATTTTATCTGAAATAGTTTTAAATCCTTCATAGAAAAGTTTTTTCATGGCAGTGCAATAAAATCCATTAGTTGGCAAAAAAAAGGGACTCATTAAATTTTCTTTAAATAATAGACCAGTGGGGTCCCTGGGGGGCTCAGTCAGTTAAGCATTTGACTTCAGCTCAGGTCATGATCTCGCGGTTTGTGAGTTCGAGCTCCATGTAGGCCTGGAGCCTGCTTCGGATTTTGTGTCTTCCTCTCTCTCTGTCCCTCCCATGCTCATGCTCTGTCTCTGTCTATAAATAATAAATAAACGTTAAAAATAAATAAATAATATACCAGTGACACACCTTACCAAAAATGTTGACTTGCTTTCCCAAACCTCATGGAAATAGGCTAAAGGGAGAGAGGGGGAAGGATGCTAAGTACAAGAGTGATTCTTTTTTAGTTTATTTGTTTTGAGAGAGAGAAAGCATGAGCAGGGGAGGGGCAGAGAGAGAGGGACAGAGAGAGAATCCCAAGCAGGCTCTTCACTGTTAGCACAGAGTCTGACATGGGGCTTGAACCCATGAACTGTGAGATCATGACCTGAGCTGAAAGCAAGAGTTGGATGCTCAACTGACTGAGCCACCCAGGTAACCCAAGAATGAAAATATAATTCATACATGGTTATTTAAACTTAACCAGTGTTGTCAATAGTGTATTTTTGCTTTGCCTTGGGCTAGATGGAAATGGTAAAATTATCTCCAATCCAATCAGCTGGCACCTGCCTTTCGTGGGCGTGAATAATGCCATGCTTAAAACTTGATACGACAACCCATCTTGTGTGGACTTTGAACCATCACCACTTGGAAATTATATCTCAAGGAACCAGAATCAAATATGACACATCGACCTGATGTGGGAAAGGGTCAATAGCCCATTAGTGGTTCCCTAGAGAATGTGTGTTATAAGTGACCTTCTGTTTCTGCTGCCACTCTTACCCAACTGCATCAAAGCTGCTTGGGGAAGAGACAAACTAATCACTTGCATATACTAAATTTGCTGCAGGCAATTGTGTGATAAATTGTCCAATTTCACTAGGCAAGGTAGCTTGTAAAAAGAAAGAAAATTCAGTCTCACAGTGTATAAAGTCATTGCATGGTCAGGTCTTCAACTGTAATGCAGGACTAAATGTATCTACGTTTGTGGCAACCTCTCCAACTTGCTGGGGGTGTGGTGTATGGAAGGTATAACTATTATTATAATTTCTCCGTACTATTTAGAAAACAGCTGCCAGAAGAGTCTCCCTTGTCAGAAAGACTTGAATATTTTTTTTTAATTTTTTTTCAACGTTTATTTATTTTTGGGACAGAGAGAGACAGAGCATGAACGGGGGAGGGGCAGAGAGAGAGGGAGACACAGAATTGGAAACAGGCTCCAGGCTCTGAGCCATCAGCCCAGAGCCTGATGTGGGGCTCGAACTCACGGACCACGAGATCGTGACCTGGCTGAAGTCGGACGCTTAACCGACTGCGCCACCCAGGCGCCCCAAGACTTGAATATTTTTAACTAATATGTCATCTCATTGATTTGGGGGTTGCACTTTTATAATTGTGTTCTTTGAAGAAACTGAAGCATGGAGTATGAACCCTAAGATGAAGGTCAATTTGGGATACACTGTGTGACGAATCAACCTCACAGCTTCAGAAACATCTTTCATCACCAGCTTTAAAAATATGAATAGTAATTTGGGTGTTAAAAATGATGATATAATAAATTCTACTGGTTGATCTAAGGGTTAAGTAATTGAAGCAAATTCTAGTGGTGTTTCAGCTTACACAGGCAAACAAGACATAGACTTAAAAGCATATTTAAGTTTAATTTTGGTTGCTAATTTTGTGCCAGTGTTTCTAGGCAACAATGCTAGGGATATCAACTTCTGTTGGTCAATTCTGAATAGATAGGGAGCAGGCTATTAAGTGGGATTAGAACATGGAATCATCAGAGGTGCCTGGGTGGCTCAGTTGGTTAAGCATTGGACTTCGGCTCATGTCATGATCTCATGGTTCATGAGTTCAAGCCCTGTGTCGGGCTCTGTGCTGACAGCTTGGAACCTGGGGCCTACTTCAGATTCTGTGTCTTCCTCTCTCTCTGCCCCTCCCCAGCTCATGCTCTGTCTCTCAAAAATAAATAAACATTAAAAAAAAAAAAAAAGAAAATGGATTGATCATACTTCTTATCATCCCTGTTTGATCTTGGTCCTATTTCATCAACTGTTAGTTCTTTTCATGTCTGGAGTACCTCAGCTATTCTTTGCTGAATGGTATACCTCCCCAAACCAGTTATATAGCACATACACAGGTGCTACTCCAAAAAGGGATGTTAAGTTCATTGGGAACTGGGTTAAATGCAGTGAAATGGATCGTTTCTACAGGACTTCTCAGAGCTTTGATATACTAATGTGCATTGCAGCTAACCAAGAGGGATAGATAGTATGCAGCATTTATTAAAATTATATGTCCAAATATTTCTTTTGTCCCAGGTACATTTCATGGGAGTGGTGTTTCCATGGAGCATAACTTGGCCAAACATTTAATTTGTCCAATTTCAAATACACGCTGTCCTGAAAAATATCAGCCATACCTAGCACAGGGAACTGACTATAAAAATATAAATATAATTTGGATGGCAGCAGTACACAAAAGTAAAACTTTAGGGCGAACTGCCACCATGGGGTGGTTTTGGAAAAGTCCCAGACAAGTGTAGAGAAATTCAAGAGAGGGAAAAGGCATGCCTACCTCCCTTTGCCCTTCCCTCCCACAGATTGCTTGGTCGGCTTTCAGGGATAACATGATTTTAAGAAATGCCCCCACAACTGTGAAAATTGGGGGGAAGCATGACAGTCTTGTAACAAAGCAGTTCTCAGGAGTTGCGAGCTGCCATAGAGGGGAAACTCACCAGGGAAGCAATGTCATTGCGTGGGCATCCAGTTGAGAAGGCACTTTACCCTGCAGGAGAGAGCATTAGTAGCCCTGGAAAGACCTCTTCTCTCTGGGGAATGCTTAACAAGACTTCCTCTTGTTCTAGGACCAGATATATCCATGGCCAATCAGAATTCTCGTGAATATGGTTTATCTGGGTATAGAAAAAAATGCATATGAACTGTAGTTCCTTATAATTTTTAGGCTAACGTAAGTAACTTAAAAAGCTACATAATCAAAATGCTCAATAGAACAATAGAACCTATGTTGTTATTTACTTATCCATCTATTATTTTCCTTATTTTTTGAACTTTCTGTAACATTATCAGCCATCTTATAATTCTTGGCTCTTTTTGTCCGTGTTTTCTGTTTCTCACCTTCCCTTTATCTCCCTGCCCCTGCTTCGAGCCCTTAACACACAGCACTGGTGTGTTTGTAACAAAAGTCCCTAATATCTTCCCATTAACAAGAATATAAATAGATTCCCAACTAAAATAAAAAAGCACAACATTTTAAAGTGCAAGCTGATTCAAAGGGTAAGGGAAGAATTCATTGAGGCATTTTCTGCTTCTTCAGGGAATAAAGACCCCATATTCTAGGGCTTACAAGCACTTACTTGGAAAGAAATGTTTCAATGGTCAATTTCCTGAAAAATGAAGCTGATACGTATTCACAACAAAGAAACATACATAAAACAGTGTCTGCAAAAATTTCTTTCCCAAATTAAGTAAATTCCATTTCAGAACATGATCATATCGATGGGCAAGTAATTCTTCAAAGTTGTGCTTACTTGCATTGAAGTAGAAATGTCTATATTTCTGAATCTGATAACTAAATCAAATTATAGTGTTGTTTTATTTTTGCTTAGAAGCTGAACATAAACCTCTTTTCTCCAAAACTTTTTTTGTTTGCTGTTCAATACAGCGATGGATAAGTCCTTCAGTTGCAATGAGCCTTGAGAGAATGAGGTAGGAACTAGTTTTCGGTTTTATGGGTCAAGGAGTAGAACTTTTAGATCTTCTTTGGCCCCAGTTTGGGATTCTATCTATCAATATATACTGCCACTTCCAAATAGCTAATGCTTTTAAAGCCAAAAGCATTCTGTATATTCATCATTTCTCACCAAATATGAGAACTGCCAGAGAAATGCCTAGCTTTTAAAATTCCATAGCAGAATTAAATAAGCTCAAGCCTAAGCAGAAAATAAGAATACCGAAGCTAGAAGAAGAAAAATGAACATAGATTCGTTTGTTTCTGCTGACAAGCCTACTTCTAGTCTTCTCTCGAGGCTACAGTATTCCTACAAAGTTGTGTGCTTCCGGCCATTGCGCTGGAATCCCAGCTTTGATCCCTGGACTGTGACGGAGCCGAGCACATCTGCCCGGTCTGAACAATGGGAAAAATACCAGCTCTTCTCTCTGAACCCCTGAGGTGGTCCACAGGCTGTCATGAGGAGTACTCAGTAGGCCAAAGCCTCTTCTCCCTGCCATCACTCCTCGGCAGAGGGGAATAAGCCAAGTCTTGAGGACACTTGCCCCAGGTTGCAGAATCGACAGTAGCCTTGGGTCCTTGGCTAACGGCAGTGTTCAGGGTTCTTCCACGCTGCTGTGTCTCCAAACTCTGCAAGTGGGACTAACCTTGCTGCTTTGATGAATACAGTTTTAGCTGCCTCTGTCCAAAATAAGTCACCAAGCGTTCTTAAAGTGTTCTATGAAGAAATCAGACTGAAGCTGCTTAGGTGATGAAAAAGTGCCTCTCGCCTGGGTGGCTCAGTTGGTTAAATATCCGACTTCGGCTGGGGTCATGATCTTGCGGTCAGCGAGTTCGAGCCCCACTTAGGGCTTTGTGCTGAAGTTCAGAGCCTGGAGCCTGCTTCGGATTCTGTCTCCCTCTCTCTCTCTCTGCTCCACCCCTCTCTGTCTCCCAAGAATAAATAAATATTAAGAAAAAATTTTTAAGTGCCTCTTGTCTCGTAGCAATGGCACGATAGAGTGGCAACAGTGCCCAAGCCTTAAGAAAAAACCTGCACGGTGGGAAAGTTACAATGCATGGAGGAGTGGCTAAGGGTTGCAAAGGTCTCAGGAAGGTGCAACTATGTTTTGGCAACAACAGTTCATTTCGACTTCCTTAAGCAGTGCAGATTTTGACATCCAAGTCTTAAATTTCAGAGACTACTAAGCAAATTCCAGATGCCTGCTTGTTAAGCTTGAGAAATCAGTGTAAAGGAAAGAAACTAGTCAAGACTACAGAATTCCTTCCAAAGAATGAACTTTTTAGGTAAAATTAAAACATTCGTTAACAAGTTGGCAATTTTATACAATGTCTATTTGGTAGCATCCTGCTAATGCTCTCTGTGTCCAGAGCTCCTTAAAGGGAAAATGAGCAAGGTTTTATTAGATCCACTATATAAGTAGTTTCTATTGCCTTTTCACTTAGACAATTTTACTATTATCATTATTATTATGAGATGTTAACTTATTTTAACACAATTGCTTCCTACCATCCAGTGAGGAAGCTTTGGAGTCATGATCCTTTGGAGGATGAACAAGGTGAAACCTGATGAGCTCCGATGACTGTTCCTGAGAATCAAAATTGAGTCCTTGACCGAGCCGGGATAAACCACAGGTCCTTACTCACATGAAGTATTTATACTTTTTAAAGATTTTAAATAAAATTTTTCTTGCTTCTCTCCACAATATTCATTAGTTCTAATCATATTATGGTCCCAATGTAGCTATTTTAAAGTGAAATTAAAAGGCAGCCTAGCTTTGGAGGGTAAGAGTTATTGAAAGAGGTGTCTGGAGAGCCATTTAAAATTTTCAAGTGAAAAAAAAAAGAGTGTATGTGTGAGAGCTGTTCTTTTCCTGTTAAAAATTAAGAAATCAAATATAGAAATAGTCTAATTTACATTAATGATCTGCAATCCATGAAACAATTTTTAACCATTTTAAAGTGAAAGGCTGGTGATTATGTGGGTGAGTGGATGGCGATAATAACCATAAATCTTTGAAAGCTGTGGATGTGCTAGGTAATAGTATATAAAAATGAGGTTGGCTAGGCTCCTGGCCTGAGAACTTACATAAGGAAGGCCTAAGCAATCATTCTGAGCCCTTAAGAGGGTGGAACTTATATTTCTACTTGTCCTTACCCTTGAAGGGTTGGTCTTTTCCTTCCTTCCATCCCCAAAACCCCTGTGCACTTTGTGTTAAAATATAGTTAGGTCCCTGAATGAGCACTGGCCTTCTGAACCTCCCTCCCAGGGAGAGCAGGGCCAAAGGTGGTTCAGGCAATGGGGACGCTGGATGTGTATGATCAAACCCGTGGGAGCTGCTGATAACCTGGGTGAACTCCAACAGAGAATTTGCCCTTCGTGTTGCAGGGGACTGGGAGTTTCTTTCTCGCCGGCTGAGCCACAAAAGTATGGTGGACACTGGCCACTAAACTTCCGTTCTCCTTCCTGCTGGGCCTAGTCTCTTGTAGAGACATAAACAGTATTGCTGCTGGGGGCATAGGGACTGAGAATAGAGGCTGGAGGAATGGGAGATGGTGGGGGGAGAGGGAGATGTGTCTGAACCAACCAGTGGACAGAACAACCCCAGATCGTACACAGAGGGAAGACCAAGGTCCCCCAAATGATTTTGCTGAGAAGAAGCAGAGCCAGTCATGAAATATGCAAATCTCCCAGGGAAAAAAATGTCTTGAATCACAGACCTGGTTGAAAATGGAGTCTATTTGCCCTGTTCCCCAGTTCCAGATCCCATATCATCACTGGCAAAGAATACCTCATGGCAATCCACACAGAAAGCATGATCAGAAGCCAACTGATTTTAGACGTACTCAGTGATACGTTCAAATATGCCCCGAACAAGCTCTCCAGGATTGCCCCTTCTATTGCCGGATTTAGAACTCGGAAGTTCAGTGGAAAGTATGCTTCATCGTGTTTCTTACCAATTTTAATATCTCAATATAACCACAAGTCTATTAAGATAAATAGTTAATGGTCACTATGTGAGAATGCCATACTTTAAGAGATGTCTGTGGCATGGATTGGGTTTTGCAGGATGGCTCAATACTATAGAAAGACTTTCAACTTTCAACACTTATTTTTAAAGATAAGAATGAATTTTTTACAAAGTCTGCAGAGGATTGGCTCTAGCCAGGCCATTATGTGTTATACATATTAGAGAAGGGGGCATGGCATGTACTCAGAGAGTTTTAGAGGAAATTAGAATGCTACAAATGATCCCCTTTCTTGAACCCTGAAAAATTCCACTTTGATTTAGCACTGGTGAAATTGTTAATAGAAACTTCTTTGCACATTGTATATAAACAGCACAGCCTGGCCTGTATCAACTTTATGCTCCAATAAACAAGACAATAATGACAAATTATCAAAGCAGGCCTCAGATGTGACCCTCAATTGGGAGAGCAGCAATTTAATGAAGACAAAAGCTAGGTGAAAGCTGCTAATATCATTTACTGATAAACAGATTTTCTCGAGAGGCTCCTAGCTGAATCCCCCGAGGACCCATAAACCTGCATAATTCCATTTAAAATATTGTGCAATTCACTAAATTAGTCTTTGAACATCCTTACTATCCAATTACGAAGCCCCAGCATGGACAGAATAATGAAATTTTTCAAACTGTGGAATGCATGTGGTCTTAACAAACTTATGACAAACACCAAAATTAGCTTTCAATTTTGAGGCCAATGTAGCTCCCTTTAATACCTCAAGTCAGAGCGGCAACAATAAAACACTATTGCGGGGCTAAGCAGAACAGAAGAAAAATAAATCTTGACTTACTCAGAATTCTGAACACGGTCTACCTTCAGGAAAAAAAAAAAATCATAAGAAGTTGAATGATGTTTTGCATTTGCAAGCTATTTGGTCGCTTAAAATCTAGTAAAAGCTTTACTGAATAAAGGGTACAAAATACCTCCTGGACAGTTCTATCTTCCAGGCAGGCAGAAAAGGCGAGAGTTTGAGGAAGTGAAATTTATTTCTGTTCAAGCATTGCAAGCTGCATTATTAAAGTCATTTGTCATGGTTTGAATATTTCTGCCTGATTCACCATTAAATTGGCCTTCTAATTACCAACTTTGTCATGAAAAGTGGTCTGGCTGTTTCATTCACCAGAAAACTTCAATTCTTTACTCATCACTTGCTTCATGTGTATAAAAAGAAAGAAAGAAAAAAAAAAAAAGAAAATAGCACACCGTATATTTTTATCCTTAAATCTTAGAAGAAATGATGTCAACACAATTATGCTTAAATTATCAGACAGCTTATACATTTTGAAGACACCGATAAGTATTTAGAAAGTGACTTATCATTGCATCTTTATTAAGAAACTTGCCAGCATTCACCTATTATCTGGCTCACGTTGTCATGGCTTCAGGAACAACAGGTACCAGCTAGAATCATGGTGTGCCAGGTAAGATATTTCTCATGTTTTCTATCTTCTTGGCTTCTTGGGTGCTGTACTTAACTGGATCCATAGAAAAAGACCTGGACTCCATCCACGGCTTCTCTAAGCAGCCTAGTGAACTCTTTGGCCAGCTGTTCCTGGTCTCCTGTTCATACTTCCAGGTGAAAAAGAAAAGGGAGTTGTGGGTGACAGTCACATAGGTGAGTATCTTCCCTTCTATATTCATTTCTGTTGAGTAGGATAATGGTGCACTATGCACTCATATTTTAAGCTACATAGTATAGCTTTCTCCAATGTTTTGGGGGAAAGAAGACCTAACTTACCAACATTGTTAAGACAACTCTGACAAAGACTTAGTAATGAATGCAACAATATTTGGGAAACATCCCTATAACGAAACATAAAACGGTATTTGATCCGAAGCACACCGAATTGTGAGGTGTTGGACATTTTATAGGTGAGGAAACTAAGGCATAGAGGGATTGTGTAACTGTCCCCAAAGCCACACAGCTAGTCAGAGCTCTGGCCCTTCTAAAGCCCGAGAATTTAACCATCTCTAGGTGTGTGTGGGTAGCACTTAGCACAATGCCCCGTGTTCGGCATTCTGTGAACTAGTTAATTTTTATGTTCAGATCATCTTAAAAAAATGTATATACACTTTAGACATTTTCATTTTTAGGCTCAAAATAAAGAGATCCATATTGGTTTTTGAATGTTTGTTCATTTATTTTGAGAGAGAGAAAGTGCTGGCACAAGCAGGGGAGGGACAGGAGGGGAAGAAAGAAAACCCCAAGCAGGCTCCAATCAGCACAGAGCCCGACGAGGGGTTCAATGTTATGACCAGGAGATCACAACCTGAGCCGACATCAAAAGTCAGACGTTTAACTGACTGAGCCACCCAGGCACCCGGGATCCATATTTCAACTATAAAGACAACTGATGGTGAATCAAAGAAACTGAGATTATGTCAATGGAATCCATACACTAGCATCTCATGGTCATCCTTACAGATGCCTTTTATGATGAAAGCAACCTTTGTTAAGCATTTTCTATTGACCTATATGAGTAGCAAAAATGAGTAAAACATCTGAATGAAATTTATGAGTGTTGGAACCTTATTTATATATATATATATATATATATATATATATATATATATATATTCTGCTTTTGTTTAGTTACTAACTTTACCTGGAGGAAAGTTGCATTTGTCAATGAAAGGTTTGCTCATAATTATTTCATAGCTTCAGATAATCATGTATATTTTCTGATCTATTTCTCAGATTGTATATAAATTAATCCACTGGTTTCATCATGGTTTTTGACATTGAACCAAAATGGAGAAATTTTGGTTAAAAGTCTTCAATGTCATGAAATATGAATAGAGATATCCACCCTTAGAAATAGATAGCTAGGACACCTTTAAGAATAAAAGGAGTGCTATTAATAATTATGCCAAAACAATTGGACTTAACCAAGACTGTTCCGAACAAATCAGGACTTTTTTTACCCTAGTATTATGAGTGTTTATATTCTGGATCTCCTGTCTTGATTCATTTCTTACTTTTTCTGGATTATAACTTGCAGTAGTCTCCTAAAAACAGCTGATGGTAG
The DNA here is from genome assembly GCF_018350155.1 of Leopardus geoffroyi. Taxonomy (NCBI): domain Eukaryota; kingdom Metazoa; phylum Chordata; class Mammalia; order Carnivora; family Felidae; genus Leopardus; species Leopardus geoffroyi. The sequence continues at coordinate 53,049,719 of NC_059326.1, read as the reverse complement.
GTAAAATTTTTGGATTCCTGGTCTCTAAATATAAATTTATTCTATTCTCAGAGCCAATTAAGAATATTCAGAATGTAAAATTTGGGGTTTAAAGTCATTTGCCTTAGAGTTTTGGAAGCGATTTTTCCACTTCTAGTTTTCAAGGTTGTTTTTGAGAAATCTGATGCCATTCTGTTTCTGTGTTTTTTATATGTGACCTATTGTTTTGTCTTTTGTCTTTTTCTTAATCTATTTGTCCTATTTTCCTTTCCTTCTTTATTTCTTGAACTATTTAAGATTTCTTGTTTATCCTTAATGTTGTCAAGATTCATGCTGACGTGACTTGGTTTATTTTGTTGTTGTTGTCATTGTTTTGTTTTGTTTTTTCATTTATTGGGCTGAGTACTTACAATATTCTTATAACCTGAGGATAAATGCCCTCAGTTCTGAATGCTTTTCTTATGTTATTTTTTAGATAATTTTCTTTCCTCCATTCTCTCTATTCTCTGTAGACCTGTTCTTAATAAAAGGTTATATCTTCTCGATTGACTAATTTCTTTTTTATTCTACCATTTTCCATTTCTTTGTCTTTTTGACATATATTCTGGAGAATTTTCTTTATCAGCCTTTCTATTACATTTTTATTTTGGCTTCTCTATTCTTCATTTATTAAAATTTTTTTTTACATTTATTTATTTTTGAGAGACAGAGTGAGAAAGAGCATAAGCAGGGGAGGGGCAGAGAGAGAAGGAGAGACAGAATCGGAAGCAGGCTCCAGGCTCTAAGCAAGTGTCCAGCACAGAGCCCAACGCAGGGCTCGAACCACAAACTGTGAGATCATGACTTGAGCCTAAGTCGGTCACTTAACTGACTGACCAACCCAGGTGCCCCTCTATTCTTCATTTATAAGAGCTCTTTCTTGTTCTTTGTTCTTTTTCAAAACACCCAGTTCTTGTTTTATGAACACAATATCTTTTCTTGACTCTCTAAGGATATTACTATTATTTTTAACTTTCTTCTATAACCTGAATTGTCCATCAGCTCTGGATTCCTTTGTATGATTATTTTTTATCCTCATTCTCATATTGGAGGCTTTACTAAGATGCCTGATGATCCCTTATTGTCTGTCAACGTTTATGAATGAAGCATTAAGAGCAAATCAGAGGCTCTACATGTGTGGATGGGACTTTTCCACTGAAAGATTTCACTGCAGACTCATCAGGAAGCAAAGTCACCTTTTTTATCAAAAGCTCTCTTTAAAGTCAGTTCAATTTCCCCAAAGAAGAGTCCTTCCATTTTTCTTTTTTTCTGATTGGTGGTAAGGACTCTTCTAACCTACTTCTCTTAATCAAATCACTCTGTTTTCAGCCCCACATCTTGAGCCTAACCCCTTTTGAGCCTATTGTACCTGAATTATGGAGACTTTTTGCTCAGTTTCTCTCAAAAAATAAAACTCTAGTGTTCTTGGGAAATTTAATGACTGTACACAGACCTTTAGCCCAATCATATCTTCTTGGCTTTGTACCCATCAGATACCTGATGTCTCCAAGTGCAGAACCTCTCACGTGTGCTCCTGTGTTGGGGCTACACCTCTGCTGGTATTTATGTTCTAATTTCCTCCAGTCTGTTAGTCCCATTATTACCCATCCATCTCCTTTCAAAAATCTGATGAAAATTCTTTTCACATTTTTACAATTTCAGTCTAAGTGGAGCCCCCATACGCACTAAGAATCAGCTCCTGGTCTGATTACTAAATTCAGCTGGTAATGAGATGGATATCTGCTGATGCCCCAGTTTCCACAATTGTTTCAGATGCTACTGAAAATCCCAAATCAGGCGAAAATCCAGATCAGAGATCTGAAGCCAGAGAATACTTCTAGCTTCACAAGATCCCTGCTGAAGTATCAAAGCAGGCAGCCTTCAGCAATTTGGGGGTTGCTGATCTTGAATCAGAGAAGGAATTGGAAAAGAAGTGGTGAGTTTGCAGGGGAAAAAATTAAGTAAAACAGAGACCTGCAGTGTTAGCAGCTGACATTAAAAAGAAAGAAAATTAAATGATGAGCTTGTAGCTTTAATATCACTGCTCTATCCAGCCCTCTGAATCTTTTTATCATACCTAAAGAATTGTTCATTCATCTTTCAGGAATACATTAGAGCAGGAGAGTTTTCCCATAGGCAAAAGCATTATACATATTTGCAAATGTCTTACATAATGATGCGAATACTATGCATAGGGATGTTTTGATGAAAGGTAGAAACAATGCAGCAATTTCCAGTCTGTTTCATTAGCTCTCATATGCCTAAGTAAAGGGAGTTTTCTTTGTTGTTTATGCTTTTTCAAACGTTAAAAAGGCTGGTATTTAGAATTCATGGTATTGGGTGTAAATAGGAAAGCCGACTGTTATCTGATGGAGAATGTTTCTTAATACAGATATCATGTCACACTCCTATTTCTGGTTATTATTTCTAATAACTTTATTTAAAATATGTGTTTATTCAGGAAATAAAAGCCATTTTTACTGGGATTCAAAAGTACTTTCAATACATGATCGAGAGAAAATAAACCTGTAAATCCTAGCTGCAGGTCTAAAATCGTCTTTTTATTTAGCTTGTTATGGTCAACTCAGCTTTAAAATTTTATTTTTGCAGTAGAAGCTTAAACAGGATGACTTATATTTGGGCTTAGTTGTCAATGTAAAAAAATAAACAAAAACCCTAACAGTTTAGTGCCTGCTTTGCATTGACATAAGAATTCCCCTTTCATTATACCCCAGCTACTGGCAGCTTATTATGGCCATTGCTTAATTTGTGCTCTGTTTTTACAAATGACACTTGTACAGGCCTCTTGGGGCTGCGGAGAGAAGCCAGGCCCCTCTCTTTCCCTTGTGTCAATTCTTTTGTGAACCTTTATAATTAGCCACTTAACAAATGGAGGGAAATGAACCTTCAGCAGCAAAGTATATCCTGAAGTTAAGTCAACCATGTGACAGGCAAAACCGATACATGAAAATCTCCTTAACTCAATTGTTGAGTTGCCTCAAGGGTTAAGAGGCATTCTACCCATAATAGCCTAAAAGAGAAGCCTTAGAAGTGGTGTTTTTTTGATGGTTCACTATCCAAACGCCTGTTAGCCTTTCCAAGAAACAGCACACATTAGAAAAAGCACATATTTCAGGGCATGATGGCTATCCGCCCCCCCCAAATCTTTTGTTTTGCAGGAAAAAAATGTCAAAAGTCTGGCTTTGAAAGTAACAAGATCCCCAGGCTTGAAATTTACAGATTCAATGTAAAGGAAAAAAAAAAAGGGGGGGGGGGGAAGCTTACATCTTTGGGGCTGAAAGAATGTAAGTGTAGAAAATGACATCACATATATTAAGATATTAATGAATTTGTTTTCAGAATCTATAATAGGGACCCTAAGAGCAGGGTGCTATCATTACGAACTCTTTCCTTTTTATTACTAATTAGACTTCTAAATGTGAGTGTAAATGTACCTCAGAGAGTATGTATTAAAAGTTGCATATGCATAAGAGATCATTTCGAATTCATCTTCCAACAAAAACTTCAACTTTGATATTTTCTCATGTTCCCATTTATACGACATTAACATAGTCTTTTGTATTTAATTTCTAAATTCCATTGTGATCATTCTATCAAGGTATTTACTTTTGAGGACTGTCTGATAGCTTAATCCCAGTTCAATAGGGCAACAGTCAACTGTTGCCAACTTAATGTATCCTATTATTATCAGTGATTCTTTTCCATGTTAAACGTATATTGCCTCTAATGTATACAATGAAATTTATCTGGTTTAAAGGCATATCCAAATCAAAAAATATATGTGATACATTTTACACAGAGCTGGGGAGACATAAGAATGGAGGCTTACAATATTATAATATTAGAAGATAAAAAAATTTCAGATACTATAATATATTGATACCAGAATGCTTTCTATCTTAAGAGGAATAAAATGGAACATAGTAAATTTCTGTAGGGTCAGTGAGATAAAAGACAGTTTCACTTCAAGTGTGCTCAAAGTGTTATTGTAAATAAAAATTGTGGTTTTATTTTATTATATAGCCCAAATATATTCATTAAAGTTTTATAGCAACTTCTATTGGTTTCAAAGATGAGTAAGTTTGCTTTATAGGCTATTGAGTAGTGGTTGACATTTCTCAATTAAGGCCTCATCTATACAAGAGCTGTTAACTCATCTATGCTTACCTTTCTTTAAAGTTTTATTTAGGTATAATTAACCAATAAACATTGTATATATTTAAGGTGTACAACCTGGTGTTTTGACAAACATTTACATTGTGGAATGATTACCGCAATCAAGCTGATTAACATATCTATCACCTCACATAGCTACGATTTTCTTTTCTTGCTTTCTTTCCTTGTGTGTGTATGTGTAGAGAACTCTTAAGATCTATTCTTTAGCAAAATTCAAGTATACGATAGTTTTCTTTTAACTGTAATAACCATGCTGTATAGCAGATCTCCAGAACTTATTCATCTTGTGTACTTGAAACCTGTACTCTTTGATCAAAATCTCCCCATTTCTCCCTCCCCTCAGCCTCTGGCAACCATCACTGTACCCTCTGTTTGTATGACCTTGACTATTTTATATTCTAAAAGTAAGATCATGCAGTATTTGTCTTTCTAGGTCTGGCTTATTTCACTTAGGATGATGTCCTCCAATTTCAACCATGTTGTGGCAAATGACAGGATTTCCTGACTCTCTACAGCTAAACAATATTCCACTGTATGTATGTACCACATTTTATCTGTTCATCTGTCAATGGACATTTAATTTGTTTCCGTATCTTGGCTATTGTGAATAATCCTGCAATGAATGTACAACCTCAGTGGCAAAAATAAATAAATAAATTAATTAATTAATTAAATAAAATAAAATAAAATAAAATAAAAATAATCCGATTGAAGAATGGGCAAAGGACCTGAATGGACATTTCTCGAAAGAAGACATAAATGGCCAACAGGTATATATATGAAAAGGTGCTCAATGTCACTAATCATCAGGGAAATGCAAATCAAAACCACAATAAGAGATCATCTCACACCTTTTAGAATGGCTATCTTCAAACAAATGATAACAGCTCTATCTACGCCTAGCACAGCTGGGGCTCATGGTCCCAAGAAGCCTCTGAAGTGTGTAGCAGCTCTAAAGCATTGGACACTAGATAAACTGACCAGTGTGTTTGCCCCTTGTCTATCTACTGGTTCCATAAGCTGAAGGAAAGTCTCCCTCTCATCATTTTCCTAGGGAATAGACTTAAGTATGCCCTAACAGGAGATGAAGTGAAGAAGGTCTTTATGCAGCATTTTATTATTTATTATGACTGTTGGCAAATTCTGAACTGATAGAACCTACCCTGCTAATTTTATGGGCATCATCAGCATTGTCAAGACTGGGGAGAATTTCCATCTGATCCACGACACCAAGCATTGGTTTTGCCGTTCAAGTATAAATTGTGCAAAGGAGAAATACCTTTGTAGGGGGCAAAAGGAATCTGGTGACCCATGATGTTCATACCATCTGCTATCCTGATCCCCTCATCAAGGCGAATGAGACCACTCAGATTGATTTAGAGGAGGGAAAGATTGCTGAGTTCATCAAGTTTGACACTGGTAATCTGTGCCTGTGTATGATGACTGGAGGTGCTAACCTGGGAAGAATTGGTGTGATCACCAACAGAGAGACACCTTGCTTCTTTTGCTGTAGTTCACATGAAAGATGCCAATGGCAACTGCTTTGTCACTTGGCTGTCCAATGTTTCTGTTGTTGGCAAAGGCAATGAACCATTTATTTCCCTCCCCCCATGGAAGTGGTATCTACCTCACCATTGCTGGAGAGAGAGAGACGAGAGACTGGTGGCCAAACAGAGTGGCGGGTAAAATGGTCTTTCGGTGATGTGATTGGAAGTCTTTATATTTAATTAAAGATAAGACAGCATGGAAAAACAAAAAAGGGTCACAAATGTTGATGAGGATGTGAAGAAGAGGGAACCCCTGTGTGTTGGTGATGGGAAGGTAAATTGATGTAGCCATTATGCAACACAGTGTTGGGGGGGGGGTTCCTCAAAAAATTAAAAATGGAACTACCTTATGACCCAGCAATTCCATATTCTAGGCATATCCAAAGGAAATGAAATCAGATCTTGAAGAGATATCTGCATTCCTGTGCCTACCTTTTTGGATGAGGTAGTAATGAGAGCAAACCTTTATTCAGGCACTGTTCTCGGCACTTTTAATATATTAATATAATCCTCATTGCAAACCTACGAAATAGATACTGTTAACATCTCTACTCTGAAGTAAGGAAACCGACACCAGTGAGGATAAGGTCACATCGATAGGAAGTGGCAGAACTGGGCTGCCTGGCTCAAGTCTATGCCCTTGACCGCCAGGTCATAGCGATTTGTCTCCCTGATTTGCCAACCATCTGGCTCTATTGGCCAAACTTTTTTAGTATCATGTAACTAGCTCAGGAAAACCCTATAGCAGTTTTCCTTGGTTGGAAGTATTTTAACGTATCAGAAGTCTTATTTCCCAAATTGTTGGTGGACTTAGAGACCTATTATTCAAGGTTGAAGTCAGCTAGTATTAAAAGTGACCACATAATTTATTGTGTTGATGGGACATTTTAAAGAAGGAAGTTAGATGCTGTTAATAGTTACACACTTGGAAAGTTGACAGAATCTGGACTGTCCCAGGCAAACCTAAGCATATAGGTACCCTGGCAAAGTCCCTCGAAGCCTGGACGCTCAACTTTCCGTATGGAGCAGACAGGAAAACAGCTGGAAATCCTTGCCAATTCTCCGGATGCCCTTGGAAAATGAGAGCAAATAATATGTGCAAACGGAGTCACCTCACTGGCCTCCTACTTTGTACACTGGAATCCCATTTTAAAACCAAGAGTCCTAGGTAGGCCTACCTTTTAGGAATTATGCCTGGACTCTAGGTACCCTTAAAAGCAGTCTTAGCCTTCCAGATTAGCAATGGGAAAACAGCTAAGAGTTTTTGCAGGTGAGGGCCTCAGTAGGGGGTCGTGATCAGTCTGTTGCTGCTGCTATTTCCTCCTTCCTGCCACCATCACCCACCTCTCCCTGGTCATAGCTTTGGACAGTTGCCTTACTCAACTAATGTCGTCAGTTACCAGGTGATGATACAAAGCAGAATTTCTCTCAACTCACTGTAACTGCTTACAATTCAGCGCAATGCTTGATACCCTGTAGGTACTTAATCAAGATCGCTGAATGAATGACTGACTGAATGAATGTGCGAATGAATGAACATGGGGAAGACTGTTGCTTTCTTGGCTTTGTTAACAGCAATAATGCTCTGTACTGCTAATGGGATTACAGGTAGTGTTTTCACAGCCCTTCATGTTTTAGGGAATAGGTTATAAAATATTCTAACTGAAAGTCAAGTTGCCTATAAAAAGTAGAAAATCCACAATCTTTATGCCTGAGTGGCCTATTAGAATAGATTAATTCTGGTGGTATGGCTGCTAAGACACCTATAATTTGATGATAATTTTCCTCATGTTCAAAATGTTGTTCCAACTTTGACGGCTGGAATTAGGAGAAGTGCAATTCCATAAATATGTAAGACTGACTACAGGGTTTCCACCTTTAAACTTTTGTTGGTTCTTGCCTGCCTAGGATGTCCTTGGTCCCACTCCATTCCTCTCAGACCTGCCTTTTCTTGGAGTCTGGTCAAGTTTATCTTCTTCTGTGTTGCATTTGTCCACCATCATCCATAGTGGATTCTCTTCCACCTAAATCCTATAACACATTTTGTCTGTTCCATTGGGTAAAAGGCATAATATGTGTGACTCGAATTGGTAGGCACACATTTATCTCCACAAGTTATGTGAGGTTTTTTTACAGCGCAGATTGTGTGTCTTTTTCTTGTCCCTGCTTACTGATAGATACATGTGTTGCAGAATTAATTCTCACAATTGCTTTTATTGTAACAAACCATTAGGTAGCAAAGTTTTGAGGGGGGGAAGAATTTTACCCGTCACCTACTTCTAACTATTAGAAGCTATATGTATCTACCCAAAGAACCGAATAATTGTGAATGCTCAAATAGACTTAGATCAGTAACAACAATATTAATAAAAGACATGAGTACGTATGCGTTATAATTGTCTTATAAATAGTAGTATATGATTGCTTGGTTTATAGCACTTGGTTTATAGCACTTGGTTTATAGCTTGGTTTATAGCACTGGATTGATATAGTTTCTTTCTATTAATGACTAACCAGACATGTGCATAAGTAATATATATTTGCAACATTTATTATGTAAGTAGAAAAATGCAATTGTGCCTAGCAGTTCAAGGCAGTATATGTGTGGTTAATCAGAATGATGTAGACAATAGGTGATATAAGAGTCCAGGTAAGTGATCACTATGAATTTTTAAGTTCTTTCCTAGCACTAAAGCAATGCCTAAGGATGTAACAACTTTTTCCAAATACCCACTTAATGATAGAAGGATGAGGTATTTTATATTGATTATAGCACACTAAACACAGCCTTAGTGTTCTAAGCATTAAGCATCCCCCGTGTGAGTCCAACGTATACCAGGATGCAAATGAAAATAGCTTGTTGTTTTCTTTCCTTTGGTTCTTCAGTTCTAACTAAGAAAGAATAGATGATAAACTCAGGCACAAGGGTGCTTGTTACTTCACAAGGGCCCCATGTGGAGTTTTCCAGAGTTTCAGGTCAGTATTTTTTCCTTTGGTGTGTTACATAATGAATTTACAGTCTTTTTAAAAAATGTTTATTTTAAGAAAGAGAGAGAGAGAGAGAGGAAGAGAGTAGCATGGGGGAGGGACAGAGAGAGAGTATCCCAAGCAGACTCCACACTCAGCACAGAGACTGATGCAGGGCTTCAACTCATGGAACCTTGAGATCATGATCTGAGTCAACATCAAGAGTTGGATGCTTAACTAACGGAGCCACCCAGGTGCCCTGAATTTACATTCTTTTAATGGGTGAAGTACACAGAGGACTTTAGCCAGAGGATGAACTTCCATGTTTCCCCTTCTCGTGGTCCCCTGATAACCATCCCTAGTTGGTGAGAGCGAAACTTATAGTATGATGGTAGTGGATGTTCTCACAATCCTTCTGGTGCCACCTTCATATCCCTTGCCACATACAGGTACTCATAAATATTTGCTGCTGCTGCTGCTGCTGCTGCTGAAGAATTCGTATTGAAAAGAGAAGTGATTTGGTAAGGTGAGAGTGAAAGGTTTGTTTTCTCTGATTTTTCTGAATGATGCTGCAGGGAGCAGCAAGAAACATTCCTTCTGGGCATAGAGAAGTGGTCCCTTTTGAATTGGTAAACAGAGGATGTGGGTGTTCAGGTGTGCTGACCCATCAAGTTAATGCAAATGTATAACATATCCAGAATATTACCTGGTGATGGGAAAAAGATGATGCAGGGATATGTTACATCTCTCTCTCTCACTTTCTCTATCTCTTTAAAGTTTATTTTATTTTGAGAGAGAGAGAGAGAGAGAGAGAGCAGGGTGGGGGCAGAAGGAGAGAGAGAGAGAGAAAATCCCAAGTAGGCTCTGCTCTGTCAGCACAGAGCCCAACATGGGGCTCAATCCCACGAACCATGAGATCATGACCTGAGCTGAAACCAAGAATCAGACGCTTAAATGATTGAGCCACCCCGGTGCCCCACATCTCTTAAAAACATTATACCAATATAGCAATTTTATAAATTCTTTTGTCAATTTTACATATCATTTTTCCCAGTGACAACTGGGGATTTTAAGCATATTGTTCTTAACTACATGATCATGATGAATAGAAACAAATTAGACATTACTCCATGTAGCAGGCAGTATTGACCTATTCTAAAATGCATTATTGGACCAATTTTAAAACAGAAGAATCAAAGTAATTGATTGGTGGCTGTGGGAATGTTGCTTCCATCAATATTCAAGTGTATTTTGAACTCGGTTATGCAGTTAAGAGAACCTAACTGAAGTCACACAAGTGTGATTTTTGATGCAACAAAAACAAAAAGAAAATATTCTGAAGGGCAAATTTTAAAGCCATGACATTTCAATATTTCATCCAAATCAAAGTTAAAAGTTCTTCCTGACATTGGCATAAAATATTATTTTTTCATCTCTTTAAATAATTTGTAAGGTAGGTTACTCTTACTTTGAGAATAATGTGTTTTAGAAAATTTTCCAACATGAGTTTTGGAGAACAATAACAAATACCTAAAACCAATTACAGGATCACCCAAACTTTAAGTGATCATTTTGGCAGGCTTTCTAAGGATCACCACTTTATTCTAGATTTTATATAAAATATGCTAAATGAATGCATGTTTGTTTCTACTGCTTTTTCAATTACCACACTTCTGACATATTATGGTATGTACCTATATTTCCTTATGATTCTCAAATTAGTTTTGCATAAAAGTAAGCAAATTCCTCATAATTTTGGTTTATCGTTTCATTTGGGGGAAGGGAAAATCAAGACATATCTGTTGCATGTATCCAGTTTTTTGT